>NC_092504.1:3454763-3766708 GCF_047511675.1 Marmota flaviventris
TGATTCGGGGGCCCATTGACTGGCCGGCCACTCACTCGTGGCTGAGTGACTCATAGCCCCTGGATTCATCAGCTCATTTGTTCTCTTACATGACGTGCTCAGGGCTTGGTTCGGCTGTCCTCGGGGACACCCCCCGTAGGGCAAGGTGAGAGGGGTGACTGAAGATGGCTCCTATCCTGTGCCAGCTGGGTGAGTGGCACTCACAGCGCCCCCAAGAATGTCTTCCCGCCCCCACAGACAGGCCCTGCCCTCTGCTCCACTCAGGGCTCCCCTGGAGTGGGGCACCTGTTTCCCCCTGCCCTGTGTCCCCAGGACGGAGGCGTCATCCAGAGAGATGCCCCTGGAACCTGCCCCACTCAGGCCACGGCCTTCCCTCTGCAGCCTTAACCAGCTCGGCCACTGGGCACGCCGACACCTACCAGTGACCTTGGGCCGTGCCACCTCTGAGGCTGTTTCCCCATCTGAGATGGAGGCACAGCAAACTCCACCTGTTTCAAAAAGGGGAGGAGACAAAAGAGCCTCCTCCCCCACCGTCCAGAGGTCGGGAAGCTGCAAGCCCCTCTCAGAACTCTCATCTGCAGCAACTGAGATCCTTCCCTGGCACCCGGGCAGCGCCCCCTGTGCTGTCTTTCCTCGTTTGTGCATCAGGGCTGTTGCACGCTGAGGCATGGCCCCGACAGCTGAGAGAAGGTGGAGGGCACCCGCGTGCAGACCCCTCTGGACAGGAGCTGTGGCCTCCTGCGGACACTGCCTGGCTGCTGCGGCTGCTTTGTCTTTGGAGGCCGAGGGCCCCAGGCTGGCTGGAACACGTCTGCAGATATGCAAACACGGTGACCAAGAAACGGGGACGGGCGTTCTTGTTTAAAGGAGACTAAACACGGGTGCACGTGCGATTCTCCTCAATTGAATCCTGGATTTTAAAAACAAACAAATAGACAAACAAAAAACAGTTAAAAAGATATGACTTGGGACAATGGGGACACTGGGGTTTGAGCTAATATCAGATCATCATCCTCTGGGGACGCCATAGTGAAGCACCTCCGGCTGGCGGCTTAGGCCACAGGCCTGCTTCTCCCCGTCTGGAGGCTGGAGGTGCCATGGGTGGGCTGCAGGGTGGCTTCCGGTGGGGCCTGGTCCCAGCTGTCTCCCTGACTGGAGAGGGGCTCTGGTCTCGCGCTCTCCTTGTGAGGTCACTAATCCGTCAGGAGGGCCTCACCCTTATGCCAGGGTGGACCTGAGGACACTGTGCTGGTGTCCTCCGGCCCTGCGGCTTCCTGCCCTGTGGAGAGCACTGGCCGGCACGGGGGGGGGGTGGTCACCCCACATGCAGGGCGGAGCCCCCTCTGCCCGCTGTTCCCACACGCTCCGCAGCCTGCTGCTACCTGTGTGCGTGTCTGTCCCCATGAGCTTGAGCAAGATGGGTACAGACCAGAGCCCAAACAGGAGGTGCGGGCGGGAGCCCAGGGCCTCACGTTCCCCGCACTCCAGGGCCAACATGCCACTTTCAAATCAGAAACAAGCGAGTTTCACAAGAGGGGAGGGGGCTGCCTGAGGCTGGTGGGGACGGTCCAGGGACAACGACCCCCACACTCTGCCTTTGAGTCAGAGTGTCCGGTCACAGCACCCCAGACTCAGGGAGAGGAGCAGCTTGGGGAAGAGCCTGGTGGGGCCAAGCCTCCAGTCCTGGCTCAGCAGGGACCTGGACAAGGACTGAGGTCGCCAGCCGCGTCCCCAAGCTGTGGGATGAGAGGATCGTCATGCCACGGCAGCCTGGCAGATGTCATGACCACCAGGTGCTGGACACACACTTCACCGCACCTCCCTCCAGGACAGCGGGGTCCAGCCCGGCCCCGTGGCCTCTGGTGTCCAGCACAGCCTTGGAGCGAGGCTCCCGTCCAGTGGCCGGCCGCCCTCCCCGCCTTGGCTGCTCACGGCCTTTGTCGCCAAGAGAGCACATGCAGCACCCCCGAGCCGTGCTTCTGCGTCGGAGCTGAGTTAGTGAAATAAATAAAACAGAAACCGAAAGAGAATCGTGTGCAGGGCCAGGAGCTGGCGCGCAGTGGGCACCTCCCCGCGGCCGCGCTGCCTCTGCAGGGCCGCGTTTCAGTCACCGCTAGGGCGGCCGCGCCTGCCGGGTGGGGGCAGGAGCGGGGCACCCGGTGTTACCACGTCTCACTCCTCCTGTGGACATCTGGGAGACTGAGGTGCCAGGAGCCGGCTCTCCCCTGGACGGTGAGGGGACAGGAGGGAGCAGGTGCTGGGAGCAGGGTGGACCTGGCCGCTTCCCCCAGGTGTGACTGAGCCCACCACCGGAGCTCCTGAGCCCCGACAGTAGATCACACGATGCCCCTGAGGGCCCGGCTGAGGGCAGGAGCGAGCCCACACCATGTGCACCCACCCTGGCTGCAGGCGGGTGCCGGGGACCTCTCCCCTTCCAGAGTCCCTGGTGCATGGCAGCACCCCCACGTCCAGAGCTGTGAGTGGCCTCTAAAAGGGACACCTTCCCAGCCGGTGGCCTGTGCTCATGGAAGCAGGCTGATGAGCTGTGTGGAGGGGCCAGAGGAGCTGCCCAGCCGGGTGGGGGACAGGGAGCCGCAAGTGTCACCTGGCAGCCACGCTTCCTCCCTGGGGGGGGTGACAGGTGAAGAGGAATGAGGTTTCCCAGGGGGTCTCATCACCCACCCAGAGCCAGTCAGAGTGGAGTGGGAATGCCCCAGAGTGCCCCTGGGAGCTACACCTCATACCCACGGTTGTGGCCCCTGCAGCCAGCCACCCCAGGTCCCAGCAGACGTTTCTGTTAAGCCAGTGCCGTGAATTCGCACTCAGCACCTTGATCATAGCCGCATCACCCTGGGTTTGTCTCTGGCTACGGACCACTACCTGGGTAACTGACCACCTCTAGCTCCACACCCCAAGTCACCATGTCCCCAGGTGAAAGGACCATCCACCGTCTCAGCACACGGTCACCCCACTCGCCCCGATGCCTCTGGTTACCCTGGGCTCTCCTCTCCCGAGCAGCCTGGGTCCTCTCCCCTTTCACATGCAGCGCAGAGCCGGCAGCTGCAGACTGCAGGCTACAGCGGGGACATTGGCCTACTCTGAGCCAGTGGGCCCTGGCTGAGGGACTGGGGTTTATGGGGTCCCCTGGCTGCAGCCGGAGCCAGCCCACTGGGTGGGGTGGAAGGACCCTCCAGTCGTGCTGAACGACCACCTATTCTGGCCCAATTGTAAGGCCCGGGGATTCGGGGAAGGCCGAGCCAATTGGTTCTCACTTGGGGCCTCTGGTGAGGGCCAGTCAGGTGTCCAGTCGGTCTGTGGTCATCTCGTTGCCCATGAGAGCCCCATTGCTTGGCTGGGAGCTGGTCCAGGCCAGCAGGAATCGGGGCCGCGGCTGGAGCATGCCCAGGAGTCTCTGTCTGTGCTGGCCGCAGCCTGGAGTGCTCTGCTGACTCGTTCCCAATGACCGAGGGTCCCAGGGTAAACTGAGGCAGGGCAGTGTCCCACCCATAGTAGGTGCCCACCCCACCGGCTCGGAAGGTTGGCCCCAAGTGCATAACCCGTGCCTGGCACACAGTGGCACCCAGGTGGGGTGTTCACTGAGCAGCCGCCAGGAGCCGCCTCCAGGCCGAAGGTGCTGGGGCATGGAGCTGAGCTGGTGCTGGACGGGGCAGGGGCTGCAGCACCAGACCAGCCAGCTCCGGCCCCCAGGTCCCCAAGCTGCTGTTCTGCAAAGATGGCCCCTTGGCAGGAACCTCCCAGGCTGCAAGGCACTGGAGGGGACAGGAAGGGCTCGGCCAGGCGCGGGGGACCCAGCCCTGGGGCTCTGCAGCTCCTCCCTGCCCCCCGTGCCTTCCTCTCCCTACCCCCTTCTTCATGTCCCTGTTCTCTCGCAAACCTCCCCACCACCTCCTTCCCTCCTGTGTCCCCTCCCTCCTCACCTGACCAGCTGCCGTCACCAGGAGGACACTCCCCTTCCCACCCCCTTGAGATTTCTGGTGGGTGCCCCCCCACTGCCCAGTCTACTGGATTGAGAAGGCTCGGGGGGGGGAGCCAGTGGTGAGTGTGGCCAGTGCCTGCAGGCACAAAGGTGCTGTCCATGCTCCCTTGTGGGGACAGGCCTTGCTCCCCTGACCAAATTGAGGCCAGTCTCAAGCTCGGGAGCCCAGGTCCCCAGGCTTGGCCTGAGCTCCCTTGTCTGCCTTGAAGGGAGGGGAGTCTGGGGGGCACGCAGGACGCTCTGCAGGGCACTCCTCCTGCAGGGGGTGGCAGGCTGGAGCAGCTGAAGGACAGAGGGCACGTGGACGGGGCATGTGGGATCTGGGGGAGGGAGGTGGGAGGATGGACGTCCCATGAGCAGAGCAAGGCACAGGGGCCGCTGGGCGGCCGCCCGGGCTGGCTCCCTGGATGCAGCGCAGCTCAGCTCCTGTTTTGGCTGCATTGAGGCCCCACTGATGTAATGAGCCGATTCCCCGAATCACGGAGTCAATACCAATTACAGCCACGTGCCACTCGACAGCCTGCGAGCCGGGCTCTGTGATCTCCGCTCTACCCCAAGAAGCTGGTGCAGGAGGGGACGTCACTGGCCCCAGTGCATAGCTGTCGGGAGGGACTGTCGGGGTCTGTCACCCGGTGCTCAGGAAACAGGGTGGGAGCAGGGTGTGGGAGGGGTGTGGGGCTGGCACCGCTGTGACCCTGCCCGCACCGCAGTTCCTGCCCTCTGCACCCTGTGCCCTGGTCCCCTCCCCTGCACTCTGAACCCTGCACCCCCCATTCCCTGCACATGTACCCCTGCACCCCTGCACCCTCTCCCTTGCACTCTGCACCCTGCATTCCCTTGCACCCCTGTTTCCTAAACACTGTACCCCTACACTCTTCCCTATCCCCCTGCACCCCCTGCATTGCACATGTACCCTGTGCCCCTGTTCCCTGCACTCTGCACCCTGTACCCCTACACCCCTATTCCCTGCCCTCTGCACCCACACCACAGTGCCCCCTCCCCTGCACCCCCTCCCCTTTGTCTCTCCCCTGAACCCCCATTTCCTTTCACCCCTGTGCCCCTGTTTCCTAAACACTGTACCCCCTACACTCTTCCCTATCCCCCTGCACCCCCATGCCCTGCACATGTACCCTTGTACCCCTGTGCCCCTGTTCCCTGAACACTGTACCCCCACACTGTTCCCTGTCCCCTGCACCCCTGTTCCCTCCACAGTGTGCCCTGCACCCCTGCAGCTCCTGCTCCAATCCCACTTTCCCGCTGCCCCGGGAAGTCCCCACGAGCACATCCTCTGTCCTGTCTACACGGAGGACCCACCTGGGAAGCCTGTGCCCCCCGATCTCTCATCCGTTGAAGGAGAACTTTGGCCCACTTGGCAGAACGACCTGAACAGAGGCCACCTGGTGGTTGCACCTGCCCCGTGTCCTCCCAGTCTCTGCACCTGCTCAGGGGCCAGTGACCCCACAGCTGGAGGGCCGAGGGGCCATGGGGCTCCTGGTCATGCTGGACGGCCAGGAGGTTGACCACACCTGTCCTGACTGTCCCCATGGCGGCAGCCGCACTTGGCCCCTCACCTTGCCCTGCCCCCTCAGCAGGAGGTGGAGGCCGGGCAGCTCTGCACAGGCTGGCCCTCCGTCACGTCTCCCTGTGCTGACCGAGCTGCCTGTGCACAATGCTGTGCTCAGGGGCGTTGTGCACCGTGTGTCCTGCTCCCCAGGACGGGGCCGCAGCACTGGGCCTGTGGCTCGGGAGCCTCAGAGGGAGAGAAGCAGCCAGAACTTTACAGCGGGCTGTCGGCCTGGGCAGGTGTCCGGGGCGCCGGGTGCCCACCCTCCTCAGGACCCAGTGTCCTCGCCTCCCCGAGTGCTCTGTGCTGGCCACCAAGCTGGCCCAGGAGTGGCCCCTGTCCTATGCCATCGTCGCCCTCCCTCCCTCCATCCCCACGTGGAAGGA
Organism: Marmota flaviventris; assembly: GCF_047511675.1. Taxonomy (NCBI): domain Eukaryota; kingdom Metazoa; phylum Chordata; class Mammalia; order Rodentia; family Sciuridae; genus Marmota; species Marmota flaviventris. The sequence goes on from NC_092504.1 coordinate 3,460,711, forward strand.
CAGAGAGCCCCAGGGTCCTGGGCCGTGGCTGGCCCCGAGGGAGCAACTGTGGGCTGCCCACACTGGCCTGGCCGGGGAGCGGCCGGAGGAGGAGGTCCCTGTGCTGGAGCTCCCGCAGGGCCGACCTGGCGCCTGGGCCTCTGGGGAGGTGGGCCCAGTCTCCAGGGGGCTGTGGCTGCCGGGTTCCCTGGAGGACACAGACAAGGACCGGAACTGGCTGTGCCTGCAGCTGGGGGGGGGGGCTGGGGCGTGGGACGAGGCCATGGCCAGAGAGGGCGCCGCCTGCCGCTGCTGGGAGGGGGCAGCACTGAGCAGGAGCGTCCACAGCCTGCTCTCCCCCCCGCCAGAGCCCCGCGGGAGCAGGCACCTGGCTGACACTCCTGGGTCCCCAGGGCGGGGCTGGGTGCAGTAGGGGGCCAGGGCAGATCCTCCTGAGGCCGTGACACCTCTGCGGGCCTCACTGTCCTCTCGGGCCCTCTCTATTGAGGCTACTGGGAAGGAAGAGGTGGCTGTGGGACCCGGGGCTCCCTGTCAGATCCACCTGTCCTCATCAGATGTCCCAGGACACGCTGGCGGCTCTCTCCAGGCCCCGGCTTCTCCCACGCGGTGCCCACACCAGTCACCCCCAGCCCACCCCGCCCTGCCCCAGCTCGAGCCCTGCCCCACGACACACCCTACCCACCCCTCCACGCCTGTCCCCTCTGGTTTGCCCCGTCTGCACACAGATGTGGGAAGGTCCCACCGCATTCTGCCTCGTCACAGACCTGTGGGTCCCTGAACAATCATGGGCAGTGAGCCAGGGGGACCCAGGATCGGCTGGAATCAGACGGCAAACAGCCTACGGGGGCTGCAGCGGCCCTGTGACCCCCCACCTTCCCCTCAGAGATGGGGGTGCAGGGCTGCAGGCTACTTCCGACTGCGTGGCCAGGGCCCTGCAGCTAGCAGCCCTCAGAGCCGCTGGGTGGCCCGGGGCAGCCTGGCCTCCTCCCATTCCACAGAGGAAGGAAGTGAGGCCTGCAGTCTCCCATGGCAGTGCCCACCCGCCTGTCCCCCTGTGGCGCCTGCCTGCCTCGCCAGCTGTGTGTGGCCACCGTGCCTGGCCCCGTCTGATGACTGGCGAGTGGCCATTGTCGGGGACAAGGAAACACCACGTTCCGTTTCCTCTGCAGCCTGGAGGTCACAGGCCCTTCGCCAGCCTGTGGGGACGGCACCTGTACCCCTTCCCTGTGGCACTGGATATTGGAACTGCCGCCCAGGGGGTTGGAATATGCTGGTGAGGACGCTTCCTTTCCCAAGCCCGGCCTCGGGGCCGAGTCCAGACTGGCTGGCCGTGGCGCCACAGGTGAGGTGGGAGCAGGGTGAGGAGCTGGCACGGCCCCTGTCGTTCCCACGCCCCACTCCAAGGGCAGCTAGGCGCTGGAGCCCACCTGGCCCCCTCACAGAGCTGCACTGGGCCCAGGTCCTGCTGCCCTCCTGTGCCAGGGACTCCAGCACCTGGGTGCCCAGGTCCCTGCAGCCCTTGCCCTGTGGGCCCAAATGCCACCTGGAAGTCCTCACCTGCGGGCTCCACATCAGGGAGCCACACAGTTCTGCGGCAGCACGTCAGCCGCTGTGGTCTCCGGCTGCCCCTGCAGGAGCGCGGGCCTGGGGCCAGGCTGCGGGCAGCACCCAGCCCGGGGGAGGAGCCGTGCTTTCCTGGGCTGTGAGGGAGCCCGCCCTTCCCTGGGGCAAGAAGAAGCAAGAACAGGAGGTCCAGGCCGGTTGGGGTGGCTTCACCTGGAGCTGCCACGTGACCCCATACAGGCACCTCCCGCTCTGTATGGGGCCACTCTGCCCTGCACAGCAGGCAGGTTGGGGTGGACACCTGCCAGAGTGGCCACCCAGGGGCTGTGGCCTAGAGACCCCCGAAGAGGAGCTGGCGGCCCTTCCCTCCAGAGCCGCACCCTGCTCCAGGCCTCTGCCCACCTCCCCAGGTCACGTGAGAGCAGTCCAGCCCTGGACCACCAGCCGCCCTTCAGGCCATGTGACCACAGGCTGCGGTGGGTGGTGGCCTGCTGCCCAGGGAGGAGACGGCATTGATCGCCCTCTAATTGAACAAGACAGAGAACACGTCAGGCCTGTCGACCTTTACAAATGGGCCAGTAATTCAATGATCCCACCCCCCAGCACGCCCGGGCACGGGCGGGCTCTTTAGCAGGAGTCGGGGCACAGTGGGCACCCGTGCCGTAGCCCAAAGCAGCCTTGCTGTTGGGAGTGGAGGCTGGAGGGACCCCACAGCCTCCGCCTGGCCTCCCTGCTCCACCTGCCTCTGCCTGTGGGACTTTCCAAACACAAAGCCAAGTGTGTCCCACCCCTGACTTCAGGCCACAGTGGCTGCTCCACTGTCCCAGGACCAAGCCCTGATGCACAGACCCCTTGGTGTGACCCACCCTCCGGGACCAAGGGCAAGAGGCTGCAGAGCTCCGAGCGTTCTCCGGGCCCTGCCTCTGCTGTGGGAGAGAGGCGCACTCCGGGGTCGCTGCCCACCGCGCCTCCCCCTCCATCCCACCGCCCAGCCATCTCCAGGCCCCTTGACCGGCCTCCTTGGTAGCTCTTAAGCCCAGCCACTTCTCACCATCCACGTGGCCCTCCCCCAACCACTGTGTGGCCCCTCCCTGGTCCCTTGCCTCCCTTACTGGCCTGTCCTCCCCCCAGCTTCCCATGGCACCTTCCAGAACACATCTCACAAGGCTTAACCCTGTGCAGCAGCTCTGCGGGGACCCGAGGAAAAGCTGTGGTCCTGGTGCACCGTCACAGCCCAGCCCCCACCCGGGACCCGAGGCCCACGCTCAGCCGCCCACCACCATGCCCTGGCCAGAGCTGTCTCTTCATGGAACCCCCACCACCTCTCCACTGAACTCCTAGTCCTCCCTCACCGCCCGCCCCACACCACCCCGGGGAGGCTGCCCACTTGGTGGGTGAGCAGCTCCAAGCTCCTGTCTGGCGCGTGCAATGCGCTGGCTCTGAACCCAGCCACACAAGTCCCTGGAGCCCCAGAGCACCCTGACCCCCAGGGCTCCCTGTCCTTTTCCGGGTTTGGGCTCCTGGGCAGGAGATGGGAGCATGGGGACCGCCCCCTGGTCCCGTCCACCACCTCCAAGAGGCCCCTGAGCCTTCTCTCCACGTGGCTCAGCATGAGTAATGAGGCCCAGCAGGTCGGAGATCGATTCTTCATTTCTGTGATTAATCCCAGCCTTGGAACAAGCTGTTCCTGCTTCCCCGGAGGGCCAGCGGCCCTCCTGCCCGCGCTGACCCCAGCCCCAGAGCCAGGAGAGCGGGGGCACCTCACACCTGACCATGTGCACGGGTACCTCCCCTTTCAGAGGCCAAGGTCACGGGCATCCACTCTGGTAGGGTGGACGGGGCCCCCAGACACTGTGCAATACAGGAGGGGGTGGGGCAGACAGTGAGCAGAGGGACCAGTCTCAAGAGCTGTGTGACCCTGGCGACTCTCTCAACCCCTCTGGTCCCCACAGCTTCCCCTGAAAACTAACAAAAGCAAGAAACCCAGAGCCTCCTGGGAGCTGGACCAGCTGCACCTGCCCCAAGGGCACGGATGAGCTCAGGTCTGGCCTGGCCAGAATTCCCAGGAGGGCGCTGCCCAGAGCTCACCTCTGCAAGCCTCCGCGCCTCACCTCTGAAGTGGAAGGAGCAGGGGCCACTCCCTGCAGGTGGGAGCCGGCTGGGCAGGTGCCTGGTGGGACTGCGTCCACAGGGAATGCTCTGCTGTCCCTCCCAGGGCCTCTGCTCTGGGCCCAGCGGGCAGCCCTACCCAGAGTCACACAGCCCTGCAGCAGCAGGAGGAAGGAGGGTGGAGGTGGGGACTTCCCAGGGAGGACCAGGACGTCCCACGTGGAATTGGTGGATGGCGATGCAACCAGGCGAGTGGACAGGCCAAGGGCTGGCCGAGTGTGCCTGGACCATCGGCCTGAGGTGCAGGCTGCCCACAGGGGCTCTGGGGTCAAGGCCAGGTGACTCAGCGGCTCCTCGGGAGGGGGCAGGACGGGCTTCAGAGCACACCGCCGCACCCCCCCACCGAGCCCCGAGGGCCTCTGGTCAGCCCCTCTCCTGGCCTGGCTTGAGTGCTGGGTACAAGAGCTGGCCTGAGCCGCCTCCCTCGCTGCCCCGTGGAGGCAGGGGTGAGAGGCTGGGAGGGGGGAAGGAGGGAGGTGGAGGCCTGGGCAGGGCTGGACCCCGCCTGCTCAGAGGCACCTTTCCCACTCAGAGCCCATGCTGCCCAGCTGCTGCGACGAGGCCCCACAGACTGGGGGCCTTGGGCAACAGAATCACGTCCTCTCAGCCACAGAGGCCACAAGACGGAGGTGTCAGGGGCCACACGGCCTCTGTGGCTCAGGGGGCTGCCAGCAGTCCTTGGCCTGTGGCCACATCACCCCAGGCCTGGCCCCTGTGTGTCTGTGTCTCTTCTCGTGGGGACGCCAGCCTTGGTGGGGGGCCTGCCCTGCTCCAGCCCGACCTCGTCTCCCCGAGTCATCACACCAGCAAAGACCCCGTGTCCCAGTGAGGTCACGTCCTCAGGTCCAGGGAAGATGGGAAGCCGGGACCCTTTTTGGCCTGAGATGCTGGCTGAGCTCCCAGGGCCTCCGGGGCCAGCGTCAGCCCCGCAGCAGCGAGGAGCAGGTGTCTGACTCGGCAATCGCCTTTGCTTTCCCCTCAGGCAGGTGCAGGGGACACAGGGACCCTGGGGCAGGCAGAGCCACCAGGGGAGAGGGCGAGTCATCGCAGGAGGACTGGGGGACGGACATGCTGTCAGGAGCCTCTTCCCTGGAGGCTTTAAGGGCGAGAAATAAACATGTGCCATCTTGGAGACGCTGCGTATTGGGCTGGGCCCACTTTAGCCAAGAGAACTGTCACTCCTGTGCTCAGAGCTCCGCGGAGGATCGTGAGGCCCATGAAGCGCAGCCCTGGCCCCAGCCACCTGCCGGGAGGGCGCCGGGCTGCTGTCGGCCTGTCTCCAGGCTGGTCCCAGCGGCTGGGCTGCTCCTGGGGACGGTGGCCTGAACATGTCTTCTGGGTACACAGCACTCCCCTTGGTCCCATCTGGCCCAGGCCCAGGCCCCGGCCCTGCCACTGCGTCTGGGACAGCCGTGTCCCACGCTCTGGGGTCTGGTGGAGGGTCTCCTCCCAGAGCCCCCCAATTCCAGGAATGGAGAGGCTGATGTAGCCCTCCAGGCCCTGACCCCAAGGCCTCCTCTGATGTGAAGCCCCTGCCCTGCCGTGCCTGTGCTAGCCAGAGGTGGCCAGTGGCCCTCCCGGGGCAGGAAGGCCTGGCGGGCTGGGGCGGGGCTGGGTGCCTCTGGCCATGGGCAGCCTCACTAGCTGGCGCCCTGAGGGCCCTTGACAGCTGGGCAGGAGATGGAGAACAGGGCCATGCCCAGACCCAGGTCTCCCCGAGCAGAAGAGCTGGGCCAGTCTCTCGTCCCTGGGGTGAGGCTCCCCCCTGGAGACTCCCACAGCTGCCCTCTGGGGTCTCTGCCCTCTGGCCTGGCCTGGCCACGTGGGTCTCAGCGCAGCCTTCTCCCCACAGGGGCGGGGGAGAGCGGGCCCCCAGGCAGGGTGTCAGCACAGGGCCGTGTCCTGCTGCCCGGGGAGGGCAGGCTTGGGAGCAGCTGGACCCAGCATGGATTCTGAGCATGGCTGTCCAGGTCCTGAAGGGTCACCGCACACGAAGCTATTGACAGAGGAAATATCGAAGGTTCCACCCGCGGTTCCTGCCCGAGTCAATGACATTACATTTTAATTACTGCTGAGGCCCGAGCCCCGGGAACCGCAGAGCTCCTGGAACAGCACAGCGCTTGCGAGTCCCACCCTGTGCCTCCGCAGGGGCAGGGGCAAGGGGGTCCCCAGAGGACCATAGGGCACACTCCTCTCCACTCCACCACAGGGCACCTCAGTCCTCACTCCGACCTGCCTGCCGCGGAGCACTGTCACCTGCCCCACCGTGAGGGGAGGGCTGCCATCCCCCCTCCCAGCCGCCCTTGACTGCCAGCTGACTCTCTGGGCCACGCCTCCCCTCAGAGCCTTCGGTGGCTCCCCATTATGCAGGATTAGCTCCCAGCTCGTCGGTGTGGCTCTTCCCCTTGGAGCTGCGCGACCCTGGGCACCTTACTCAGCCATCTGGTACCTCCTCCATGAAACAGAACCGACCGACCGACCCAAACTCAAAGCACTGGGTGACAGCCAAGCGCCTGTCCATGAACAGGCCCAGATGGACCAACCAGGGCCTCTTCAGCATGTCTCGTCCCCCCCACCTGTACCCAACACCCCTGCCCCAGAGCCCTGACGGGTCACCAGAGCCCCTCCTACACCCCATGCTGGGCCTCTAGGCTTGCTGTCCCCCCGAAGTCCCCCCCAGCTACATCTTCAGGTCCAGCTCACCAGCTCTGCTCTCTAGTGCCCACCCTGGACCCCGCCGGATCCCCTGAGCAGGCCTTGGCTCTCACCTTGGTGTCGCCCTAGCCTCCACGCCCACACCCACTGCCCTGCAGCTGGCTGTCCCCAGGTCTGTCCTGTGAGCCACCTGCACACCAGCCTGGCTCAGTCACAGCCCCAGGCTCCAGGGGGGACATAGACGCAGAGAGGCCAGGAGGCGGGAAGGAGGCAGAGCCCAGGGAGAGAAGGGACGTGGAGACTGAGAGAAGCCGCAGACAGGTGGGACAGGGGACTGCGGGTCAGGCCCAGGGACAGGCCCAGGGCAGCACGCCACAGTCAGAGGCCGGGGAGGTAGGCGAGGGAGGGGGAGGGAGGAAGACAGAGAGAAGCTGCCTGAGGTGGACGCACGTCAGCGAGAGCAGGGGACCAGGGACAGGACGCTCTTGGCAAAGAGGCCAGTGGCCACAGACTGTCCGATGCCCAGGGCCACACACTGCCCACTGCCCAGGGCCATGCTGCTCAGTGTGTGAGGTGGGCAGTAGGTGGGGTGGTCCTGGAAGGTGGTCAGGACGGGGAGGACGCTGTCACTAGTCTGGCAGCACTGTGCCACTGTGCCCTGTGCTCAGGGAAGGGCAGCAGGCTGCGGACAGGGCCCTGACACAAGCCACCCCACCCCTGCCCAGGCGGGAGGTGGGCTCTGCGGGGGCATCAGGGCAGGAGCTCTGTGGGGAAGGTCTGGCCCCCTCGGGGTGTGATCCTGGCCCAGCAGACAGAGCAGCCCCACCTAGGAGCCATGCCGGGGACGGTCACTCTGGGACAGTCAGGAGGCTCCTGTCAACAGGCCGTGCCCCACTCTTGTGTAAATGTGGGAGGTCACTGCTATGAGAGCCGTGGGGTCCCCCTTCCCCTGCCCAAGGCCGCTTTGTCCTCTGAGCCAGGCCAGGCTGGGGCAGAGCCGACCCCTTCCACCCAATCCCCGCGCACAGTCACGCACCTGGTTTCAACATGTCGGTGGAGGCCGGGGGGCTCCTGCGGAGGGTGTGCTGGAGAAGAGCTCCTACACAGCGACTGCACGGGAGGAGGACAGGCCCTGGCCCTGAGCAGTGACATCCTGCAGCCCCTACCTGGCGGGAATCTCCTGTGGGAATGGTGAGGTGCCTGGGCAGGTGGGGGGCAGGAAGAGGGCTCCGGAGGAGGGGCTGAGTGGGCGTCGCCTGGGGGGGACCGAGGGCTGGGGCTGGAGGCAGCCCAGGAGTCAGAGCCCGCTCCCCACCTGCCCACCCACCTGGTCCGGCTGCCCTGAGGGCTTCCCAGGTGGGAAACAGCAGGAACCTTAGAGCAGGAGGCCCCCCGCCCGGCGGTGGGGGGTGCTTTGGGCTCCCTGGGCTCCTGGGCTCCTGGCACCCCCCCCCCCCGGCTCCGTGGCTGAGAGGGAAGTGCTCACGCCTCTGGGACTCGGTTTCTTTGCCTGTAAAATGGGAGCATACTGCCTGGTCATCAGTGTGGGCCTTAGAATCAATTTTCGAGGACTTTTTTATTCACAGGAAAACCAGACGTCCGCACAGAGTGCCCGCCCTGGCCGCGAGCATCTCACGACGCTGTTGCTTTGATGAGGAGCGAACGTTCCTGTGATGAGACTGAAGCCCATGCTGCCTTCAGACGCCCCTCGTGTTTACCTAGTGCCCTTCTCTCCCAGGACCTCAGGACGCCGGGCCGGCCGCCCGCCCGTCGGCCCCTCTCCCTCAGGCCCTTTCTGTGCCCCAGGGAGGGCAGGGCGTCCTGGGGTCAGGCGCTGCTGCTCCTGGGAGGGAGGCCCCAGAGTGACCTGAAGCTCCGCTGCCTGGTTCGGGACTCGCCTCTGGTGATGTGCCCGGGGTCACCTGGGTGGGGCGTCCAGTGGCCTTCAGATGGTGCTCTTCGGAACGAAGTCACCAGGCGCAGCTGAGGCTGGAGGGCAGCAGCCCCGTCCATTTGGGGATTCCCTGCATGGGGGCTCGTCTTTCCTGGCCCACTCACCCTCTCACCCTCTGTCCACCCCAGGGGGCCACCTGGGTTGATTCTGCCTGGACTCCCGTCCACTGGCTCCATGTCGTTGCTTCCTGGTTCGGCTTTGGCTGCTGGAGCTTCAGCTCGTGCCGGCCTGGGACGGCCCCCCTGCGGTCTTGCTGGAACATGGCCCTGCTTCTTGTGGCTGCAGGATGCCCGGGCCCATCTTGTGTGTTTAGTGCCCTGGGCCAGAGTCGGCCATGGCTCCTTTCCTGGACAGGGTAGAGGTGACCGACGGCACAGGAGTTCAGCGTCAAACGCCGCCCCGAGCCCTCAGCACCGGCTGGGCCAGAGGAGGGGCTCCACACAGCAGGTCCCTGCCACCTCAGCCACGTCTGCCGCTGCCCGGTTCCCATGGAGCCCAGCTGCCCTTCAAGGAGGGCCTCAAGTTTGAGTGGATGGACAGCAGGCGTGGGCGCTGAGAACCAGACCATGGCGGCCGAGGGTGCCCTCAGGAAGCCCTGTGGTGCGAGGACACGGGCCTCACGCGCCTGGTCTGCAGCCAGTGCCCTTGCCTGCACGCCACCCGCCGCCCTGAATGCAGGTGTCCAGCACCTCTGCTGCTGGTGGTCACTTTCCTGAGGCCAGAGAGCAGCTCTGCCATGGAGACCCACAGTGCCCACTGGAGAGTCAGACAGGAGACCCCGCTGCCCCCTGCCTGGCTCCCTCTGCCCCGAGGAGGCCCTCGAGGTCATCTTCTGAGCTGGGCAAAGAGCCGTTACTATGAGTCGCCGTGGGGCCGGCCAGCACTCTGAGTCCTGCCAAGGGATGTGAGAGGAAGCACCTTGAGGAACCTCTGCTGGAGGGGTGGCCTCGGGCGCCATTCAGCATTGGTCCTCAGATCTGTGGACAGGGAAGAGTTTCCCCACGGAGGGGCCCAGGGAGCAGCTCCTCTTCATGTCTCTGCTCGAACGTCCCCTTCGATCTACTTCCTCTTGGATCTTGTGCCTTCTTCCCAAGAGGAATGGGCTGTAAGGTGCCCAGATTCCTGGTTAAACATCATGGCTGGCTGTTTCTTTCCAGGTGTTTCTAAGGCCAAGTACAACAGGTGGCCTCCTGTGGGTGGACCTCCCCTCCCAGTTCACCCATTGACAGCCGAAAGGAACAGCTGCCCAGGAAAGTCGAGCCACCCCCTCGTCTGACCTCCACGGGGTGCACACCCGTCTTCCGCCCTGGCTCCCAGGCCTCAAACCCAACTGAAAACTACGGCTCTGGCGAGGCAGACTGGGGCCTCTGCAAGGTGAGGGACACAGGCCACACCACAATGACGAACCCTCAGGAGCAGGACGAGTTCAGAAAGAGAAGAGGGCTTCCGTAAGGCAAGACCAGGTGCACGGGGAAAGGCCCAGCAGAGCCAACAGAAGGTGCTGGAAAGTGAGTGTGGGCGAGAGAGAGAGGAGACCTACCCAGTAGGAAAAGATGTCGGAGGTCTTCTAAGACACGGTGTAAAAAGACAGAGACTAGAGACTAAGAAAGAAAACACGTTAAAACACGGAGACTCAATAGAAACCCAACAGGAGGCTAGCGGTGTCCCCCGAAAGGACAAACGGAAGCCAGCGGGGAGAATGTCTCTTCAGGGATATTCCGAGACTGTGCCCCAGAACTAGAGGGCAGAGGTCCCCACACTGAAGGCCATGGAGGTCCAGCACTGTCACTGCGGACTCTCAGAACAGCAGAGAGAAGAGCCAAGCACTCAGGGACACAGGGAGGAAAGGGCCCCTCGGAGGAGAACCCAGGTCTTGGGGCTTCCTGAAGGGGCACTGGGGACCGAGGGCCAGAGAGCGCAGGCCCTGGTGGCCGGGGAAAGGACTCTTGGCCTGGAATTTCACACCCACACAAACTGACCATCAGGTTTGAGGGATGAATAAAGACGTGGTCAGAATGTGTGAGACTCATGTGGTTTTCTCTTTCCCCTGTCTTAGGGGACACTAGGGGGTGTGCCTCTGTCAGTGAAGGAGAGACCCCGGAAAAGAGGCCTGTGAGGTGGAGCGTGCTGGCTCCTGCTGGGGCCGTGAGGGGCAGTGGGTGCCTGTCGCACACCAGGCCTGGAGAGTCCCACACCCCGGTGCTGTGGTGTGGGGAGGGGCTCCGCAGGAGAATGCAAGGGCTGGGGCTTCTTTGGGACATTGGGGAAAACTGGAAGGTGAATGACAAGTCTGCAAAGCATTTGGGGGGCAGAAAAGTTGGTGGCAGGAGGAATGGTCACAAACCCAGCAGTCTGGGGAGTCCCCCGAGGGTCTGGGGCGCGGACGGCTGCTCTGCCCTAGCTGACTCCGAGGCCGCTGCAGAGACAGCGGGAGGCTGGGAGCCGAGGCCGGCCCCTGACAGCCAGAGGAAGTCCTGCAGCACAGGAAGCCCTGATGAGTGACAGGCGGAGGGTGGGCAGCGGTGGCAGTGCTGCCTCACGAGGCCCAGGATGCATTCAGGACTGTGGCCCGGGAGGCTGAGCTCAGCTCCAAACACGGCGAGGAGGAGTCGGGTTCGCCACCGAGGGGCAGCTGGACCCACCTGACCCACCTAGACCCGCTGCAGGGAGCTACAGAGGACCCGCCTGTGCTTCCTCTGGAGATTCTGACACAGGAGGGCCACTGGAATCTAGAGGGGTCAAAGGCCACTTAGGTCACAGAGCAATTCCAGGACCTGCAGTAGCCACCAAAGCGTTGTCACTATAATGCAGCACAGTGGCATTCCTGCCGGCAGACCTAAGACCTGGTGAGGCGGGTGCAAGTGAGCACCCTCAGCTGCTCCTGGCCTCCGGCCTCCTCGGCCTCCTCGGCCTCCTTGGAGCACGGGAAGGGGCCTCCAGCTGTTAAGAGCACTCGGGTTCCTAGGTTGCCAAATCTACCCACAAGCTAAACAAACACTGAGTCGTCGTTCTAAGAAAAGAAAGGAAAAGAATCCAGCTCTGTGACCCTGGCCCTCCACCCAAGACTGACCGCTTCTGACCTTCAGCAGTGCGGTGAGTTTGACCCTAGCGTTTCAGGTCACAGCAATCAGGTCTGAGAACCTGTAAAACACTGAAATAATCGCCCAGGACCAACAAAAACACCACTGTTTAGTGCCTAAAGTGGCCAGAGTCCAGGTTCCAGGAGTCTAGAAAACGCTTCCTACAATCCCGAGGAGGCCCCCACACAAGGGGAAGTCGGGGAGAAACAGTTGTGTCGAACAAAGCCTCACCCCTCACTGGGGACGCAGGGTTGCAGCCGGCTGGCCGTGGCTGGACCCCAGTAGAGATGCCTGCAGGGTGGGCAGAGGTGGGACGGTGTCGGGGAAGAGGCCCCGCCACCTGTTGAGATGGGAAGGAAGACTGCTCAGGACCACGCAGGGGGCTGAGCCCTGCTCCAGACACGAGGGCACAGGTTGGCGGGTGGCAATGACAGAGAGGGAATGTGGGGGGGACTTGCAGAAGGAGGAGAGGACACAGACACCCAGGGTCTCAGTGAGGAACTGGACCAGGCATCGAGGTGGCGGTGCAGAGGGTCAGGGCCTCTACCTGACCAAGCAGGATGGGCTAGAACCGGGCTCTGCAGGGCTGGCCAAAGGCCCAGGCCCAGGGCAGGACAGGGCTCAGACAGCCTGAGGGTCTGGTCAAGAAGAGCATCTGGTCAGGGACTGTCCACAGCAGTGCCACGACACAGGACACAGGATTGCAGCCCCCAAGGGACCAGCCCGGCTGGGGAGGCCCCGGCCTGGTATTGCAGGCGGGCAGCCTGGGCGGTCCTTCAGTTACTACTTCCTCTCAGCCCGCCCGGGGGTGATTTACCAACAATAACAATCCCCTAAGAGTGGCCACCAAAGGTCTCAGAACCCAGGTCTCATCCTTGACCCTGCCTCCCCCACATCGGGGTTCCTGGAGAAGGGGCTGCTTCCCTCTCTGGCTGTGCCAGGCTGTGCCCGGCTGTGCAGACCAGAGGCCACAGGCCATTCTCATTTACTGCTCTCCTTTCTGTCTTCAAGATGCGAGTGAGGAGGGCGACTCTCCATGGGGGCCCCAGGCTGCTCTCTGTCCACCACAGAGCACCTGTGGGCAGGGCTGTGCCGCCACCTGCACCAGGCACAGGGCCCTGTCCAGAGTGAGTGTGCAATAGGTCACCTGTGCTGGGGGCTGTGGGGACAGCCAGAGGCCGCAGCCCCAGGAAGGCTCTGGAAGTCTGTCCCTGAGGGGGTGTCGGGGGGGGCTGTATGGCCACGTGGACAGGGCCGGGTGGGGCGTCCACCACAGAGCCCCTAGCCGCCCTGGCCCACTCGGATGCTGCGCCGCTGCCTGGCCTGCTGGGCCCCCACCCTGCCAGGGACACTGGAGGTGTCCCCACCCTGGCAGAACTGCAGACTCATGCCACCTCGGAGCCCAGCTTCCTCCGCGCGTCCTTCCAGTTACTAAAGCTAAAGAGGCTCCCTGCGTGAAGGAGGCCTCTGCTGCCACCTGCTGGCCACCTGCCATGAGGGACACACTTGAACCTGAAGACAGGGGGGAGTGTGGCTGGGGAAGGGAGAGGGAGAGGGGAGCGGAAGGCAGGGGAGGGAAAGAAGAGGGAGGAGGGGGACTCTCAAGGGCAGGGCAGCGGTGGCCCCACAGAGTGGGCTCTGTTTGGCTGTGTGGCCTGGACAGGTCGCTCGGCGTCTCTGGGCCTTGATTCCTTTCTCTGCACCATGGCCGTGACAAAGCCTCTATGGGAAGGACAGTGGGCAGAGGGCATCAGGATCCCTGCTGGGGATCCCTGCAGAGGCTGCGACATTCCCGGGTAGGAGGGCACAGAGGCCGCTGACCCTGACCCTTGGCGCACACCCAGGAGGGGGCAGAGGCCGCACAGAGCCCGCTGCCCTCCGAGGCTAGAAGTCAGTGGCTTCTCCTCTGACACAGGACCAGGAAAGGGCAGCAGAGGCCCTCCAGGTCCTGTCCAAAGTGGCCCGTCTCCAGCCGGCCCTTGGCACCTGGGAGGCAGAGAGGAAGAGGCCTCTGCTGCCCAGGGACATGGAGAGGGAGCTCCTCTGCTGGACTCGGTCGCCCCTGGGCGAAGGGCGACCCCGGAGAGGTCGGGGCGCTGCCTCCTGCAGGTTTCACGGAGGACGTCCCTGGCCAGTGTTTCCCCAGAGATGCCCAGTAACATCTCAGCCCTCTGGGCCACCATCTCTGCAGCCAGGTGCACCCCCAGGGGACTGAGCTGGGGGGGTCACAGCCTCCTGGGCTGGCCCGGCAGGGGGGCTTCCATAGCAATCCCGCCTGCGCCATTCCCCCTCCCTCTCCCCTTCCTCCTCCCCCTTCCTCCTCCCTTTCTCCCTCCTCTCACCCTCCCCCTTCCCCTCCCTCTCCCCTTCCTCCTCCCTCTCCCCCCTCCTCCCCATCCCTATCCCTTCCCCTCCCCGCCCCTTCCCCCTCTTTCTCCCCTCTCTCCTCCCCTCCCTTCCTCCTCCCCCTCCCTCTCCCCTTCCTCCTCCCTCTCCCCCCTCCTCCCCATCCCTATCCCTTCCCCTCCCCGCCCCTTCCCCCTCTTTCTCCCCTCTCTCCTCCCCTCCCTTCCCCTCCCCTCCCCTCCCCCTCCCCCTCCCCTCCCCCTCCCCCTCCCCCTCCTCCTCTCCCCGCTCCTCCTGCCACCCAGCTCCCCTACATGGGCCAGGACACTCCAAAAAGGCTCCTGTGTTTCTCTGCTGCTGTGATCGGTGCCTGGTAGGGACCCCATAGTGCTGCCACCTCCTTGGGAGGGAGCACTTGTCCCCAGCTGCCCATGTCCACCTCCTTTCCAGGCAGAGAAAACTGCCCCTTGCATGGCTTCCCTTCCCAGGGCTGCGGATGGCCAGGGAGCTCCTGAGGAGGGCAGCCCAGGGGTCTTGCCCTGATTCCAGGCTCCCCAGGGCTGGACTTCCCGGCAGGCAGCTTCCTGCCCTCCTGTCCCTGGTCCCTGGTGGGTCCCCACAGGCCACACTCGGCTGGAGTCTGCCCCCCTTCCTCAGACGTCCACACATATGCTCCCTGGAATCCGCTGGGCCAGGTCCACGCCTCTCTGTGTGCAGCGCCTTCCCTTGCGTGGGAACCACACTCTGAACCTGCCACCATGGACGGTCCACGGGCCCTCCGGTGCTGCAGGCACCTTTCTGGAAGCTTGGACACCTCTTTATGGAGCTCCTCTGGCTGGGAACCAGCTGAGACACAGGCAGCAAGCATCTGTGAGTCCAGGCGATGGGAGCTAAGAGGGAAATCAGGCAGAGGAGAAGCCAGGGTGCAGGGCGAGGCTTCCAGCAAAATGTGCCACAGGTGCAAAGGCCCCGGGGCAGGACAGAGCCTGGTGAGGGTGGCCAGCACAGCCACTCGTCCCAGAACCTGTGAATATCTTGGTGGCACAGCAAAGGGAAATTCATGTTGCAGGTGACTTCATGTGGTCAATCAGACATCCCTGAAATGGGGAGAGTGTCCTGTGACCACAGAATCCTGAAAAGTGAAGGGAGAGGCAGAAGAGAACACAGAGTGAGGGGAGTGGGGAGAAGGGGGAGGAATGGCCACGACCCGAGGGACACAGGTGTCCTCTAGAAGCTGGAAAAGACATGGGCCCAGCCCCGACTTCACTCGTGGGACCTCTGGGCTCCAGAGAGCAGATAAATGCGCAGCATAAGTTGAACGGTCACAGCAGCAGGGAGCCGGGGCTGTTCTGGGGAACAGAGGCAGGGCACCATGGGCTTCTGACTGGCCCTGGTCTCCCGGGTCCTGGCTGGCTCAGTGGACCTGCCCTGCTGCCGTGACAACCATCTCCAGGTCCCGATGGGGCAGTGACCCTGGTGAGTACTTGGCAGAGCAGGCCTCCTAGGGACTTCACCCATCCAGGGACACAGACGTCCCTGTGCTGCCCACCTGCAGGTTTGTAGCTCTCAGCCCCCAGCAGCTGGCCTGCAGCACCCAGTGGGCCTCACACTTTCACCCGGCATCTGGGGGTCCCTCCCACTCACCGCACACAGGGCAGCCTCCAGCCAACCCACCTCTATGCCGTCAGAGCCTCCCGGTCACCTCGATGTCCTTCTCCTGTGTCCACAGGCATCAGTCAGAAGACCCTGCAGGCAGATCTCCAACCCAGCCCAGCCCACCTGGCTCCCCCCGCCTCCCGCTCTGGCCTGGCCCCATCGCCTGCCCACCCAGGACCTCAGCAGACTCCACACCTCCCCACGTCTGTCCACAGGCAATGCCATGTGCTCCCTGCTGAGGCTCCTGGTGGCCTCGGTAGTGACATCTGACCCCTCCCTCTCTCTTGTCCCCAGTGCACCTCCTCCCAGACCTGGCTGGACCCCTGGTCACCTCGCTCCTGCTCAGATCCCCAAGGTCTCCCAGGACATTGGTACCCCTGTGACCCGTGCTCAGGAGTCTCCTGCTGGGCTGGCAGACAGTCGAGGGTCCCCTGACCACCCTGCAAACTGCAGCCCTCCCCCCAGGAGCCTCGGGCTGACCCAAGCTACCGAGCTGAATTTGAGAGCCAGTTCTCAAGACGGGGACTGTGCTTGCCTGGACACTGCGGAGGCCCCGGCCCTGGGGACAGTGGGAGCTTGCCCAGCCTTGTGGATGTCACTGGGAGGGAGGGATAAGGGCTGTGACCCTGGGGACTTCCCCCCCAAAGGGGCCACCAGTGCTGGGCCCTGCTGGGGCTGCACCCCCCATGCTGGTCCTGGGCTCCAGGACAGGTGCCGAGGTGGGTTGGCCTCATGTGCTGGCTGCACCCTCTCTAGGGGACCCTGTAGCATGCCCACCTAAGGACAAGGCCAGTGGAGAGACCAGTCCAACTCCATGGCCTGCACGCTGGGAGCTCTGGCAAGGTGCCTGTCCTCTCTAGCTTGTCACCTGAGAGATGGGTCATGTCCTCCTGCCTGAGGAGGGCCCTCTGATGCTGCCCTGGTCTTGGTTTGCAAGCCTGCTGTGTGGCCTCACTGCCGCCTGCCCGAGATGACCTGCTGCACCCCGCTGTCCTAGAGAGGCGTTGGGAGCGTGTCCGAGTCCACCGTGATGGCAGAAGCCCCACAGACCGGGTGGCTCCCCGCGCTGGCTTCTCACATCCTGGAGGCAAAGCCCAGAGCAGGGCGCCATTGGTTTTGGGGGAGCGGCCATCCCTCACATGGCAGGGGTGTCCACGAGAAGTCCTGGTCCCTCTTACGGGCTCTGCTGTCACAGCCTGACCCACTCACAGTCCACCCAGCACCAGCCCTTGGGGTGGGAGTGACAAAGGAACCCTTGGGGACCCAAATCCTCAGCCCTGGCAGGTGGCTCTCCAGTGAAGAGCAAGCCCACGGCCTGTCTGGGTGCCGGCCACTGTCCCCGCCAGGCAGACACGCATGGGGTACAGTGAGGCAGCCTCCAAGTGGAGCAGGCCCTGGCCCCGCGGGAAGTGCCCAGAGATGGGAACAGCACTGCTGTTAGCTCCTGGGCTGTCCTGGGCCCAAGGGGACAAGCAAGGGCCCCACTGCGTCCCCAGGCAGGTGGCTTTGCTGTCAGGGCCTGGGGTGCCAGACGAAGCACAGAGGTGAGTTCAGGTGGATTCAGACCACAGCGGATGATTTGCACTCCAGGACGCCCTGTGCACTGTCAGGACAGAGCCCAGTACAGAGCCTCGGCCCCCCACTCCCACCCTTAGCCAGAGCCCGCGGGTGGTCAGCCCCACGTGGCAGAGGTCATGGGTTAGGCCCCACCCCACCCCAGGACCCTGGGAGCATGGAAGGCCAGCTGCCAGTCTCTGTGGGCAGTGCTCCCTCCTGCCCTGGTGAGGGTGGCCTGCCTTGTCCTGAGGACATGATGTTGGTGGCCACCAGGTGGCACCCTTACACCACACATGGGCCCTGCTGAGCTTTTTCTGCTGGCCCTGCTGGGCTGTGCCCAGCTTATGGGCAGCTCTCTCGTGGGGACAGGCGCCCTGTCTAGGCCCTGGGTCACTGTGGGCAGCACATGCTTCGGAAGGCCCCAGCTCGGCCTCCTGGGTTCCCCTGCAGGGACCTCGCCTGGGTGGGTGGACCCCCTGGGCAGGGTCTCCTGGCCCATGAAGTCGGAGTAGTACCCATGCTGCCAAGGAGCAGGAGGGACAGGCTCTGGCTCACCCCCTGCTCAACTGTCTCCTGGTTTGTCGTCCAGGGGTCTCTGTCTCACCCCTCTTCTCCACATGCACTGGCGCCTGCAGCCTGGGAGTGCTCGGTCCCTCCCTGTTCCAAGGAGCCCAGGAGGACACAGGGGAGTGGTCTGGGGGCCAAGTGCAGCCCTGGGCCTGGGCCTGCACTCAGCAAACCCTTCCAGATATCCACTGCTGGGCTAGGCCAGCCCCAAAGGCACCAGGTACAGAGGGTTGGGAGGCCCCCAACTGTCCCCAAGGGCCTCCTGGGGACAGCACTGCCCTTCCCTGAGCGCTCTGCACATCCCAGGTGATGCCAGGAGCCCTCTCTGTGCATCCTTTCAGCAAACGGAGCCCCGTGGAAGCCAAGCCTCCAGCCAAGGCCTGAGCCGGCGGGAGCAGATGGGTGAAGGAAGGGCGTCACCTGCAGTGCTCAGTGTGGGCACAGGCCTAAGTGTGGCCATGGTCCCCACAGCCTTGATCTGGGAAGCGCTGAGAAGAGGGCCGCTTGATCCTGCGACAGGGGCAGGTCCCCCGGGCAGCACCAGGCTCCGTGGGCCTCCGCCGGCTGCAGGGATGAGCTGTCCCAGGCTCACGACACCACGGGGCACTGTGCCTGCCACAGGGTGTCCCAGGCGCCTCCAGAGGTCTCCCCTGGCCTTCTCTCTATACATGACCCTGGCACCCCAGCCCCAAAGGCTCCATCGGAGATGCCCCCAAAGTCACTTCTCATCCCTGCTCCCATGTAGAAGGCCCTCCTGCCTCGCCTGCCCCAGAGGCCTCAGGAAGACTGGGGTCCACGGGGGGCTTGGACACCCTCTCGCCAGCCTGCCTGGCTGGAGCCACTGTGACCTTACGTGCCCACACAACCCGCTGCATCAACCACCGTTTCCTTAATGGAGTGTCCGACCGGAGGCTTTGAGCACGAGTGTAAGTCATGTCCCTCCCGCCAGGCGGCTGGCTGGCATGTTCTCATCTTCCCCGGGAAGCTGCACAGAGTGCCCCTGAGCAGGGCTGGGGGCAGGGAGGGCCGCGCACAGGGCCGGGGGCACAGGACAAGGCTTCAGAAAGCTTGGCTGGGAAAGCAGAGCACAGGCCAGCTTCCGCCACCAGGACCAGGTGCCCGCCCCCTGGCCAGGAGAGCAACTCTCTGGGTAGACAGTGACAGGGTCAGGGTGCCCCTCTCTCCTGCAGGGGACCTACAGCTCCCTGCCCTCACACCCCTGCATAGCTCTGGGTCCCTATGCCGAGACCCCTCAAAGGCTGTGACTATGCGGGTCACCAGAGCAGGCCTTGGACCTGACCTGGCCTGGCCCTGGCCTGGCCTGGGCAGAAACACTGGGGCAGCCAGGAGAGAAGCAGGTGGCACCAGGTGTCCTGAGCTGCTCTAAGGCGTCACCCTGCCTGGTCCTTTGAAGGTCTTGGGGTGCAGCCACTAGGTGTGTAGGGACCATTGTGCACAAGCCAGGGCTCCATACCCAGGTGCCTTGTGCACCCAGTGCTGCCCGATGCCCCTTCCCACTCCTCCTGTCCCTACGATGCTCTTCCTGTCCTGCAGGTCCAAATCCCACTCATCAGAGAGCCACGAAGCCCAGCTGCTTCCTCCATCAGCCTCGTGCTGTGTGGGCTTCCCCTGCCTCCTGCTGGGCTCCTGCCCAGGTCTGCCTCCCTCACTGCTGTGAGGTCCCGGCCACAGCACCCGGGGTCCCCCAGGGACCAGCCCACAGCCCCAGCCCCACACCTGCTCATCACAGGTGGGAGCGGTTGTATGGGTCTCTTGCCAGAGCAAGGCCCTGAGGTCCTGGGTAGGGACCTGCCCCCAACCACACTGGCTCCTGCCCCGCCCCCAGCACTTGGGCTCCCTCCTCTGGCCTTTCGTCCTTGCGTCCTGGAAGCCACCGGGGCCAATGCCCGTAAGCACAGCAAGCAAGGCCACAGTCCCGGCCGGGGTGTCTGGCTGCACCAGGCCTTGCTCCAAACTCTGCCCTTTGTATTTTCCTGCCAAATTCTACAGCCTGGTGAGATCCCCTCTCCCCCTCTCACATGTGAGGAAATCGGGGCCCAGAGCATCCCACGGGTGTCCAGGGCTGTCCACAAAGGCCCAGCTGGGATCTGACCACTGGTCCTGGCACTGGCACTAGCCACGGGGGCTGCCACTCCATTTTCCTGTTTTGTGGCTAGGTGAGAGCTCCAGCAAGACCGTCTCCCAGGGGCTCCAGGTGCTGTCCCCGCAGTCCCCCACCTAAAGTGCTGCTCTTTTTAAGGGGTGGGATGTGCCCTCAGTGTCTGCCCCTCTGGCCTCATGGTCTTCTGAGATGGGCCCTGACTACAGACATGGGTGCCCCTGCTGTTCTGGAGGCCGGAAGCCCAAGACCCCTGAGTGAGCAGGGCCAGCCTCCCGGGACACCAGGGCGGATCTCTCCAGGCCTCTCCTGGTTTGAGGACCTGGTCAGGTGGGCTTAGACCACCCTGCTCCAGCGTGGCCTAACCTGAACTCGTGAGGGCCTCAATGACCTGATTTTCAAATAAGGGCACACTCGGGCCTGGGCCTAGGACCTGCCCTGAGACTCTGGGGGGTCAATTCAGCCGCACAGACAGGCCCTACACCCCGACCCCTGAGAGCACCTTCACCTGGTGGCAACCTCTGTCGGTGGCAGGGATGCAGCCTGCGGTACACCCGATGTCAGGAGTCAAGGGGTGGCAGGAACAGTGGGTGAGCACTGGGCGGAGGGGCCGTGGGTGCTCCTGGGGAGGGGAGAGGAGGGTGCAGCAGAGCGGCTGTGGCTCTCTGCGTCCTGCCCTCCTCCGCGCGCTGCAGGTTCAGGAAACCACTTAAAAGTCCCATTAAGCTGACAAGCGTGCTCAGAAACAGAAGGATGCTTCTTGTGGCACTTCCTGCTCAGGCCAACCCACTTGGCTGGGAAAACCGTGCCCCAGGGAGCGCCCTGGACTGGGGTCTTCCCGTGGCAGTGTCATGCCTAGGATTACTCCTGCCACCAGGTGGGACCCCCGTGCCACCTGAATGCATGACACTGACCCCGGGGTCCCAGGCCTCGGTTCTGGCTCCCTGGACAGCTCCCTCGGCAGGGCCGCAGCCCCGGGCCCTCTGGAAGGTGCCGGGGTGTTTGCTTTTCCAGCAAAGCCAGAGGGAGGGTCAGAGAAGAGGCCACAACGCCCTGTCCCTGAGGGGAGAGGGAAGGCGGGGGGAGGAGGGTTGGCACTCACATGCCTGGAGGGGTCCAACCTCAGGACCCTCCTGGGACCAGTGCGTGGACGTCCAGGTGACAGCTGTGGCTGTGCAGGGACACCCAGGAGGGAGGCGCTGCCCCTGCAGAGCGTGCGGTGGCCCCATCAGCTGTCAGCTGGGAGCCCCCTGCCAAGCCGGTGGGCAGCTGGAGGAGGGCCTTGGGAAGCAGGCCCAGGGCAGGAGCTGAGGCCAGGCCCAGGATGGCCCTGAGGGCACAGCTGCTCTCCACCAGAATGTTTCCGTGTTCTGAAAAGAGAGCTGGGTTTCTCAGAATCGGGGAGCCTGGCACCCCATCCGCTCGACCTTCCCTTCCCAGGCAGAGGGTCCTGGTGGGAATCCAGCACTGGCCCCACAGTGGGCAGGGGCTCAGGGAGGTGCTCTGCTGGCTGCCTCATGGGCAGAAGGAATTCTAGGAATGACGATTGCTTCAGCCCAGCCCCAGCGGCTGCCTCCTGCTGGCCCCTTCCAGCTCCTCCCCTTGGTGTGGACATGGGGTCTGGGCTCCCTCCCCACCGCGGTGAGATCATGGGCTGCCTCCTTATGTCCTGTCAGCTCCCCAAAAGTAATGGGGAACAGATGCACTGCAGGACCCGAGTGGGGGGGGCCAAAGACCGCGGCCGCCAGCTGCAGCTGCTCGCAAGCACTGGACGCTGGACAGGCTCCCGGGAATCAGCAGGTGAACTACGTCCGTAAGCGAGACAGGACTGCCACTCGCCAGGCCCTCCCGTGGCCCAGGCCACCCCGCCCCGTGGCCCAGGCCTCCCTGCTCAGGAGGAAAGCCCCCCCCCCGTGTGTAGGCCAGGAGCAGCTGCCCCCCAGCACTTCCCTGCGATGACACCCCCATTCTGGCGAGGTGGGTGGGTCAGTGGGTCAGAATGCTGAATGCCTGGGCGCCTAGGCAGCCCAGGATACTTGATGCAGCAGCGACCTCCAGGGCTCCCTGGCGAGGCCCATGGTACCACCAACTGCTGAGCACCTGGCAAGCACATAGCCGTGTGGCACAGAGGCTGAGGAAAAGAGAAAAAATGGGGGGTCATGGGGGTGTGGGGAGGGGGAAGCTGACACTTTAATAGGGCAATCAGGGTAAAGGAACGTCTAGACAAGGACCTAAGGGGACAGGGATCTGAGCCAGGAGTCTTGGGCACAGGAAAGGGCCCGTGCAAAGGTCCCGTGGCAGGAGACTCCTGATGCACCTGGGGGCTGGCTCAGCAGTTTGCTCCCTCCTCTGGGCCCTCACAAGTGGGTGCTTCAAAAGCACAACAGTGATGTTCCCCACAGCCTGACCCCAGGCCAGAGTCGAGGGCAGCACGTTGGGTGGAAATCAAAGGGTGCCTTCCACCTCCGCCAGCTCCTGGGGACTCCAGGGGTCCTCGGCCGAAGGCCATGTGCCTCCAGTCTGGTGTGCCTGCAGCCTCCCTCCTGACACGGCTTGGGGCCCGGCTGGGTCATCCAGGACCACGTCTCGTCCACAAGACTCTTCTTCCAAACCCGGTGACTGCCGCAGTCTGGCTGGGCACAAATCACGAGCCACTCAAGCAGGGACAAACTTTATTTCTGAACTCCACCAGCACACTCCACACACGCTCCCCGGGAACTCTCCCAAACGCCAAGCGGCTTCTCCAGGAACCACCAACCGGAAATCCCTCCTCCGGCACTTCCCCAACCAATGAGAACTCTTCAGGAATCCCCGCGAGAGCTCAACCGGAACTCAACGGGAACTCCGCCAGAACTCAGAAGTCATCATCTTAATGGCTCGCTGGCGTCACCTCTCAACCACTACTTCTGGCAAAATGCCATGCGTCATCCCGACTCGGCTGTGGCTCTCAACAGGTGACACTGGCCTGCCCCAGGGTCAGGGTGTGGGCCGCTGTGAGGGGCCACTTTCCAGATGACAAGGGCAGGCTGTCCCCCAGGGAGGGCCCCTGGTGTCTGCAGCAGGTCCTTAGCAACCCTGGGAGGGTGGGGTGTGAGCTGAGCCTGCTGTGCACTGCCCACCTGCAGGGCAAGTTCTGACACTTGTCACCTAGCCACTGTGCCCCTGCAGGGAGACAGCCCATTCTGTGTCCAGGAAGGACCATGACACCAACCATGTGGCTCTCGAGGGTCCTCTCCTTTCTCTGAGCCTCATTCCTCATGCCCAAGAGGGGGCAGGGTGCAGACCAGGACAGGCAGGACAGGATGCAGTGGGACCCTGGAGGTCAGGCCATGGGGTCACAGCCCAGGGACAGGCAGGCACAGACCCTGTCACCCTGGGACGGCCTGTCCACCAGTGGGAAGAGAACAGCACTGATTGATGGCAAAAGATGGCCACCCCCAAGCCCAGCCTCGGGCCTCCCCGAGGGGCCTCCGCTCAGCCCACAACCCACCAGGCGGAGGCGGAGGCCCCTGTAAGGAGACCACAGGATGGGGCCAACTTGAGGACCAAGGTGAGTGTCTACTTACCAGTGGGAGGGACCCAGGCTCACGGCCTTCGGGCCTGACACCCACAGTGCCCAGGAGAGAGCATGCGGTTCCCACCAGCGCCTGGCAGGCCGCGGCCTGTGCTCTGCTGCCCCCTCCTGCCCGTCTGCCCGTGGCTGCCCCTCCTGCCCGTCTGCCCGTGGCTGCCCCCTCCTGCCCGTCTGCCCGTGGCTGCCCCTCCTGCCCGTCTGCCCGTGGCTGCTCTTCCCGGGGCTCGCAGGTTTCCACACAGGCCAGAAGGACACCTGCGCTTCCCTCGATGCATCTGGTTCAAACGTGCTCCTGGTTGTTGTCGGTTTGGCTGCTTTTCTGTGTGATTTTGTGATTTGTTGTGATTTTGCTCTTCCCCAGCCTCACGCCCACCACAGCCCCGCAGAAGGACGTCCACAGCTTGGCCACCCCAGCTGCGAGCCAGCCCTCCCGCTCCCCTTGTCCTGTCCCTGGCTGCCCTGCGCAGCAGCCCCTCCCATGGTGGCCAGTCCCCGTCCCTCCCCTGTCCACCACGTGCTGGCCACGTCATCCAGGTCCCTCCGCAGCATTGGGAGATGAACTTGAAGTTGACCACAAGGCCCTTGTGTCGCCCGCTAGCCAGGAGCCTCCTGTCACCCCCACTCTGCCTTGGAGGCACAGTCTGAGCCGTCCGCACCCCAGGGGTCACTTGTGTCTCCCGGGCACTTGAGCATTCACCATGGAGCCCTTGGCCTGTCAGGGGTGAGTGCCCAGGTCTCAGGGGCACTGCAACCAGCAGACCTCCCGTCCCCCACTGTGGCCTGGCCTCTGCTCCCCAGCAGCCCACGGCCCACCATGCATGGGGCCCGGGCAGCACTGGTGGCAGGAAGGGGAGCCCCCGTGGACACCGGCACCTGCGCCAGCACCTCGTCCCACCTGGGACACCCTGGTCCCCTCCTTGCCCAACAACCTGGCCTGATCTTGACCACAGGTGCCCAGGGGGCGGCTGTGCCCCTCCTGCTCCCACGGTGCTCCCCAGGCACATCAGACAGTCCCACTCACAGGACACGGACCTCCTGCCTGGCAGCAGCAGGAAGTCACCTCTGTCACCCTGCACGTCCCACCCAGGGTATGGGGTCTGCCCAGGCCAGGAAAGGGCAAGAGCCTCCCCTCACATCCCCTCACCTGGAGAGCAGCAGGAGAGCCAGGGCTGCCTGGGCATCCTGCCTCCTGGACCCGGGGGCCCAGCAAGTTGCGTCTGAGCTGCTGGAGGGGTGTGGGCAAGGCCCCCGGGGCCTGGAAGAAATGGCAGCTGGGCCACCCCAGGCCGGTTACTCAACCTCTCTGTCCTCTGGTCTGACGTGACGTTACCAGCATGTGGCTTCAGGGCAGGCGTCGCCCTGTGGGGTCGGCCACAAGCTGGAGGCCACTGCTTGAGTCCTAAAGTCCCCGCTCAGATAATGGAAACCCAGTGGGTCCCTCGGTCCCTCGCGTTCTGGTAGGAGGTGCAGCCTCCCGTCCAGCCCGAGCTGGGCGCCGTGTGCAGCTGCTGTGTCCTCGGCTGGCGGCACCCGCTGCGTGCCCTTCCTCACCTGTGATGGCTCAAGATGCTGCCGCAGCTCTGCCCTGGTACCTGGCCAAGGCTCGTGGGTTGGCCCGCCCTGTGGCCTCACTCACCCGACACTGGTCACCCCGGACACAGAGGTGGGCAGGGCAGGGCTGGACGCAGCCCCACCATCGTGGCCCCAGGGCTGGAGCGGCCACCCACCCAGGGAGACCAGCAGCAGCTGGAGATCTGGTACAGGTCACCTGAGTCAGCTGCTGCAGGTGGAGACCTGAGCCAGGGGAGGCCCTGCCCAGGATCCTGCCCCTCCCTACCCCAGCCTACGCTGTCCCTGCTCTCCAGGTGTTGCCGAAACCTCAGTCTTGTCCCCGATGCCGATCAGTAACGAGGACACGGTTTTGAGAAAAAGGAAAAAGAAGGCTTATTGCTTTGTTAACAAAAGAGAGGGACGCCTGTCCCTAGGCGAGATCTGCCCATCCGCAGGACAGGGCGCTTCCTAGAGGTGATCCAGAGGTAGAAGGTGATCAGGGGGAGAAGTTTAGGGAAAAGAAGATCAGGGGGACACAGTCAAAGCGTTGAGGGAAGCCCGCTGCACAGTATCCTGCCCCTGAGCCTCTTCCTATCCCTCTTCCCTCTCTATGAAGCACCATCCTTCACGGTTTTTAATTACGTCCATCTATGACCAAGTCAGATCTGACCCACTGCCCTGAGTCCACCCTTCTGTTTGGGACCTGGCCCTGGTCATCTCCCATGGCCAAGGGCCCACAACCAGGGTGTACCTGCCTGCGTTCCACGGCTCCAAGAGTCCCCGGTGTGTCCCCGAGAGCCCGTGCCCAGGGAGCAAGGGGCTTTGCATTGGACCAAGCCACGGTGTGGTGATACCTAAGAAATGGCCTCAGCCACGTGCCTGGAAGCGGAGGCAAGTCACCTGTGGGGCAGACGGTGCCAGCAGTGGGGACAGTGGTGAGGCTGTGCTTGGCCTGCATCCTTGGACACATTTACTGGGCCCCCTCGGGTCAGGCAGTGCTGATCACAAGTGGGACCAGTCCTGTCCCCTTAAGGGTTCACGTCTAGGAGGGCAGTGGACACTAACCAAATGTGGTTCCACTTGAAGCTGCATCAGGAGCAGGGGACATGCAGGGGGACCAGGGGGGTCAAGGGGGCAACATTCAAGCCACCCACGCCAGCCAGGGGGCCAGGGGCATCAGGGCCAGTGTCCTGCTCCTCCTTGAGCTTTAACGCCAACATGGACCGAGCACAAGGCTCCTCCTGGTGACGCAGGCTGTTCAAAGCAAACAGGGCTGGGGGAGGCAGGGGAAGGGAGACAGGAGGGAGGGAGGGAGGGGAGAAGCAGGTGGATGGCATGTGGGGGAGGTGACTGTGACTGGGGACAAGGCTCAGGGCTGTGGTCACACAGCAGGCGCTGCTCCCGAGTGTAGACCTCCGACTCCGGCAGGTTCTTCCCAAGCCACTGTGGGCTGCTCTCTCCCACTTGGATCCCAGGGATGTGGGAACCATTAGCCCTCGGCCCCTCAGGTGGCCAGCACGACACCGGCTGCCCGGGCGGCTCACCCCAGACGCCTTTCAGCGTCAGACAGAGAACAAACGCAGCCCACCGAGACACACTGCAGACCCTCCCGGGCTTCAGAGAGCACCAGCCTGGGCCTCGACCCCACCCGAAGATGGAGGTCTTCAAACGCAGGGGCGTCTGCAGGCGGCCAGGCACATGTGGGCGCAAGATGGCCCCTGCAAGGGGCTGCGGTGCCAGAGCCCCTCCCCACAGGAGCAGCTGGCCCTCCGGGGCCTCGGGAGGGGCCGGCAGGAGACCCAGAGGAAGAGGTGCCTGGAGGGGCCTCAGCCCTGCGAGGAGGACCTGGCCCTGGACTGTGCCCAGCCTGGCTTCCTTGACCACTGTGGTCCCGGGTTTGGGGACAGTGGCCCACCCTGTGGCAAACCCTGCTGTCTCAGAAGGGTGGGCCAGCCCCCAGGTCCCACCAGGTGGGTTCTGGGGGACGAGGGAAGCCAGTGGCTTTTCTGACTCTGAGGCCTCTCCACAAGGAGGACGGGACCATCACCGCAAGATGACCAGGACCCTCGGCTTCAAGACGGGGTCCTGACCCAGGGGGCTGCTAGCGAAACTCCACCTGTCCCCTCAGTGCACCCGTTGGCGGCTACTCTGTGGGCACGTGGGCCCCGTGGTCAGCTGCCAAACTCGAAGCTCAGGCTCGAGAGGTCCTGGGCGGGCTGCTGTCCCTTTGAACTTGGCTGCTTGTCCTTGTCTGCTATAAAGGGGGAGGTCCCGGGGGGGGGGTACAGGAGTGTATGCGTGTGTGCCTGTGTGTGCGGGTGTGCATGCGTGTGTGCCTGTGTGTGCGTGTGTGTGTGTGTGTGCATGTGTGTGCGTGTATGTGTGCATGTTCATGCGTGTGCCCTGTGCGTGTGTGCATGTGCAAGTCAGTGCATGTGAGTGTCCCTGGCTGCCCCCAGTCGGGAGCCCTGGCACCTTCAGCCTTGACCTTGGCTCCTGATCACTGCTCTCTGTAAAAGGAACCAGGACTCTTCCCTGGAGAACCCCCGGCCTCAGCTCCGGGACAGGGAAGACCATGGGAAACAGTCACCAGGGAGGGTCACAGGGACTCAGGGGTGCCCCTGCCCAGAGTGGGGGATTACAACCCATTGACCACCCGGGCGGGGCCCCTGCGGTACAGCCCGGTGCCCGGGGCAGTCTAGGGCGCGTGCGGGGTGGCACAGCCGTGGTGTGCCGCCCCACAACACGCTTGTACTCACAGGGAGGAAGAAGGGGGACTTTACAGTGCAGATGCCACCTGATCCCATAACCAGAGCCCGTGTCACCAGTGAAGGGACACATCACAGCCGTGAGCCACACAGCCAGGAGCAGGGAGAATCAACACGGGGTCCATCCTGATTTTCCTGCCAAAGAGGTGAAGCTCTCCCAAAGCTGGACGCCAGCTCCGAGCCTGTGATGAGCCCTCTGCTCGGGAACTGCAGCGTCTGGGTGGGTTCCGGCACGGCTGGGCCGAGGGACCGCGTGAGGCCGCGTAACTTGGACAGGAATCTGGCCACGCATTTAAAAGCGTATCTACTGTAACATCGGGCCCCCGCGGCGGTGCTTCTCAGAACAGCCCCACGTGCCACTGCTGCTGGGGTGGGAGCTGCGCTCCGCTCCGCCACCGACGCCTCTTCAGTGCTTGAGCTCCCAGCCGGCAGACCAGGGACCTGGGGCTCTCCATGTCCTCAGTCGCTTTAATTTGGCAGCCTCCACTCTGAGGGCCAGGGTTGAAGTCACACCAGCCCACGCTGGCCCTGCCGTGCTGCCCAGTGGGCCCCCCGGGTGGGACCTGTCCCCAAGTACCTGCCCTGGCAGTCATGGAGCCACAGAGCAGCTAAGTGAGATGGTGTAGGTGGGACTGCCACACCCGTGCCTGGCAATAGTGAACCCCAGGGGCGGCCCCGAGGTCCAGGCCTGACCCAGGCCCCTCCCTGGAGTTTGGACTGTTCCCCTCTCCTCCCTTGGCTCTCCAGCCCCAGAGGAGGCGACTTCTGTGGTGTCTCAGGCCCCTTTGCCTTCCCCATCGTCCAGCCATGCCGGCCTTCAGGTGGAGCTCTGCTAACACGCTGGGCGGGGGGAGGCTCCCCTGAGTGGACCTGCCTGAGACACAGCAGTGAGGAGAGGGCCTCTGGGGGCCTGAGGTTAGCAAGTGCCAGCTGGGCCTCACTGCAGGCGTCACCGCTCCCCAGGTATGGGGTGGTCCCCACGTGGGGCATCCCACTGCCTGCGGTGAGCAGCAGGACTGACCCTGACCGACATGCCACGAAACACCTGGGGACCCAGGCTGTGGAGGGGCCTTGAAGTGAGGGTTTAGGTCAGTGCCGAGGGCCACCCTTGAGTCCCTTGGGCACTTCCTGCTCCAGTGGTGAGGCCCCTGGAAGCTGCGGCCTGGAGAAGCAGTTCAGAGTGCTGTCACGGCACCCAGCAGGGAGGAACCCCTGTCCCTGGCACAGGGGGGACACTGCAGGGCCTGTCACTGGACATGTGTGGGCTCAGCTTCACCACAGAATTTTTGTTAGCCCCTTGGTCACCGTGGAGCTCGGCCTGACCACTGTGGGGCTGAGGCTCAGTGCTGGCCGGAGCTGTGTCCAGGAGAGATGCAGCCACGGGAAGGGACCTAGGCTCCGGCTGCCAGCCCAGGACTCCTCTGAAGCCAAGGGGGAAGGACAAGCTCTTATGGTCAGACTGGCCTCCCGGTGCCCTCTTCTCTGGAGGAAAGAGAAAGGTGAGATTTTCCAGAGAAAATGCTTTCAGCAAAAGGTAACAGCCTCTCCACCCACCGGGATGTGCAGTGTGGCCAGCCCAGCCCCTGACCCCCGGCTGGTCTCACTGAGACGGAACACCTGCTCTGGAGCCAGTGTGGCTTGGACCACTCGGGCATGGACAGCAGCCCAGAAGAGCTGGGCCCCGTTCCAGCGAAGGCGGGAAATGCTCAGGACCTTTGAGAAAGAAGGAAAGTCATCGGGGAGCAGGGGCCCTGCGGGGTCCAAGGGGAGCAGACCCGACCCTCGGTCCACAGTCGCTCTGCCTCAGAGACTGTGCGGTGGGCTGAGCGGCTCCTCACTGTGCAGTCAGGGCACAGGACCCCGCCCTGAGCACAGGGCTCGGGGGGGGGGGGGGTGGGGGGCAGAAAGCCTACAGTCTGGAGGTGCCTTCTCTCCGGGGTCCCACAATTCACAGCCCGGGGTGTGAAGAACGCGTTTTAAAATATTTTTAAATGATGGTGCACAGAACTCAGAGGTCTCCTTCCGCTCCCCAGCAGAATCCAGGACAGCGAATGTGTTGGCCGACTGCGCCTTTCCGCAGGGAGCCGGTCCCTCCACCCAGAGGTACTTTCTCTTAGCACCATTATCACGTTTCCAGACGGCAGGAATTTATGGGTGTTTGCTGGAGAAAATATGCTGGCCCTGAATGTGGAGCCAAAGCTGCTCTGACAACAATCTGGATGTTATTTTTCTGGGTCTCCTCCCACGTCAGATCAGCAGATGCAAACCAGAGAGCTCCTAAGGGTGCTGCAAGCTCCAGGGCTGGAGGGATGTGGGTGGGGGTTCTGTGGGTTAAACTGTCTTTGCCGCCCCCCCCAGGCCTTGGCCTCCTTCCCCAGACGTCAACCTACTGGCCTCAGAGTCCCCAGCCAATTTCCCACGTGACCTTCTCCGGCAGCCTTGCCCGTCCCTCCACAGGATGGGCCCTCGTCATCCCCACCCGCCTCCCTGCTCAGAGGTCTTCCGGGCACAGGGTCAGCCAGCATGGCCACCTGAGCCTGCTCTGGCCTCTGGCTGGGCAGGCACAGCATGAGGTCAGCCTCAGGCTGGTGGCAGGTGAGCAGGGCACTCCTGCCAATGGCCATGGTGGGACAGAGCAGGGTCAGCTGATTGGGCCCCACACAGATGTGCGAGCTCTCTGGGGTGCTGGAGAGGGTGGAGAGGGGTTGACACCCCCCTGCAAGAGACGGGAACACTGGGGCAAAGGCTTGGAGGTGCGAGTCAGGTGGCCCGGCTACAGACCTGCAGGGACACAGCGGGCAGCTGTAGGGACAGGGAGAGGGAGGGGTTGGTGTCAGATTAAGGAACCTGCATGTCTGCGGGGCGGCTGCAGCAAAGCACTGCACCTCTCTGGGGCTCAGCCAAGTTGGCTGCCCGGTGAGCGAGTGATACAGTGCCACTCAGGAAGGGTCCTAGCCCCTTGCCCACTGCCAGATTCTCAGAAAACAGCCTGAGAATTGGCCAACCACAGCCTCCCCATCAAGGGTCACAGAGGGGAGGGCGGGAGGAGGGAGGGCGGAGAAGGGCGGAGGGGGCTCGGCTGCTTTTTGCAGAAAACATACAGCCTCTGGGAAGTCACCGCCTGAGCCTGCAAAGCCCGGGCCACACTTTTAGGTGAACTATCCCCAAACGTGCCCCATGAAAACTGGACTCCTGAGCGGGCCACCCCTGGAGGTCCCAGGGCACGTCCCTTTCCATGTGGGACGGAGTGCTTCCGGTCTGGGCCGGGCTCCCAGCTCTGAGATGCTGCTCCCACACTGTTCCCATCCTTGGTCCCTCCAAGTGACTCACAGCTTTTGATGTGCTTTTCCTGAGATTGAAGCCGGTTGGTGTTGATGTGTTTTTCCCGGACTTCTTTCTATTTAAACCTGCTGACCTTCGGAGCCCACCCCTGCATAATGCAAGAGTTCTTGAAGAGAAATCAATCAAAGCTTGACGAAAATGGATTTGCATTCACATTTTCTGAGATAGGCGTTTCTTTAAAAGGCTCTGTGTTTAATCACTGTGCGAGTGTGTGTGCGTATGTGCACTCTTGTGGGTGCAGAGGCTGGGTGGCAGAGGATACTTGGTGTCTTGAATTCAAATTCCACCTCTTCCTGCTGCTGTGTGGCCACAGTGAGTTCCCCAACCTCTCTGGATCGGTTGCCACTTCCCTGAACAGAGGTTGGCCTGCTGCTGCACCAGGACTTAGGAGAATTCAGTCACTGGGAAGCACAAACTTAATCCCAACAACATCTCTTCTGGGCAGGCCACACTGCTCCACCTCTGAGTGACGAGTTGGGGCAGGATGTATGTCCAGGACACTGCCTGGAGGTCCCTCAAGGTCCCAGGACACTCCATCCCTTGAACTCACCAGGCGCATGTCCCTGGGGTGGGGGCCATGTGCACCGTCTGGTCCAGGGCCCAGGCTCCTGCCCACAACCAGCATCTCCTGCCCACTGACCCCTGAAGCCAGACTTGGGGTGAACTTGGGCCTGGATGATGGCCAGCAGGGAGGCTGCTGGTGGCCAGGACAGGTGGAGTCCAGGACCTGGCCACCCATCAGCTCTGGCAAGAGCCATCAGAGGTGCCAGGGCGTCTGCTGGAGCCCGAGCCTTTCAGTACCCACACACTTGCAGTGCCCAGTCAGTGGGAGGGCACCAGGCGTGGGGTGCTCAGGGAGGCCACCTGGGCACCCTTCCTAGGAGGGGCTCCACTGCCTGCTCTGACGGGGGTTGAGAAGGGCCTCGGCAATCACCCCTCACAGGCAGGGAGCTGGGCGCTGGTGCTCCGGCCACCACCCCTCCACCCCTCATCTTCCCAGGGCTGGCGTCATCCCTGCCTCCAGCACCATGGAGGGAAGGTGGGGAGACCCTGCAGGGCAGGAGCAGCTCTGCCCTGGGGACTGCTGTCTGGTTCCCAGCCCTCACCCCACTGCACACCAGGAGGCCTGGAGGACAGCACTCTGGCTCCTGAAACCACCCAGAGACTGCCAGGCTGGGCTCCGACCCCAGAGCACAGCCATGGGGCCAGGCCCCTCCCGCTGACCCCAGTCTCCCCACCTGCAGCCCCTGAGAATGGGGAGCCCTGCTGGGTGGAGCCATTCAGCTCCTCCAGGGGCCCTGGGGACCCGGCCTTTACCACGGGGCTGCCTTGTACAGAGCCCCAGGACTGGGAATCCCAGAGAAGAGTGGCCTGAGCAAGGGCCCAGGTGGGACTCTGGCGGGTGAGTGGGGACCCTGCCCATTTGCCCTGAAGTCACAGTACTTGAGCAAAGGACCCCATTTTCATTCTGCAGTGGGCCACACAGATCATGTCTAGGAGCTAGGCAGCCCAGGGAAGAGGGGCGGGGTGGGAGGACAGAGGAGGGGGGCTCAGTCTCCAGATGTCAAAGCCCACAGAGTCAAGGACACTGCTGAAGGTCGCTCATCCCCCCAGGTTTAATCAGGCCCAAGTCTGGTTAAACTTCTAAGTCTCCTAAGCTGCACAGGATGGGGAACAGGGAGGAGGGTCTCCTGCAGTCACCTGACCCCTGAGTCGCCCCTCGGCCGCATCCGACCCCTTGACAGCGCCTGCAGGGCTCAGGGTCACCGCCTGGCGAGAAGGTTAAGCAAGCAGTCGGCGCTGGAGGGGCGGGGCCTCGGGCTTTGGGGCGAGCCGGTGCCCCCGCCGGGGCCTGGCGGGGGAGGGGAGATAATCCTCCCGAGCAGAAGCGCCGTCGGGAGGCTCGGGTGGGCCTCCCGGCCGCGAGGCCCAGCGATGAGGAGGACCCAAGAGAAGCGCGGGGAAGCAGGAGCGCAGGGCCTGGGCAGGCCGCGGTAAGGCGGGCGTTGGCGGCGGATGCAGAGCAGAGCCCGGGAGGCCCCGGGGGCGAGGGCCCATAGTCCCGTGCGGACCCCAGCCCTCGGCATCCGCGCAGCCGCGGGCAGCTGGCAGCTTCGCTTAGGGAACTCAAACGGGTGGGGAGGAGCAGCAGCCCTGGCCCGGCGCCCAGGGTCAAGGCCGTGCCGGTACCCTTTGGATAAACAACAGGCCTCCCTGACCATGTCCCGGGGGAGCGCAGGCTCAGCGAGGTGGCGTCCAGGCCATGTGACTGGGTAGATCTGCGCCCAAGGCTGGGTTCCCGACCCCAATGCGGAGGCAGCCTTCCCAGACTCGCCTCGGTCGCCTTTGCCACTCAGGAGTTCTAGGTTGTTATGGGCAGGAAGGCGTCGAGGGCCATTTTAAGGACGGTAGTCTGCCTGAGTCCCGGGGGACAGGCAGGAGCACAGGCCTGTACCCGAAGCCCTGGTTCGTCACTTGGGCGGCTGAGGCTCTGATGCAGGGAACTCAGGGAGGTCCCGGGCAGGGGGTGGGGGTGGGGGTGGGGGGCGGAGGACTGGAGGGGAGCCCAGGAAAGGCGCCCAGGAAAGGGGACACTCATTCTAGGGACAGGAAGTTTCAGGTTCTTGCTCAGGAAGGGCCTCAAAGGCATACCCAGCCCCTTGGTTGTGACTGGTTCTTAAGAACCGGGGTCAGGAACTGGAGGGAAGCGGGTCCACGGCAGCTGCGGGGACCTCGAGGCCGGTAGCCTCTGGACAAAACTGCGATAAGAAGGGAGCACGGGCGCTGGGGCCAGGGGACAGGCGGAGAGCCGCTCGGTTTGCGAGAGTCCCCATGTGGTGCCCTTCTAAACTCCTGATCCGCATCAGAGCTCTGGACTCTGTGCCCAGTCTGCTCGCTCCCGCTGGCGCCTGCTCTTTCTGGTCTGGGACCAGCCGCGGGGTGGGATGGAGTGCGGGTTTCCTGCCGACAGGCCCTAATTCCTGAGCAGGTGGCCCCGACCCAAGCGCTGGGCGCTCAGACGCTTCCCGTCGCGGCTCGTGCCCGCACCTCTCCCGCTGTTGGTGCCTGTGTCCTCGCAGGTGCGCCGGGTCAGCAGTCGCCCGGCGCCACTAGCTAGCGCTCTGCTACAGGGATGGGAGGGAGGCGTTTCCTGGAGCGCGGTGGCTCACCTATTCCAGGAAGGGGCGGGAAGGCGCGGCGGGCCGGGGTGGGTAGGCGCGGCCATAAGTGTCCTCTGCTGGGGAGAACAAACCCAAGCTCCAAGAAACCAACAAAACAAAATAAAACCGGGGAAGGCAGCGCTGTGAGCCGGGGGGACCGACGGACGGGCAGAGGAAGAGGCGTAGGGTTTTCCGCCGGGAAAGCTCTGGGCGTGCAGAGGTCCGCGCGTTCCTCCTCCGCGGTCGTCGAGACTCCGCGGCGGGAGCGGGGCGGGCCTGCTCCCTCTGCCTCTGGGCGCTGCGCGCACTCGGGGCCTGGAGCTCTCCCCGCCCCCGCCCTCCGCGGGCTGGGGAGGGCGTGGGTACGCAGTCCCGCTGGTGAGGATGCGACGACTCCCCTGGAAGAGCTGCACCGTTGTCCTCCCTGGCCCTTCAGCACCGGGCCCGCCTTCCGTAGGCGACCCTTGCCGTGTATCCGAGCCTCTGGCACATCCTCAGAGCCTCAGTCTCCGCCGGGGTAAAAGGGTCTAAGAGGGCCACCTGAGGGGCAAGTGTCCTTGGAGCCTGTCGAAGCCCCAGACCAAAGCAAACACCCCAACTGGCAGCTTTGCGACGGGTCTTGGGTTCGCTCACCACCCCCCAGGCCAGCGCTGCCGGAACAGCTACAGGGGGAGGAAGCCGCCCACTGCGCCCAAATGGGGAGCTGGGAGAAGGACCCTGAGCAGAGAGGAGAGGGCAGGACAGAGCTCGGAATGGTGCTGAGGGTCCCCTCCCACCACCCTTCCTCCACCCACCTCGCCGTCTTTTCTCTTGCAAAGCAGGGCAGGGATTTCTTGGCTCCCCCAGTCTGGCCTGGGCACACACCCGTCAAGGTCGGCTCTGCCTTACAAAGTGCATTTGCCAGCCTGCATACCTCCCTTCAGTCAGCCAACCTTTAGTGAGCATCTGCTAAGTGCTGTGGGCATTTTAGGTCCCAGTGAGTCACTTGGGATGTTGGGATGTGGGGTGAGGCAGGCAATAAACACATCGGTGATCTGTGTTTGCAGAGGGGTCTCAGAAGAGGCCATGCTTGAATTGGATCCGAGTAACACTGCGACTTGAAGAGAATGGGCATCAGTCAGTTCTGATGTGAGCGTAGACAGTGTCCAGAGGACATGGGGTTGGAAAGACAGCACTGCTGGGAAGAGCAGACAGTGGGCACTGCCACCCCAGCAGTGGCAAAGGAGCAGGTCCTTGTGGGTGCCAGGGGTCAGGAGATGAACTCAGACCTGGACTGGCCCAGGGAGTGCAAGCCCTCCAGCAGAGTGGGGGTCCTCCTGAGGCTGCTCCCCCCACACTCCCCACCTGATTGGAAGGTTTCTGAGATGCCAGCAAGTCTGAGCCTGCACCTGAGCATGTTCCTGCCCTGCAGTTGACCACAGGCTCACTGAGGTTGGTGTAGGCAGGGTAAGTTGGTCCTGAGTGGGAGGGATCATTATCATGCCCATTCTTCAGAAGAGGAGACTAAGGCATAGATCAGCTGAACACAATGGAAGGAGGTGCGTTGCACTGGGGGATGAGCAGCAAGTGCCAGCAACCATTTAAGCTGCCTAATCCAGGAGACAACTTGACCTGGGGAGACTGAGCCCCACCTGGGGGAAGGATTTACCCAGAGTTGCCCAAGTAAGGCTGAGCAAGCCCCTGCTGCCTGGACACAGCGAGGGGCATGAGGGGCACAGGACCTCCCAGCTCTGCAGGGTGCAGCCTTCTCCACTCTCCAGGGAGCACAGTAGGGCAGCCACATCTGGGAGAGTGGAGCCTGCGGAGAGCACCTGCAGGGTTCTGCCCCTGCTGGGACAGCTGTCAGATTTGCTCCCTGTTGGGGGTCACCGCAGCAGGTAATTAGGTGCAGGTCAGCACTGTGTCCCAGCACTCCAGCCTCTTTAAATGAAGACAGTTTGAGTCTCCTAAGTAGAGACAGTCCTCCCACTCCCAGTTCCCCACCCTGTGGGCTGTTCTGTGTGGTTGTCCCGCTGGCCTTCCCTAATAAAATGAGGCCAGCATAGCACCTGGGGGGGGGGGTCTTGGTGGTCCTGCCTCTCCCATCTGTGCACTTGTAGAGA
The DNA here is from genome assembly GCF_047511675.1 of Marmota flaviventris. Lineage (NCBI taxonomy): Eukaryota > Metazoa > Chordata > Mammalia > Rodentia > Sciuridae > Marmota > Marmota flaviventris. Next base: position 3,496,875 of record NC_092504.1, read on the forward strand.
CCTAGCAGGAAGGCGGAGCCTTGGTTAGAGTTGGCTAGAACTCCTCTTAGGGTACTCAGTGGGCAGTAGTTGCAGCTGGGGTGCCGCCTCTTCCTGACACAGCATGGGGTTAGGGTAGGATGGGGGTGGGAGTGGGGGTGGGGGATTGGCACCAGTCTCTGAGTTAGACCTGGACTCAGTGCGGTTTTGTTTTTCCGTGTAACATCTGCACACTCGTCTGCCTGGTGTGCAGCAAAAGCCCTCAGTCAACCAGACTGAAGGAAGCAGCAGTGGGTGTGGGGGCCCCACCTACCAGACCCAACCCAACAGGATTCAAGGGCAGCGGAGCCCAAGGATGCTAGAGGCTCTGGGTCCTGCTGGGTGGGGGCTGCCACCTACCTTCCTGATCCCCTGTGCTCTGAATAGAGTCCTGAGCACCCTGGAGCAATGGGAAGTATCCGCCTGAGAAGCGAGGGGTCCCGAGATACTGGGAAGGCAGAAGCAGGAAGATTCGTAGAAGCCTGAGGAATGCAGGTAGTCCCACCAGGGTGGGATGGAGTGTGGGCTCTGGAGAGAGGTGCTGCTAGCCTCAGGGAGTGGGACGCAGTCCCTGCTGGCTTGGAGTGTTGGTTCCTTCCTTCCTGTTCCCACCCGTCTGCTGCGCGCCTCTCCTGCACTGGGGAATGAAAACCCCGGCGGGGAAGGGCAGTACCTGAGCTCCACTCTGGAACCTGCCAGGACCCCTCCTCAAGGCGCAGATCCCACTGCACAGCAGGGGAGGCCAGTTTGCAGCCTGGGAGGCCCCACCTGCTCTCTGGGCTGTGCCATGCGTGGGCTGTCAGTACCTGAGGCTCCACTGCGCGGGGCAAAAAAAACCTGTGCTGGGAATATGGGAGCTGACTGTCCCCACCCCTGACTCAGTCCCATCTGCTTGCTGGCAACGACGTCTGGCTTTGACTATTCAGTGTCAGCCTGGCCAGGACATGGTGTGGGAAGGGGTCCTGGTATGATGGCAGGGGGCAGGGGTGCTGGCTGTCCTGCAGTGCACTTGGCCTGGCGCTTTGGGTTCCTGGGACTGGTGAAGGCCAGATGCCTCTCCTGTGTGGGGAGCATTCAGAGTCCCCAGCTGTCATCCCTCCCTCCCTCTGGGATTCTGAAGGAGCAGCCGGCCTCCCACACCTGGAGCCTCCAGTTGGGATGAGCAGCAGGGGTGGAGGTGCCCAGCAGGGGGTCAGACCCCAGTGTGCTGTGCTGGGGGTGTGGTGGATCCAAACCCCGGCTGGCACCCCCCTCTGCCAAGGACTGGCATGCTCTGGGCATCACCCTGGTCCCTGTTATTATGTTCTCTCTTTTTTTCATTGAGAAAACTAAGGGGTTAATAAGCCACAGGCTTCCAGAGCTTGGGTGTGGCATTGAAAGACCAGAGACCCTGGAGCAGGACCCACCTGCAGCAGGTGGCTGTTGGTAGACCTGAAGCATCTGTGTCTGTTTTTAAGGACAAACCCACGTGCAGGCAGGAGGCAGGGCCATGTTGCTTTCAGAGACCCTCAGTTGGGGACATGATGGTTTGGGGCAGGCGTGGCAGTGGCCCTGCATTGGATGACTGTGAAGCAGGAAGGGCTCTCCTGGCACACTCCTGAAGGCCTGACCCTGGGGGTTCCTGCCCCACTGGAATGGAGCAGAGAAAGAGTCTCCATCCCCTTCCACAGGGCATCAGGCTGGGGGTAGTGCTGCAGGTCCCAAATCTGAGCGCCTTCCCCGTCTTGAAATCACACTCTCACAGCACTGCTGTCTCTGTGGACCCTGGAGGTGTTGTCCCAAGCAGGAGTTCTTCATCCCTGGCTGCCCATCGGGTGCTGGCCACCTTCCCTTCCCCCTCACTGACCACAGTGTCTCCCTCTGGCAGTAGAGGGACGCTGTTGGGCTGAAGGTTGAGCGACCCCTGCACTCCTCTAGCTCAGCCTGGCCAACTGCCCTTGCAACCAAGTAGCACCCCTACCCTGACGCAGACTCTGGGTTCTGGAGGCTGGTGTTCCTGGTGAATTGGGTTAGTCAGCTAACCTCTGCTGGTTTCTTGTTTCAAGAAAAGGATTAAATGGAAAACTGAGCTAATTTCTGGCTAACATGTCACCACAAGGTGATCAGGTTTGCCTCCTGCTGGCATTTGGTACTAATTGCTGGCCAAGAAATGGGGCAAGTCAAGCCTCCTGGCTGAGGGATTCTTGTGGCCACTGGACTTGAGTGCCAGCCCCAGGCAGCAATGGTAGCGTCCTCTGATGGGTCTACCTCGGCTCATGGAGATCGGGAGGCCTCTTCCGCACGATACAGCATCAGGAAGCATGAGCCCCCAGGAGACACCGGGTCAGGTCCCCTCCCCTCCTGCTTCTCCCTGGAGCCACCATTTCTTTGCAGTTGGGTTATGAAGACTGAACACCTCCAGCCTGTCTTCCCAGCTGGACTCCTGGGCCTCCCCTGATTGAGTGACTAAATGAAGCGAATGTGCCTCTCCAGGCCTGAGCTGAGGATGAGGGTACACCAGGCCCCGCGTCGGTGGGGATGGAAGGCCAGGTGGGGCAGCTGCCCACCAGAGGGATCAGGTTCCCTGTCCCGGGATCCAGGGCTCCTGTACGTGTATGGAATTCCCCAGGAGACAGTCTCATGAGCACCTGGGAAGGAGGAGGAGACATTTCTGAGCCTCACTTCAGTTCTGCCCCATGGAAGGCCCCAGAGACTCTGTTTTTCCATTCCTGTGTGTCCTGGAAGGGGTGGGGCTGGCGGTGCAGAGGAGTCTGAAGAGGGCATTTCCACGTCTATGCGGGACCCAGGCGGGATCCAGTTATCAAGTCCGTTCCACTAACTTCCTGAAGGTGGCGCCCTTGGGACAGGCCGCTGCTTCAGTCCCCCTCTGGCTTTGGTTTTTAAAGACCTTCTGAGTACATTTGTCTGAGCTGCATGCTTCCACTGTGCCAAGGCAGCCAGAGGGTTCCAGAAAGCTGGAGCATCAGCAGACAGTTGGCCAGGACAGTTCAGGCCCAGCTGGTCAAGGTTCAAGAAGCTGTTTTGTGCTAGCACGTCCTCTCTTGGCTCCAACAATGTAAGGCAGGGTGATTTGGACCCTATTTGTGGACCCATTTATTCAAAGGCTTTTGTTTTGTTATTTTGTGCCGGGAGTTGAACCCAGGGCCTCATGCATGCTAGGCAAGGACTCTGCTACTGAGCTATAGCCTCAGCCCTTCTTAAATTTTTATTTCAAAGCAAGGTCTTGATAAGTTTCCCAAGCTGGCCTTGAACTTGCGATCATCCTGCCTCAGCCTCTTAAGTAACTGGGATTATAGGTGTGTGCCACCATGCCAGACTCAAGAGTTATTTTATTCTATGGTACCAGGGATTGAACTCAGGGACATTCAACCACTGAGCCACATCCCCAGCCCTATTTTGAATTTTATTTAGGGACAGGGTCTCACTGAGTTCCTTAGTGCCTCGTGTTGCTGAGGCTGGCTTTGAACTCTCAATCCTCCTGCCTCAGCCTCCCGAGCTGCTGGGATTATAAGTGTGTGCCACTGCACCTGGCTCAAGAGTTATTTCAAAGCTGCATCTGTCTCCGTCTCAGTCTCGATGCTGGGTGTCCCTCCAGCACTGCACTGAGAATCAGACCCCCTTGCAAACTGCATCCTGTGTGCTCACCTTCATTTCCAGAAGAGAGAGCAGGTTGCCGCTCCTCGCCAACCCTGGCCTCGTCACCCACTTTGGGGTGCTCAGAGTAGGCCAAGCTGTGAAATGAAACCCGCTCATTCCACACACATCCTAATACATCCTAATACATGATCCCCACAGGCGCTGGCACTGAGTGCAGTCAGAGACCAGCTGTTGGTCAGCACAGGAGTTATGCCTGTGTACAGGGCTCTATATGCAGAGAGGCCTCTGCCTGAGCTGTGCAGGCAGCCTTGAGAGCAAGACCACACCCCTGCTCAGACACAGCATTCAGAAAGGAATGCCTGCCCTCTCAGGTGTTGCAGGTTTGGGGTTTTCTGTGGAGTCAGGTGTGAGGGTGGTGGGTTGATGGTACCAGTGTGCTCAGCTATCCAGCTGCTAAGGGTCCCTCCTCTCCTCTCCCTGCCAGGGCCTGCAGCTGAGCTCCAGGGAATCTCTGGGCAGCCTGAGAAGTGGGCAGAAGAAAGGACAATGTGTCCCCCTTCCCATGCCCTGGATCCCCCAACAGGGCTGGGAGCAGGTCCCCAGGCTACAGGAATACTGACTGAAGTTCAGTCCTCCCCTCCCCTGAGCCTACTGTGGGGCTTGTGGGAGAAGTCCAGCTGTGCCAGGGCACCCTGGCAGTGACTGTGAGGCAGTGCTTCCCCGAAGGGCGACGTGCAGGAGGGCTCTGCACGGGGCCATTATTCTGGACCCTCCTTTTGAACTAATTTGCCAGGAAAGCTAGCATTCTAGTTGTGGCTCAAAATCCTGCTTCCTACAGTCACTGGGGTGGTCTGCCCAGGCCCACAGAGATAATGGCTGGTGGCTCCACCAGAGTGCAGGCCGTGGGCCCCGACACTGCGGGAGGCCGGCCAGCACCTGGAGCTGAGCATGTCTGTTTGTCCAGGATACACCTTAGACTGGGTGGTTCTAAGTGGTAGAAATTTACTTCTCATAGTCTAGAGGCTGGGAGTCCGGTGCTGGCAGGTTCTGTGTCTGGTAAGGGCTGGTCTGCTTCCAAGATGGTGCCCTGTTGCTGAACCCTCACCTGAAAGAAGGGCCAGAGGGGCCAGAAATGCCCCCCGGAGCCCTGTTATAGGGCACTAATCCCATCCCTGCCAGCTGAGCCCTGGGTCATCTAGAGGCCCCTCCTCTTCTTACTGTTGCATTGGGGATGACTGTTTCAACGGGGGTTTTAGAGAGACAATCATTGTAACCATGGCAGTGGCCCCAGAGATATCAGGTCCTGGTCACTTTATACAGAAAAAGGTGCAGTGTGGTTGTCAAGGACTTTGAGATATCCTGGTGGCCCTAAGTGCAACCATGCTGTACTCCTAAGTGGAGCAGGGAGATCTGCTGGGACAGGAAGGATGGCCACACAGAGGTGGAGGTGGAGTTGGAGTCAAGCTGGGAGGCAGGAGGGAGCGGTGAGCTCAGACTGGGGGCCAAGGCACAGCTGTGCTCCATGGTGACAGCCTTGTGGGCCTGCAGTGGCTGAGGCAGACAGTGGGCTGTTGGGAGAAGCACAATGAAGCAAAGGAGAAGAGGAAGAGGAGGTCAAGGCAGGGGTGGGGAGGAGAAAGGGGGGGAGAAGCAGCAGCAGTAGGCTTGACCCTGGCAGGCTCCCTTAGCCATCCGCCACCCCCCCCCCAGCAGCCCCACACAGGCTCTCTCCATAGAACACAAGTACCAGCTCTTCAGCAAACAGTGATGAGCTTCCTTGTTCATGCACAAAAATGGAAACATGTGGCGCATCCTTTCCCCACAAATCGATGCAGCCACCGAGGGGTCTGGGGCTGAGCCGGAGAGCAGAGCTCCTGTGGCCCTGTGGGTGAGGCCGTGGGCACAGCGTGCTGTGTTTGGGTCTGGGCAGGTCTGCACAGGATCTGATGAGCGTGGGAAAGGGCAGCGTGTGGAGATGCCCGGGTTGGCAGCGTGGGGCTTTGAGGGCACATGATAGCAGGGTTCTGATGGGCAGATGACAAAAGGCACATGACCCCCTTGGGGACTTGTGGGTAGGGTGGGCAGAGTCCCTCTGTAGGGAGGCCATGTGGATGTGGGGTGGTACGTCATGTGAGGGGAGTGAGGCTAGGTGGGTGTCATGGGCCTGAGCAGGTGTGGATAGTGTCTGGTGTGGGGTGGGTGGGAAGGGAGGGGTGGGTATGTGCGTAGGTATTTGTGCACCCATGGGGCTGTGGTGCCAGTGTGGGTGGGCACATGGTGTAAGTCTGTGGCAGGATCTCTGTGTGTAGGAGTGTGTGGACATGGGGGCGTGAGGGCACATGGGTGCTCAGGCAGTGTCTGCTGAGAGGCCAGGGAGGGCCCATCCCAGAATGTCAGCGGGTCTCAGGTGGGGGCTCAAGTGGCAGGTTCCAGATGGCCAGCACTAACCTGGCTCTGAATCCACATGCACTGGTCTCTTCTCGTGTTGAGTGGGTGCAATTTATATCATATATATATATATGTGTAATATGTATTCAGATGCATTTCCAAGTGGTCAGCACGGCCAGGGCTTGGTTGGCAGGCACCCTCTGATGGTACCATGGTCCTGGCTGATCTGGGAACCCAGGAATTCTTCTGTTGAATGTGGGAACTGAGGCTTGGTATGGTCAAATGGCAACTGCCAAGGGTGAGCTGGCTGCTGCCCAGGAAAGGCCTGATTGCCACCTCCAGGAGGTGAGAGGTCAGCTCATGGTGGCCTGGGGGGGGGGGGTACACAAGCCAATATAGCCAACTTGGTTGGTCCTACATCTGGGCGTCTGCTGGGGTTCTGACTTCTTAGGTGGCTCCTGGCCTGCCCACCCCTCAGCACTGGCCACCTGCCCAACCCTCCCTCCTGTGCACACTTGAGCCCAGGAGAACCCTTGGCCCCGCTACCCCACCACTCTGTGAGCACAGAGAGATGGCCTCAGTGTGCCCTCTGAGACGGTCACTTCTCTTAAGGACCAGACTCCTTCAGTGATCTCCCAGGAATTGCTTTGGTGACTTTGAAATTTTCCATTTCATTTTTTCTTGCACCTGGTACAAAACTTGAAGTCCACAAGCCCAGGCCCAGTAGACGGTGGCAGATCCTCCCACCCTGGGCCCTGGCACCCAGTCGGCTCCTGGAGAGTCACCCACATCCACCACACTGTGCTAGTGTCTGGGGCTGCTGAGACACCGTGCTACTCCTGAGGAGGCTTCAGGACAGAAGCAAGCTTTCTCCCACTCTTCTGGAGGTCAAGAGCCCCAGATCAAAGAGTGGCCTGGCTGGGCGCCAGCAGTTCTCAGGGAAGGTGTGCTCCAGGGCGCTCTCCAGCCTGGGGCTTCCTTGGCCTGTCCCGTATATCAGTTTTTTGTTGCTGTGACCCATATGCCTGACCGAAATAACTTGGAGAAGGAAATGCTTATTTTAGATTCATGGTTTCAGAAGTAGAGGTTCAGTCCACGTTTGGCGGAGTCCACTGCTCTGGGCCCAAGATGAGGCAGAACATCATGGCTTAAAGGTCTGGTGGAGGAGAGCAGCTGGGCTCATGGCAGCCAGGAAGAGGGAGAAAGGGAACCAGGGACCAGCTGCAATCCCCAGGGCACGTCCCCAGTGACCTACTTCCTCTAGCCACACCCCACCTGTCTACAGTTGCCACCAGTAATACATTCAAATTATTAATCCATCCAATGGATTAATCGACTGATGAGGTTCCAGCACCCATGAGCCAACCTTCTCACCTTTGAACACTGCTATGTTGCCTACCACACAAGCTCTCTGGGGGACAACCTCCCCAGGACTTCTCCCTCTCTATGCATCTGTGTCTAGTTTTTCTATGGGACACCCTGCTCAGTGTGGTCTCACCTTTACTAGTTACATCAGCAAGAAACCCACCTCCAAATAAGGCCACATTCAGAGGCCCTGGGGTTAGGACTTGAAAATGTGCATTTGAGCAGGGGATTACACCCACAAGAGACATACACACCAACAACCGTTAAGAGTTCATCTAGATGTGCACCTACATTCATGGATATGCCTGTTTACAAATGACCCCTTAACTCAATCCTGGCCCTTGGTGCCTGTTTTCCCACAGATCCTCAGTCCTTGGGGCAGCCCCGTATCAAGGGCTCTGCATTCTGCATCCTGGGTCCAGGTTGTGACCACATGGAGATGGATCACTCCATATGTGTCCAGTCCCCTCCCTCCTTGTTTGCTTGACGGGTGTTTCAGTTTTCAGAATTACAGACCCTGCCACAGCGGGTGCCCAGTGGTATTACTAGGTGCTCTGGATCCTTGGGGGTTGTGTGAGCATTCACCAGAAGCCCCCCTACAAGGCTGCCTGCAGCCAGGGCTGGAAGTGGCTGCTAATTCCATGGAAGGGGAGAGACATATTCTTGCGTCTCTTGTTCCCACCCCCACCTGGCCCTGGCCAGCCCCTCCCAACCCACCAAAAGGACAACTAAGCCTAGAGAATTCCCCAGACACCTGTGCCCAGCAGGCTTCGGGGACCTGAGCAGGAGCCCACAAACATGCCCTTCATGCACTGCAAGCCCGAGGGGGCTGGGGGAGCTGTCCAGGCTAGCGGGGCTCCTGGGCTGGCCAGCTTCAGTTTCTAGAATCTTCCTCTGGACCTCAGGAAAGGCTCCCTGCAGCATGGTCACCAGCCCTTTGTTCCAGTCTCTTTTCTCCAACCCCACGTCACTTCCAATCAGGGTCACAGGCAGCCTGAGCTGGTCTGAAGGTCCCCAGTGGTTCGGAAAACAAATCTGTGCTCCATTGTGGAATCCGAACCCGCTCCCACCTCGAGGTGCTCTTCACATTAAAACCATACGTCCCGCACCCAGTCTTAAAGTGTCCGAAACTGTGAAAATCTTCATGGGGGGCGGGGGGAGGAGGCGTGTGGAACACCGGATCAGGGTCCCTGGGCTTGGAAGGCAGAGCCAGAGGTTCCAGGAGGAAGCCAAGAGCCAGGCTTTGTAGCACACTTTAAAATTGTCAAAAGAGCATCCGTTCATTCAGGGAATGCTTTCCTCAGAACAGGAAGAGTCTCTCTAGCTGGGGACACCACAGCCACCAGCCCAACAAGCCTTCCTATGTCCATTTCCAGAGAAGGAAGTCATGTTTGGAGTCTAACTCTGGTTGTTGACAGGGCTGGGACCCAAATTTACTCATTTCTACCTTTTTATGACAACATCTCGTCTCCAAGAAAAACTGCCAAACCAGCGGGACAGCCAGGTTTCCAACAGAATTGCCCCCTGAGAAGGGTGTCCTCAAAGTCACATCTACCAGCCTCTCCTGAGCCTGCCCTGGACTGTCAACTGTGTTGAGGAGAGGAAACCCAAACACTGGACAGTGGGCAGGCAGGTGCCCTAAGCAAGGGCAGCAACTTGCTGATGGAGGGAGGATCCAGGTAGGGAGTGTGGCTGTTCCCGGGCCCATTCTTTCAACTTTTTGTTACTTACTTACTTTCTGTGGTGTTAGGGGTTGAATCCAGGGGCGCTCCACCCCAGCCGCATCCCCACTCTTTTTTAAGATCCCTCCAGTACCCGGAGGATACTTTTTAAGTTTTAAAGTTTTCAAAATAAACTGTTGGGAAAGACCGACCTGCAGACCGTCCCTGGTAAGGTCCACGTTTGCTGAGCAACGTTCACCGATCAGGTGAGCGCCTGTCCCAAGCAGGGACCTGGTAACAGCCACCAAGCCTGGGGCAGGGCGAGCACAGCGAGAGCCCAGCCTGTCGCCTCTCGGCAGAGCGCAGGGCTTGGGGAGGGCCCCGGGGGGGGGGGGGGGCGGTGGCGCAGCCCAAGGTCCCTGCGTCCGCTCCCGAGGCGGCTTCGCGCGTCCTCGTTTGGGTAGATTTAATGGGGAGGCCCTTCCTTCCCCCGCGCTGGCAGGGAAGAGTCCGGGCCTGCGGGACCGGGTCGCGGGATGCGCACACGCAGCTGCGCCCGGAGGGCCTCGAGGACGCGCCACAGCCCCTGCAGCCCCGCTGCTCGGCTCGGACATCGAGGAGCTGGGGCGGGAGGGCCGGGCCGCCTCGTCCAGAGAGCTGCGGGGCCGGGCACGCGAGGACCAGGGCGCGTGGCTCTCGGTCCTTTCCCCACGCCCCTGTCCTGCCCCTCCTCCCCCAGTCACCGGCTCCCGGGTCCCTCCCCCATCTCCTCCCGGCCTTTCCCTCCCTTCTCCCCCCTCGCGTCCCTCCTCTTCCCCTCTTCTAGCCCAACCCCCTTCTCCTCCCTCCCCCTCGCTCCTCTTCTCCCTCCCCCTCCCTCCTCCTCCCTCCTCCCTCCTCCTCCCTCCTCCCTCCCCCTCCCTCCTCCCTCCCCCTCCCTCCTCCCTCCCCCTCCCTCCTCCTCCCTACCCCTCCCTCCTCCTCCCTCCCTCCTCCTCCCTCCCCCTCGCTCCTCTTCTCCCTCCCACTCCCTCCTCCTCCCTCCCCCTCGCTCCTCTTCTCCCTCCCCCTCCCTCCTCCTCCCTCCCCTCCTCCCGACAGCCTCCGGGCGGCCCAGTGAACTCCGGGAAGCCCACTTAACACATTATGAAAATGATCTCCTTTTTCCAGTTTTAAGGGAGACTTTCACAAGGAGGGAAGTGGTTAGACCCTCAAAAGGCAGCCAAAGTAATTTTCAAACATTTGGTCTTTTTCAAGGCAGATGCTTTTAATATATACCAAAGACCTGTCCACAGCATGGTGTCCCCTCAGCCTCCTTCCCACTGCACAGCTGAGGACACTGAGGTTTCAGGGCCCAAGGGAGGACAGGAGCTCTGGTGGCCAGACTGCCAAGTGCAGTTTGTGCTGCTTGTAACCTAACGGAGAGGCTATGGCGAGTCCACAAGAACCACCCACTGGCTGCTGCCAGGGCCTGGGCCAGGGTAGTGGGGGAGGCTGCCTGGGATGGCTGCAGGGCCATGGTTGGTGCCTCCGCCTTCTCCCTGTGCAGCCAGCGCACCAGCCTGCTGTTTCCTGATCCCGGCTGTGGCTCTGTGCTGGCTGGACGGCTAACTCTGGACCAGAGCTAAGCACCTCATTTTGGATGTCCTGGCTTCCTATCCACCCTGCAGATTCTGTGACTTTCCATGACTCTGCTGAAAACCCAGCTTTGATCTTGTCACTTCCCTAGCTCAACAAGCTTCAGTGGCTCCCCCTGCTTTGCAGATTCAGAACCTACTCTTTACCGTGGCTTGTGGTCCCACAGGAAACTGATCCTCAGCTCCTCAATTGCCCTCGGCCCTGCAGCTCCTTTACCCCGTCAGCAAGCAGAGAATCACCTCAAACACCCAGGATTCCCTTTTTCTGCATCACCGTGTCACACGTGTGACAGTCAGAAGAGCCGATGCTGGGGAACATGGGAGGAAATGGAAACAGGCACAGCTATTGTGAAGAAAAATTCTGGAGAACAATTCTGAAGTGCTCAGGGAGGTTGCCTCTGCCTAGACCGGCACCTAGGATCTCCACCCTCAGGCATCACCTCCAGAAAGTCTCCCAGCCCATCAAGAAGATGGAAAGGTCTGCTCATTCCAGTGTGTCCCCAAGAGTGGAGCAGAAACAACCTGGGCTCCCCCAGAGGGAAGCAGCATTGACTCAACAGGTATGTTTTCCTGAGGGACCACAAAGCATTTCTCATATGGTCCGACAAAGGTGACTTCAGCCTTCTTCCTACTGGAGCAGGGGGTCTCTGTCCCCTCCCCTTGGACGTGGGTGGAAGCTGTGACAGCTCTAATCAATAGAGTGTGGTGGAGTAAGGATTGCATTCCCAGGCTAGATTCCGCCCGCTCCCCTGTCTCTGTCCCCTCTTTTCCCAGGAACCCAGTCCCATGGAGAGGCCCCTGAAGGGGTCTCTCACAGCAGCCCCAGCCCCAGATAAACGAGCAGCTGTGCTGTAGATGAGCCCCATGTGCTACCACACACTTCAAGATTCCCAACTGGGGCCCAGACTTCATGAACTGGAGATGAGCCATCATGATCCAGAGGGGCTCCGAGCACTCTCACAAACGGCTGTTTTGGGGATTGTGTACGCAGCTGTAGTAAGGGAACAGCAGCATGTGAATTCTGGATTAGTACATAGCAGTTACAAAAAGGAACAGAGGAGATGGTGCCGAAACCCACTACTCTGAGGCTGGAGCAAGGATCACAAGTTCAAGGCTAGCCTGGGCAACTTAGTGAAGACCTGTCTTAAAATAAATAAATAAATAGAAAGGGTTGGGGATGCAGTTCAGTAGCAAAGCACTTGCCCAGCATTCCTGAGTCCCTGGGTTCCATCCCTAGCACCTGGGGGCACGGTGTTCCTGCAAGGATCAACATAGATCTATCAACACAGGTACAACGCACACATACACAGCAGGTTCGGCACCCTTAGATTCCACCAATCACAGATCAGAAAATATTCAAAAGATGGGCTTGATTCCCAACACTGCAAAATAGATTCATATATATATACACATATATATGAAAACCTGCACTGAACAGGTAGACTATCTTCTTGTCATGATTCCCAAATAAAGTACAACAGCTTTTTACATTGTATCTGGTATCACAAGGCTTTAGCTATGACTTAAACTACACAGAGATTTGCATAGGTCTGATACAAATACAGCTCTATTGTATATCAGGGACTTGAGAATCCTCACAGTTTGGTATGATACGGGAAGGGGGGTCCTGGAGTCCCCACTAGGGGGTCAACTAGATTTTTTAATGAGAAGTAGAAGCATATAATGTTGTATTGTTTTTGTAAATTAATACATAAAAGCAGGCACTTGGGACAGCAGGGAATGAGGTAAAGAGAAACAAGATTGGGATGAGGGATGAAAGAAACAAAAATAAAATCTAAATTGTAAAACTGTTCCGAAAAAAAGTTTATTAAAAAGAAAAAAAAAAAAACGAGTTGTGGCCGCCTGTAGTTTGGGATTCAGATCTGTGTGCTTGGGATCATTCCCACGACCCATTACTCAGATTTATGGGGCATCTTGGCTAGGAGCCCCTGAACTGGGCACTGGGTTACAACGGTGAGGAGGACCCTGCTGAAGGCAGAGCTCTCCAACAGAGAGGACTCTGGGTTTCCTGCAGGGTCTGCTGGAGAGCTTAAGGCGCTCCCAAGGGACAGCACAGCAGAGATGCCAGGAAGGGCAGAAGAGGACTGAGAAGCGACAGACATGGTGGCCACTGTCCGTGAGGAAGGATGGTTGTGGCCTGGGGGAGTGGGGGCGACCTTTCACAGATGGACATACAGGAAGTGGCCGGGTTTTGGAGCTGGGGCAGTTCCCCAATCCACGAATTCTGTCTAGTACCTACTGGGCAGGGGAACCTTGGGTCCTGGCCCTGGGAAAGCCAGAGGTCCCAGATGAGAGAGGCAACTTCACAGAGTGTCTCTGGAAGCTCGTCCCGACTGTCGCTGAGCTGAGAACCACTGGACACCCCGACCTGCCACATCCAAACGCACGAAGCCCGGAAGGCAGCGATTCCGGGGTTCACCGCCTCCGCCCCACAGTCCAACCCCGAACCCTCCGCTCACCGGGACGCAGGAATGCCCACTTGGCCCCAGGAGCCCAGGACCAGCATCCGGCACCGGCACCCGTTGGGCCAGCTCGCGCGTCCCTAACTGCCTCCCGCCTGCTCGCCAGTTCCAGCGCTGTGTCCCTAGGCTTCGCCTTAACCGTCTTCGTGAACCACGAGGGCTGCCAGAGTGGATAGTCTAGAGCTGGGGTGCGTCAGCTGCCGCCGGGTGATCCCCCGTAGGGGTCGGGTTGCACTTTCGCCACCAGTCACCAAGGGCCGACGCCAGTGGCCAGGAGCACTCTCCAGGCTCACCGCGCACATCGCCTGGCACCGCAGCCCCGCACGCCCGCCCTGCAGGCGCCTCTCTCACACGCGCCCTCCAGAAGCATAGGAGGACAGTGGTGGGCGCCTGGCGCCTCGCAGCCTCCACTCCCACGCCTCGCAATGCCGGCGGCCCTGGACGCAGGTTTTCAGGTTCCTGATCTAGGGCCACAAGTCCCGGAGAAGAGGGACTTTGAATCCAGGCTCTGAGGAAGCCCCCTCAGAGGACACGCCCGCATCCTGAAGGTGCTCCAAGAAGGGGAAACCAGGGCTCAGTCCTTGCAGGTTTGCGGTTGGACGGAGAGGAAACGTGAGGAGGCGCCGCTGGAGGTGGACCTGGCAACCTGCATATATCGGTGATTATCCAAATCGCGCCCTTCCTGCAGCCGTCGCCCCGTTACTCGGGGACACTCTCTGGCTTCAGTCGCCCCGTTTGTCCAAACTCCTCAGAGTAGACGACGTTTGCCCAGAGCTTGTGTGCTCCTCCTCCTCCAAACGAATTTGGGTGACCCTTTATTCCCTGGGCTCAGCCCCTCTGGCTGGGGCACCTGCAGTCCTTCGTGTCTCTGACCCTGGACACCCCAGGGATCAGGACTTAGGAGACCTCAGCTCTTTGCTAAGCCGCCCAACTTTGAGAACTTCGGGTTCTCAACTATGAAATGGGGGTAGGAACCCATCAAAATGGCTGTCTCAACCCACCCAGTCCCTGATTTGATTCTTTTTGCCCCACTTGGGGAAGAAGATAGGTTGAACATCTGCTGCAGAGGAGTCCACCTCCCGCCCTAGGTTGTGCAGCCACTGGGCACCAGAGGTCCTTTACCACTGCCGCCAGAAGGCGCGCCCAAGAGGTGCACCCAGGAGAACTGTGCTTTGTCTGCCGCCGCTGCAGGCCCAGCCCACAGGGTCCCACTTTCCGGGCCTCTGGACCCGCCCAGCATCCTATTCTGCAGCTCTGTTGCCAGGCTGGACTCGGACATCCATGCAGGGCGAGCTCTAGGCCTAGAGTGTCAACTGGGGGAGTCTCTTCTCGCGTCAGTATTTCCCTCCGGAAAATGGGGTGATGCTCACTTCACGATGGTTTGGAAAATTAAGCGAGGGGGGACGTTCCTGTTTTGGATACAGGTTGCGGGAGGCTGGATGCATCTCTCGGCTACAACTGAGCGTGCCCATGTTGTGATCAGTGACTTCGCAGTCACCTGCTAGCAGATGAAGTGTATCAGAAGGTTGGTTACCAGCTCTTCTGTCGCCTAGCTCCTGAAATGGGAGGGGGCTCTCCAACTCTTACAGGCAGAGAAACGGAGGTTCAAAAAGGGACTTGCAGCCAAGACCTCTGGCGAGGGGTGGGGACGTGACTGGGCCGGAAGATCCCACCCCTTCCAAGGCCAAGGCCTCGGGGAGTTGGCGGCGCCTGTGCCAGTGCAGTGGGGACCCGCTCCCACGGGGAGGATCGCGGGAAGTGCCCTGTACGGTTGCATTTCCTTACACACTGAGACGGAGCCCGGAATGGAGAGTTCTAGCGTACTACAATTCGCAAAGAAAGCGTATTTCATAAAATGTAAATATTAAAATTGATGCATTTTTGCAGCCCTGCTTTGGCAAAGCTCCCTTGTTTAAACGACTTGCAGGGTCTTAAAAAATAAATGAAAGATTGCAGCCCATCTTCTGTGGTTTCTTAGAAGACTTGGTGTCTTCACACTGCCCCGCACACGCTCACATACATACAGACGCACACATGCACACATGACATACACGCGCGCGCGCGCACACACACGCACACACATGGATTCGCTGGGTCCACTGCTCTCCCGCGGCGGGGCAATTACGGATCTTGCCGGACGGTGATTGGTCAATCTGTCTTCATCGGGGCCTTGCATCCAATGGGCAGTGGTCCATCCGAGGCCCCGCCCTCGGGGGGGGGGT
Organism: Marmota flaviventris; assembly: GCF_047511675.1. NCBI lineage: Eukaryota > Metazoa > Chordata > Mammalia > Rodentia > Sciuridae > Marmota > Marmota flaviventris. The sequence continues at coordinate 3,512,246 of NC_092504.1, forward strand.
GGCGCGGACCGCTGGAATGCGTCACACTGGGCCCGACAGGCGCGACCCCCACCCGTGCCCCGGGCCGCTCGCCTTAGCCACGCCGCCGCCTGCGCTCAGGGTCGGAGCGGCGTCTACGCCAGTGGCCACGCTCGGGGCCGCCGCGGCGTCCTTGGGGCTGAGTTGGCCGCCCGCCCGGCGCGCGCCGCCCCGCCCCCGGCCCCTCCCCCCTCCCCGCCCCCGGTTAGGCCGGCCCCGGCGGCGACCAGAGCGGCGACGTGAAAGGCGAGCGAGGCGGCCTCCCCGGCGGCTGTCGGCGCGCACCCGCTCCCGCCCAGCCCAGCCCAGCCCAGCCCAGCCCAGCCCAGCGCAGCCCAGCGCCGAGGCCGCCGCCTGCCCCGCGGGGCCCGACGCCAGCGCTCCGGGCAGCGGCTCCAGGCCCGGCCCGCGCGTGCGCCTGGGAGCCGCGTGCCACCATCCCCAGCGGGGACTGGCCGCGCCCCGGGGACCCCAAGGAGTCCAGCAGAACCCGACGGGCCCGTGGCCGTGATGCCGGACGAGCTGACGGAGCCCGGGCGCGCCACGCCAGCCCGCACCTCCTCCTTTCTCATTGAAAACCTACTGGCTGCCGAGGCCAAGGGCGCGGGACGCGCTGCCCAGGGCGACGGCAGCCGCGAGGAGGAGGAAGAGGACGACGACGACGCGGAGGATGAGGACGCCGAGCAGGCGCGGCGGCGACGGCTGCAGAGGCGGCGACAGCTGCGAGCGGGCACCGGGCCTGGTGGGGAGGCGCGCGCCCGGGCGCTGCTCGGACCGGGTGCGCTGGGCCTCGGTCCCCGGCCGCCCCCCGGGCCCGGGCCGCCCTTCACTCTCGGTTGCGGAGGTGCGACGCGCTGGTACCCACGGGCGCACGGCTACGGAGGCGGCCTCAGTCCCGACAGTGAGTGAGGGCGCCCGGAGGGATGGACCAGGCGGTGGGGCTTGGCTTCCCCTCCGCATTCGTTTGGAGACTTCGGGCTGGTTGCCGCCCTTTGTGCTCCCCCCTCCCTTATTTGTAATAAAGTCTGGGTGGTGTGGGGTCCCACGGAGCCCCTTGCTGGGCGAGTTTGGAAGCTCTCTTCCTGAGCAGGGGTCAGAGATGGAGCTGCACCCATGGCCTGGTCTAAGGAGGCAGGGAGCTGACGAGAGGGGTCCCCTATCCGGAACTACAGACTGCTGGAGGAGAGAGAGAGTGAAATCACACAGGGAAAGATAGGAGAAGGGAGAGAGGGGTGGGAGAAAAGAAAACGGAAGGATGGAGGAAGAAGGAGGAATGTGGTAAGAGGAAAATGGGGGACCGCCAAAAAATCTATAGCATCGACACATGTGTGTGTTGTATATGTGTCCACCCGTGAGAGGAAAGTGAGCCAATGGAGGGAGGACAGAGGGAGGGCCAGCAAAGTTGGATCCCTGAAAAAATAACGGGGCGCTGAGCAGAAGGTGCCGTGTTGCCGGGGCCTCTCCCCCTCTTTCGCCCCACATTCCTCTTTTCCTCCACTCTGTGGGGTGGGCTGAATGGAGGGAGCTTCTTCCATAGTAGCAGTGTCTCCCAGAGTCCCGTTTCCTTAGTGCCAGCTTTAGATGGAGACGGGGGCAGGGCCTAGTCCTCTCCCAGGGCCCTCCTGGGTCCCAGAGCTGTGCCAGGCAAGCGGGGTGGGGGTGGGGGGCTGCTCTGAAGCCCCTAGTCCAACCCTCCTGCATCGTCTCTGCCTCCCCCGCCAGCCTTTGTTTCCTGGTGAGACCTCAGAGACAGGGCAGGGGTTTCTCAGCGCCAGAACCCACTCGTGCCTGGCATTCTGAATCTTGAGTTCTGCCCCCTCTGCCAGGGTTGCTGCCACCCCTATGAACCTACCCTTTGGAGGGAGAGCCCTGGAAGAAGGATCAAGAAAGCCGTTTAACCCCCAGCCCCACTTTGCCAGCCCCTCTTCCAAACTGTTTTCCAGGCTCAGGGCTCTGGAATCCATTTGGTATCTGTGTGCATGCCTGTGTGTTCTGGGGGAGTAAGCAGCCCCTCTCCCTGTTTGAATAATCCCCTTCTTGGTTTGGGAGTGACCCCCTTGCAAAAAGACCCACATCTCAGAGCCCCAAATACCCAGACACCCCACCCTCTTAATGTAAATTTGAGCAGTGCTTCGGTGGTTTGCTTGAAATCTGGTAATTCAATTTAGTGCCCCTCTGGGGGCGATTCTGAAAAGGATCTTGCAGGGTAATATTTGTCCTCCCCCTGCCCTGGGCCCATCCTCACCTGCAGCCCAAGCAGCAATCCCCACAGAGGCGGCTTCTTCTGATAGCTCCTTATTTCGTGCAATGCGGGTTAGGGTCCCAGTTTCACCCCAGAACAGGCAAGCCTGCTTGATGCCTGTGGGAATGTGTGTACCTCTGTTCATCTGGAGGGCTGGGTGTTGTGGGGAGGTAGGGATGGCCCAGATCTAGTGATCGGAACAACTGCAACCTGATTTCTCCGTGGGCACCAAGATGAAACATGTTGTGGGGGTTGGGTAGGGGCAGAAGCGAGATCTGCAGGGCTGGAAGAACACCATGCCAAGCCATCACACCAGCCCACTGAGGTCTGCACTGTTCACACAGGCATGCCGAGAGCTCACACTGGGGCACACCCCTTGTCCACCTGAGTCCTTGACTTCAAGGGCCAGCCAAACTCCACCTCAACCTCCGATCAGTCAACCAGGACCTGCCCTTTGGTGTGGAGGCTTCAGTGAGGGGCAGGCTGGTCCCTGCAGTGTGCGGCGCTGCCCTCTTCAGAGCATGGACTCAGTAGTCCCTGTGGGTTTTGTACCGTACCCCAAACCTGCAGGCTGAACCTCCAGCACAGAAGGTGTTTGGTTCTGGGTGGGACTGCTGGTTTCCTGGTGCTCCCTTTGAGCGGGATGGTGGCTGGACAAGGCATGCTTCTGTGGGCATCTGGGTCAGGGGTCCAAAGTATTGGGGGGGATGCCTATATCACTTAGCTGCATTTTACTTTTGAGGATTGGCTGCCTTCTTCTGGCAGATGTTTCCATGCACACAGACAGGCAGACAGCGTTGTGCATCTGCTCCTGAGTGCACTGTGAGGGTCACTGCAGGCCTTTATTCCTGTGCTCGGAGGCTCTGCGGGCCTGGCGGGTGTGCAAGGGTGGCTCTGTGCTTGTTTTCCTCTTTCTGGGAAGGACGTACTTCCTCTGGTCCCAGGGGTTCCTGTGGGTCTTTTGTGCCTTTGCATTTTCTTTTCTCTCCCTTCCCTTCTTTCTCTGTCCTCTGGGCGTGGGTGTGCATTTCTGAGTGAGAATGTCGCACGCGGTGTTGGTTTGCCACAGATCTTGGCTTTTCAGGTCCACCTCCTCCTCTTCTGCCTCCCTCTTTATTCCCACCCCGAACCTCCAGTTCTGGATGCCAGGGCCCTAATGTGCCATGTTTTCCAGCTTGAGGTGGTGGATGACCTCAAGGTGGAGGCCGCCCGGAACAAAACATTATGCACCTCTCTCCCCTGCAGCCAGTGACCGGGACTCACCGGAGACCGGCGGCGAGGAGATGGGGCGCGCGGAGGGCGCCTGGCCGCGGGGCCCCGGGCCGGGAGCGGTGCCGCGGGAGGCAGAGGAGCTGGCGGCGCAGGGCCCGGTGGCTGGCGGGGAGGAGGCCGCGGAGCTGGCAGAGGCCCCGGCCCCCTCGGCGGCCGCGGAGGCGCGCGGCGGCGTCGGGGGTCGCAAGAAGAAGACGCGCACGGTCTTCTCGCGCAGCCAGGTCTTCCAGCTGGAGTCCACCTTCGACCTGAAGCGCTACCTGAGCAGCGCGGAGCGCGCCGGCCTCGCCGCCTCGCTGCAGCTCACCGAGACCCAGGTCAAGATCTGGTTTCAGAACCGTCGCAACAAGTGGAAGCGGCAGCTGGCCGCCGAGCTGGAGGCCGCCAGCCTGTCCCCGCCCGGCGCGCAGCGCCTGGTCCGCGTGCCGGTGCTCTACCACGAAAGCCCCTCGGCCTCGGCCGGCGCCGGGCCCCCGGCTGCGCTGCCCTTCCCGCTGGCTCCCCCGGCGCCCGCGCCGCCCCCGCCGCTGCTCGGCTTCTCCGGAGCCCTGGCCTACCCGCTGGCCGCCTTCCCCACCGCTGCCTCCGTGCCCTTTCTGCGGGCGCAGATGCCGGGCCTGGTGTGAGCCTCTGTGAGCCCGCCGCTGGCCAGCATCCTCCCCAGGTTGCTGCAGACCCCTGTGGACCGGCAGTGAAGGTGGCGGTGGGTGCAGGGCGCGGTTCGATCGGGGCGGGTGGCCTCCTAGGGCCGCCTCTGTACCTCAGTGTAGGGCCCCAGCTGCTGTTCGGAGCCTCTCCAGAATGTACCAGGGCCGCTCCCCAAGCAGCTGCAAGGCTGGACCCCGCGGAGAGGGGCCATCGGAAGACAATCAGCCGCAGGCCGGGGCCAGGCCTTGCAAAGCAGGGCTCCTGCCTTCAGGGCCCGCAGCAGCAGCAACAGCAAACTTCCAGCAGGCTGTCCCAGGGGCTGCGAGGTGACTGTCCCCACGCACACTGCCCCAATGCAAAATGTGCTTTCCTGGGACAAAGCAGGACCCAGAGGGCAGTCCCCGGGCAGCAAGGACTCCCCTTGCAGGAACTGACCCTCCTTTACTAGAAGACAGGCCGGCTGGGTCTTCTCTCCTGGGCTGCAGCCTCTGTTTTCCTGGTGAAGATTTTTTTTTTTTAATCAATTTACTTATTGCGTATGGAATAAAAAGGGACGTTTTCTGGATGGTTTCACTGCTTTGTGATCCCCGGGCAGGGCCCTCCTCTGGTAGCAGGCTCTGTGGAGGCCTTCTCTCCCTACTTTCCCACACTGACCAGGGAACTGGGAGCCTGGGCCTGGTGAAGTGGGCAGGACATGATGGCAGTGGGATTTTTTCCCTAAGTCCCAGCTCTGCCTCGGGGGTGATAGCCTTGGTGGCCCAGGAAGGGGGAGCAGGGAAAGCAGTGTGGTTCCCAGGAGGCAGGGGAGGCAGGAAGGAGGCTTGCAGCCTCCGCTTTCCTCCCCCGGGCACTTGGGGTTCTGAGTCCTGTTGAATTTTTCTTTGGGCCCAAACAAAACATTCGCACTCCCTGAGGGTGAGGTGAGGGCGCCCACTCCTGCCGGGGTCTCCTTCTCTGCAGCCTCCAGCACAGGGGCTCAGGGCCCAGTTACGGGCTCTTAACAGAAGCTGTTCTGATGGTCTGTGTTGCTGGGGTTGCCCTTCTCCATCAACCCAAGGCAGCTTGCTTTGGGGTGAAGGTGGGGGCTCTGCCATGTATGGACAAGGGACCCTTCATTCGATGTGATTGAGCCCAAAGCAGCAAGTCACTCAGGGCTTGAGAGGGTCACTTCTTTGCTGGACAGGGCCCCCTAGAAAACTGGCGTCCCTCTCTGCCTCACTTTGGAGCAGCCCCTCCATAGCTGAGGTGAGCAGCAACTGGGGACCATACTCTGGGTCTGGGTGCTGGAGGTGGCACCAGAAGGCCTAAGAGAAGGAGCCACAGGAAGGGCACAGTCCATCTATGTGCATGTGTCCCTGCCCCAGCCTAGTCCAAAGAGTTGGCTCCCAGAGCTCTGAGGCCCAGGAGCCTTGGGAGCTGGCGCTGCGGAGGCCCTGGCCTTGCGCCCACACCTTCAGCCCCCCCCCCCCACACTTCTCAGTCCCTCCAGGCCTGGAGTCTGGGAACCATCGCAGTGTGGGAACTGCCCTTAACCGTGGGGAGCACCTGTTTGCCTAGCATTAAACGGTGGGGCCCTGGGTCCAATCTTCAGTGCCACAAAATGGGAAAAAGAAAACGAAACAAAAACTGTTTTCCCTGGGCTTTGGTGGGGCGGAAGACTGATGGTACACTTCAGTGAAATGATTTTACTTTCAAAAGCCTTAATCCTGGTCCATGGCCACAGAGGGTAGAGGGATATCCACAGGCAAACGTCAGACCCATCTCTTCTCCCTCCCCCTTCCCCGCCGTGCCCTCTTTAGGCTTGGTGTCCCTGGCTTTGGTCTCTCTCGTTCTTGTTCTGGTCTCATCCAGTCATGGGCACATCTCTGCCAGTCCTCCATGGACCTGCACAGCTGCTGGCAGCCATGCCCTGAGTCCAGCAATTCCCCACAGCAGGCCATGGCCAATGCATGTCTCTGCCCCTTACCCTCCAAGCACCGGGGCCAGCAGCCCGTTGTGGATCCGTGCTGTTCTCCAGCCAAGGTCTCTGGGAATCTCAGACCACTGAGACATCTCCTGTGCCTTTTAGAATGGGACATCTAAAGCCAGATGAAGGGATATCGCTGCCTTGCAGCCATTTCCTTCACTGTCTCTCGGGTGTGAGGTCCTGAGGTCCCACGGTGACCTCAGGGAGCTCCTGAGTGTGAGGCGGTCGTTGATGGCAGGTCCTGGGCAGATCTCTTCTGTGACACCCCACACAGCCAGGCTTAAGGACGCAGGGGCAGCCACTTGAGGCAGGGGCCACGGGGCGCAGGAAGGTGAGGGCTCTGCAGGCAGGCGGTAGCCGCTGGGAACTAAGGAGGAGGTGCAGGCAGGGCCTGCGTCGTCGTCGCTCAACGCGCTGTGAACGCTAAATCAGAAGCGGCGTTTTCCCGCAGAATTAGTAAGTCTGTCTGTAGAGCAGTTCCTGGGCTGGAGGAGCCAGGAGGCCGAAGGAAAGACTGCGACCCCGCACGGGAAAGGAGAGGGCCGGTGTCGCCGCGCTCGAGCGAAGCGCCGCGATGGAGCGAACGGATCGAAAGCTGGGCCAGCCACTAGATCTGCCTTGTCGTCATGCACGAGGCATCGCACCAGGGATGGCACAAACCAGAGACCTGACGGCTCAACACGAAGCCCACGAAGGCCTGGGGGGCGCGGGACCAGCCTGGGGTGCGCCTGGCCCCTTGGAGCCCTGAGTTCCAGCGCCATCGATCGCGGGCGCACCTCGCCGCGATGGCTCCGCGGCTGGCAGAAGATGAATGGCTTCGATCTGTCTCCACCGCACGCCCCGCCCTCCCCAGTGGGTTCCACCCATCAGCCTCACCCTCTCTGTAAGTGAGGCCGAACTGCAGCCCCCCTGGGATGCCCAGGGCTCTGGTGAAGAGCCTCTGAACCCATTTGGGGCAAACACGATTTGCCCCACTCCTGCCCTGGCCTTTGCCAGAACCCGTCCTACTGGCAACCCCTGATCCTCTCCAGGCCCGTTTCCCCATCACATTTATGGTGCTTGGACTGCTGGGCCTGCGGTGATTGGAGAGGGAGACAAACCGTCCCTCACACCAGCACCATGCAGACTGCCCGCTCCAGCTCCCAGGACCCCCACTGCTGATGGGATTGGTGGCAGGATCCACCCTCTGGGGGGCCTCTGTCCTTAGGTACACAGGAGCTGACAACAATGGCCTGAGAGAATGGAGGGAAATATGCTCCCCTCCCAGAGCCGGCACTCAGACATCTGCAGGTGGGTTATTTACCAGGAGAGCCAGGAAGGACCGCTAAGGCCCTGTGTGCTTGGAAGCTGGGTTGTCTGGGCACCGCACCCTGTCCTCAGGCAGGGCATATATGGAGTTAGAGCTGGAAAAATTCCAAGCCCAGTTCAGCCTCCAGGAGGGGGGAGGGCAGCAGACTTAGGCCTGCCCAGTTCCCCAGGTGGTCATCACCTGCCCTGCACACTTCACTCCTGGCCTCCCTGGGCTCTGTACTGAGAGCACACCACACCCAGGGCTCACTCCTTCCTGCCTCATTCACAGCCACAGAGAGCACCTGAATGGCACCAGGGAACTGCCTGCCTTCTAACTGGTGACCCCACCTCCCTCCCCACAGTGGCCTTGGTGTGCACAGGCCCCCAGCTCTGTTGCTGGGAGGGCCTTGATGGCCTTCCCGTTGCTCTTAAACCTGAGGCCCTCTCCTTCAGGTGGAGGTGCCCCCAGGGCTGCTGGGGATGTCTGCCAGGGCCTTGGCTCAGAGACCACTCAGGGACCACCTCGGCTGGGTCGAGGCCAAAGAGCTGGGCACTGGCCAGGTGAGCTCTGAGAGGGAAAAGAGTGGCCTGGGTTCCCTCGCTGTTTGTGCTGTGGGTGGCTCCCAAGTGTCCTTCTTGGCTTTCTAACTTCACCCAGCTTTCTAACCCCCCCCCCCCCCCCCGCTTTTGGTGCTGGGGATTGAACCCAGGGGCACTTTACTACTGAACTACATCCCCAGCCTTTATATTTTTTATTTTGACACAGGGTCTCACTAAGCTAAATTGGCCTGGAACCTGTGATCTTCCTGCCTCAGTCTCCCACGTCACTGGGATTACAGGTGTTTGCTACCAAGCCCTGTGGCTTCCACCTCACAACTCCTGAAAGAAACAGGTCTGAGAAGCATGGATTCTGGGCAGGGAAGCCGCCATGGAGACCAGCTGCCTGGCCAAAGCCTTGACCCTCTCCGGGCTCCCCTCCACTCCCTGAAACTTCTCCTCATCCGGCCAAATCCTGCTGTCCCTTCCTGCCTGTTCCAGTCTTCCGGATGATTCCCTCTGCCACACCATCCCTTTGGTGGCCAGAGCAGACATCCACCAAGCTGCGTGCCTGCTGGAAACTGAGGTCCTCCCTGCTCAGTCTGTGAGCCAGGAGTACTGCTGGGTGCCTGGTTCCTTCAGGTCCTTAGGTCAGTGTTGTGGTGAGACTGGAGAGCAGCTACCCTGTGCTCACAGTGCTGAGTTCCCAACTCCAACTGGCAATGGGACCAAGGGGCAGAGGGAAGAGGGAGACCTGCAGGGTGGCTCAGCTTGCACCTCTCACGCACAGCCTGGCAGCAGCTGCTGCCCAGCCTCTGCTGGCTTCTGTAGCCCTTGGCCTCCGTGTTTGTTCATTTGTGTGTGTGTGTGTGTGTGTAAAGTATAAAAGTCACAGTGCTTGTTACTATCTGGATTGCAGTAAAGTCAAACAGAAAAGAGTTGTAATTCCACCATCAAAGTCCCAGCTTCTGAGTGTTAGACCAGGCTGTGGATGTGTTGGGAGTTGTGATTTATAGCCAAATTGCTATTTTTAGGAGTTAAAAATGCATTTATGATTTATGTATTTACTGGTGAAATGAAGTGATATCTGCATTTGCTTTAAGACATGGCAGCGAAAATAAATAGGAAAAATAAAAAGGAGAATAGAATTTGGCCAGAGGCAAATCACTGCTGAATGGGGCTGGGCACAGGGGTTCATTATAGCACTCCCTCTACTTTTGTTTTATATTTGAAAACTTCCATAATAAAATGTTTTTAAAAACAACCCTGGAATCATAAGGGCCCTTTGCACCTGGCGTGTTCATCCCGCCAAAGGGGCTGTTCTACTCCAGGTTTATTTTCACCCCACCGGGGTTCCATCGGGGTTGTTTGCACCCAGCTTTTTTTCTTAGCCAGAGTATGTACATCAAAACCCATTAATTCAGTGTCTGTAAAACTATCTCAGTCTCAAACATTCCTCTTTTTCCACTTGGCTTTGCTGGTCCCCACCCTTCCCCCACTGGTCCCGATGCTCCCCAGGGATTCCCCACCCGGTTGCGGGGGCCATGCATCACCTTTGAGGGACAGGCTTCTGAGATCGCCTATGATGGATAAGGGGTTTATAACCACGAAAGATCGGCGAGCACCTCCTCTGCCTCCTACACCGCTAAAGTCCCTAAGCAGCCAGAGTGGGATCCTGATGGAGGCACGTTTTGGGATACTGAGCCAAGCGGTGGCCTCTCTGGTTCCGGGTTCGTGGGTTTGGTTTCTTGGCATTTCCTCGACGCACCTTGGGAGAACTTGGGTTGGCAGCACCGGAGAGGAGAAGGAGAGGGGCTGAGCGGGGCTGGGTGAGGCTGGGTGGCCCAGGGCTGGGGTGCGAAGCGCCTGAAGGGCAAATGGAGAAGGGTTTCCATCCAGGACAGACCACCTGGAAAAGCCCCAGGTCCTGGGGTGTCAGGGTCCAAGTGCGAGACCCCAGGAGAAGTCAGCCCGGGCGACAAGGTGCACGCCGAGAACTCTACAATGACACGCTCCAGTCCAGAACTGCGTCTCCCCAGGCCTCTCCAGCCAGGTAGAAGGGCGCCAGGCAAAGGCCGGTGGTGCGCACGATCCTGGCGGTGCCGGGGTGTCCCGGGCTCTGTCTGCCCGGCTCCGCGGCTGGCTCTGACTTTCGGCTTTAGTCGGCCTCCACTTCTCAGACTTTTTTCTCTGAATTCTCTCGGATCTCTTCCCTCTTCTCGGTGGCAGGATTCCGGCCGCGTTACGTCTGTCCCCGCTGACCACGGTCCCTTTTGTCCCATTGATCCCTCTCTTGGACCTGATTCTTCCCCTTCGGACGGTCCCAGAGGAGGTCAGAGCCTATATATTTCTTTGCCAAGACGCTCCTTGGCTTAAGCCGCTGGAAGAGCGGGCTCCAGGCGGGGCCCGCTCTGTTCCTGGTCGGCCCAGACCCCACGTCGCCCGACTGGGCTGCGAGAATCGCGGCCGCAGCTTCTCCTACCCGCCCGGCACCTGCCCTGCCGGGGTCCTCCAGTCGGGCGCATCCTCTCGGGGCCTGCTTTGCCAGCAGGTAGATGAAGGTGAGGACGCCCGGGTTTCCCGGGCTGAGGAGCTAGACCGAGCAGAGACTCCCGCTCGGCGCCTGCTCCAGCGGCTCCCGCTCGGCCGCGACTCCGACCCGCGGGCGCGGAGCGGCTCCCCACCCCCACCGCGCGGGCCGCGGGCGTCGGCGCGCGAGGCCAAGGCCTCCCGGGACCTTCGAGGCTCGCGGCCCTCCGGGGTGCCCCGCCCCACCGCACCGTCCTTCCGGCCCTGCCCCCACCCTCCCAGCCGGCGCCCCGGCCCCCTCCCTGCCCCCAGCCTGGCTCACCTGGCGTCTCTCCGGCGTCTCCGAGTCTGGCTCAGCCCTCGGGCCCCGCCCCTCGCTTCTCACCTCGCCCCTTCCCGCTCCCCCTCTCCTGCCCAGCCCTTCGCCCTTCGGGCTCTGTGCGGCTGCTGCGTCCGGATCCGCGCTACCCCCAGAGCAGGGCGCGGAGCTGGAGTCAGGGCTGGAGCTGGGGCCTGGAGGGCGGCGTCTGCCCGGCCCGGAGGAGGCTGGAGGAGCCCAGCTGGTGGCAGGCAGGTGGAGGCGGAGGCAGCCTCTAGTCTTGACCTTTGGCGGGAGGGGGAGGGGTGGCGCAGTCTCGGCCCACCACCTCAGAGATGGGTGCGGCGTTAAGATCCCTGAACGTGCATTGCCCCACCGGCCCTCTGTAGGTCTTCGGAAGTCACCCCGCCTCTGCAAGCTCGGCTTGCCCATCTGTGGAGACGGTAGGCCACAGTGGTAAAGCGGTGCCATCTAACTAGAGCGTGGGCTCCAGGCTTGCTGGGGGTGACAGCCTCTCAGGCTCCACCCAATACCCACCACCACCCCTGCACCAGCGAGGCACTCAGCTCACAGGCTCCGTCCCTTCAGTTTATACCCAAGACCTTGCTGCCTAGCGGGTCTGGTTTTCTTGGTACCCCCCAGAGATCCCCACGGGCCCTGCAGCAGTCCTGCTCTCACTGGGGCACCAGGACAGCCACGCTGGACTGGATGCACCTGGGGGCCCCCAGGCACCACCTAGTCCCTGCAGGCCAGCTCAAGTGTGGCGAGGTTCTTCAATACAGCAGGTCCGCCTACGCAGCCTCCACTGGCACCTTCTTCTCTCCTTCCAGGACCCAAGCCCCCATCCTTCCTGCACTTAAATCTACTGCTCTTGCCTGTCCCCAGTGGGGACCCAGTCCATAGGCCTGTGCTCCCTGCTTCTACCACTGGAGATTGCCTTCTCTCCCAACCGCCCAGCTGGCCTCGGACACAGGCTTCACTGGGGTGGTGAGCAGCCCTCACACCTAACAGGGATGCTTTCTTTGGCTGGGCATTGTCTCACTAAGTCCCCACAGTAACAGGGAGGGAATGGTGTCCCCTTTTATATGTGAGGATTCCATCCTAGTTGGTCTTCACATCGCACTGACCATGAGTATGTGGAAGGCTGAGTTGGGGTGTCTTTCTAAAGGGAAAAGAAGAGAGGCATCCCTTGGCTTGGGGAAGGGCAAGTGGGGTGGTGTTCTCTGCCCCGTAGTCACTCCCCTCTCCGCTTGCTCAAGCCTTCTCTCTCTCCCTCTTCCACTGAGTCACTGAGCTGGGAGTTTCCCAGGCAGAACCTCCAAGAGTCCCATACTGTAGTGCCCTCCTGGGAGTTTTCAAAGTCCCCCTACAGTGGAAGGCTCTCACCCAGGGCCTCACAGAGTTTGAACTGGAAGTCCCAATCCCCTAAGTCTGGGTGGCCATGTTCTAGGAGAGCAGCTGCTGGGATGCACAGTCTGGGGAGACAGTGCCAACCCAATGATGCTGATGTGCTGGTTGTGATTGAAATTGTCTATGTAGAAGACATCTTCAAAAGTTTTTGCCAGAGTCTCCTTGCATTCTAGGGATAGCCTGACTAGAGGTGGGCATGGGGGGTGCTGGCCTCTGAGCATCTTGCCTCTCGAGTAAACCCCCAGTCCCCTGAAAGAGATCTGTGCCAGGCCCAGCCTTTACTTTTACGCACCCTTCTTACAGAAAAGCCCAATATAGCCCCAAGAAGGGAGAGATGGCTACTCAAAAGAGGAACCCTTGCCACCTTCCTCCTGTTCCCTTCTGCTTCTGGATGCTCCCAGACCCTGGTGGAGTGATGTTCTGAGCTAAGGACCCCAAGATTTTAACTCCTTGTTTGCTGAGGCTCAGTGTTATTAAGCTGACTGGGGTGCAGAGTGGGCCTCCCAGGGGTGCCTTCTCGGGCTTGGTTGGGAACCGGGCGCCGCAGCCCGCCGGCCTGTGCCTGGAGGGCTCCCGCCGCAGCGGCTGCTCAGAGAGCTGCCAGGCAGGGGCCGGGCCTCTCCGCGCAGACCTCAGCCTCCCCCGGGCTGCTCCTCCGGGCCAGAGCCGAGGCCAGAGGCCAGTGAGGGTCTGGGGCCCCGCTGCCAGGCCAGGAGCGCAGGCGGGCGGCGCGGCGGTGGCCTTCTGGGGCAAGTTCCCTGAAGCCGCTCTCCTCTGCTTCTTCGCTGGGCGCGTCCCCGCAGCTCCCTCGGCTCACGTGGCCTCCCAATCTCGGGCGGGGACCCCTTTCCTCCTTCCCTCCCTTCCTTCCCCCGAGCGGCTCTCGAGGCTGCAGCTCCGCGCGGAACCGCAGCGTCAGCACATCCGGGCCTCGCTCGCTTCGGTTTGAATTTGTTTCTGAAATCGCGAAAATCCATTTCCCCCCAACGGGCGGGAACCTGGCGGAGCGCGGCCCCGCCGGCCCGGGCGGCATCGATCCCGGTCGCACAGCCCACCGCATTAGCCCTGACGGCTGAGCTGACGGCTGGCTCATCTTCTTTTTCGTTAAAAGCCGCCCCTCGGCCCTCGCCCCTCGCCCTCCTCCGCCTCCTCCCTAGGGCGCCCCAAGCCCGGCGCTTTAGCGGGGCGCGGCCCCTGGAACTGGGCGTAGGCGCAGTAGAGGTGCGCTCTCCCCGACCAGGCAGGGCTGGACCCTCGGCGACCTTGTGCGGTCCCTGCCGCAAAACGGGCACAGCTTAGACACGATCCAAGTAGGGACTTCCGAAGACTCAGCCCCGGCAGCGCCGAGGACCGGTCGGCGGCGGGAAGCGGGCCTGGCGCTCCGCTGCCGTGCGGTCCTCGGGAGGCCGAGGCCAGGACGGGCTAAAGAGCGCGCGGGAGCCTCGGGGGAAGGAGAGCCAGAGACAGCTTCCCACCCCCCTACTCGGGGAGGAGGCGGTTGGCAAAGAGATCGCCGCCCGGGCCTGCGAGAGGGGTCAAGGCCCAGGTGGCCGTTCCTCCCAGGGCGACGCTCCACCCCGCCCCGGCCTCAAGGCTACTGCAGGACAGGGCGTGGGCGGCGTTCGGGATCCCAAGTAAATGCTGTTCGTTGTAGAAAATTGAGAAAATAGGAGCAAGGGCGGTGGAAGCACCCCAAGCACCCCGTATTCATTACCCGCACAAAGCCAGAGTTTTCAGTGAAGTGTTGTCCGCATTATTCTTTTGTTTTTAAAAGGCGATGTATTGGGATGGCACAAAATTCGAACGTAGACCCGGGCAAACTTACGAAGTCTCCTCCGTAACGAACGGGAGGGGAGTCCCCCGCGCCAGCCAAGAAAGGCGCAAACCCAGGGAGCGCAATGCAGGACCTGCGCAGCCGCCCTGCGGAGCCTTTTCCGAACCAGGGCTGGGGGTGTACAGTGTGCCTCGCATGTGTGGTGCCCTGGGTTCAATCCCCAGTGCCGGCGGTGGGGGGCATTTCCACACGGGTGCCTAGAAGATTGAAATTGAGAAACCAGGGCTGTGGGGCGCAGCCCCGCTTAGGGCTTAACCTTCAGGAGGCCCTGTTTTGAGAGCCAGCACCAAAATGAAAAGATAAATAAATACACAGATAGACCCAGTTCACCTTCTACCCTCTTCAGTTTTACCAAGCTTTCTTATGCACATGATTCACAATGTCCTCTGCTACAACAGTAGAGGAATGACCATCAACAAGATTCCCAAGCACTCTCCAGGGACAGACCTCCCTGGTAACCCTGTGCGGCTACTGTGTGTGTTTTGCACAACCACACACACTAGGGAAGTCAACATTTCTTAACTCCGCCAGGTGGCCAGGTATCCTTCCATGGCGCCCACACCCCTCGGGCGGGTGCCACTCCCACCACCCAGACAGCTGAGGGTCCCCTGATGTGGCTTCACTTGGGTTCTCTGCAGTCACTGCTGGTTCTTGCCTCTTTCCCTTTGAGACTGGGAGCCCCTGGGGACAGGAATCAGGCTGTCGCCCCAGCAAGCCGCTAGTTGTTGAGTAAACTGGAGAAGAGCTCAGTTCCCACGCCGTCCCCACCCCGTGGCGCCCACGGCCATCAGCTGGGGTCCAATTCAGAGCCAAGAGGAGCCCAGCAGTGCTGCTGAAGCCAGACTCTGGCAAGTTCCCTGCGTTGAAGCCAGTGAGGCCCCTGCAGAGGGGCCTGTTCTGGCTCCTCCTGGGGGTCCGCTGCACAGGGACCCCTGAAGCCGCACAGCTGCCTCCTGCATGGCAGACATAGGGCGAAATCCAGTGCGTCGCAGGCAGTGTTTAATCCAGTGTTTATTGGCACCTTTTCCCATTTCTGGATGTATAGTCATCTCAGAATGTAAAATCCAACACGTGCAGCTCGCTGCTGTTATGGATACAAACAAAAACAGTTGGACTGTTGCTGGACCATGTTGGAATTATTATGCTTACTTTATATTCCCTGCTTTTATTTTTTATTTTATTTTACTTATTTATTTAGGTGCTGGGGATTGAACCCAGAGATGCTTTACCACTGAGCTACTTCCCCACCCCTTTTAAAATTCTTTCATTTAGAGACAGAGACTAGCTGAGTTGCATAGGGCCTCACTAAGTTGCTGAGGCTGGCCTTGAATCGTGATCCTCCTGCCTCAGCCTCCAAGCCTCTGGGACCACAGGTGTGACCACTGTGCTCAACTTATACTCCTGCTTTTTTTTTTTTTTGGTGGTACTGTGCTGGGGATTGAACCCAGGGCCTTATGCATGTGAGGCAAGCTCTCTACCGACTGAGTTGTATCCCCAGCCCCTATACTCCTGTTTTAAACATGTTCTCCATATCGTTCAGTATTGGTTAGGGTTCTCCAGAGAAAGAGAACCAATAGAATACAACAGACCCAGAGAGGGAGGGGCAGGGAGAGAGGGGCAGAGAGATGATGGAGCACATGAGTGATTTTATGAAACTGGCTCGTGTGGCTGTGTGGTGTGGCAAGGCCAAAACTGGTGGGCAGATGTGCAGGCTGGAGATTCAGGCAGCAGTGGGTGCAGGGGTGCTGGGTGTGGGTCCCACTGAGAGCAGACCGGGGCCAGGAGGGTTTCTGGCTTGCAGTCTCCAGGGAGTTCCTCTGCGGGGAGAGCCCCCACCTTTGCTCACCAGGCCTCTGACCAATTAGATGAGGCGGCTGAGCGAGCATTGCTCAAAGCCTCTGATTTCACTGTCCATCACAGCTAGAAACTTCCTTCCCAGTGACCTCTAGATGCTTGGACACCCCATCCCAGGCACAGTGACGTTGATCTTGAAGCTTCCTTGTGAATTCTGACCTCTTCCCTCTAAAATAGAGCCCACAGGGTGCCCCGGAGCTGGCATTTCCAGATGGTAGCCAGCGTGTAGGCCCATCTGGGCTCCTCTGCGGGCCCTGAGCTCTCAGTCCCGTGCTGTTGGGCACCCGCCCCTCCAGGGGCAGGGCCAGCCCTGGGGGCCCATGCTCAGGGCTGGAGAAGCAAACTGCACTCCTGGGGCCAGGGAGGTTCCCCCTGTGTCTGCTGCCCAAAGGGAGAGCTCTGAGGGCCAGGAGCGGGAGCGTCCATTACACCCAGGGAAGGAAGCCCAGGGAGAGGGCCCCCCGGTGGAGCTGGGTCTCCCATCATTCAAGCGGCAGCAGCAGAGTGGACAGGAGGAAGTAGTTACTTTCTGGGGCTCTTGGGATGCAAGTGCAGAATTAAGAGGCTTTATAAAAAGTTCCCAAGCCCTGGTTTCATCTGCCCTGGGGGGGGGGGGAGTGGAGCCGCTGTCCCCTGCTGCCTCATACCAGCTGAACCCTTTGACTCAGCCAGAGGCACTGCCCTTGCAGCTCAGGCTGGTCACTGGATGGGATTCTGAGCAGCCGTGTAAGGAGGAGCTCTGGGTGCAACTTCCAGAACCTTCTTTAGCAGCAGGTGGAGTGTCCCTCCCGCCTTCCCTCCCCTTCCTGGTTGCCATGGAAAGGGTGTGGGGTGTAATGGCCAGATGAGGACACATTGCTGAGAGCAAGCAGAGCCTCCCACAGGAGGAACTGCATCCCCGAAGACCCAGGGCAGAGCCATCCAACCCCTTGGACTGTCACCAGCATGAATAATCACATGAGGGACAAATCAGACCTATCTTACATAAGCCACCGTGACTTGGCTTCTACTGAAGAAACAATCAATGCCCTAATAGTACAGGAGGCCATTCTAAGCTGGGCCTGCACAGGGGCTGTGAGTGGCCTGTTCCCTCTGCAAACAGGTGGCCTGTCCTTCCCACTCCTCACCCAGCCGACGCCCACTACACTCATCTAGTCACGTGCCCATTTAGTGCCAGGCCTGACCCAGGGGGGACTTCGGAACAGGGTGGTAGGGAGGCTCTGGGGCCAGGGCCAAGGAGGCCCAGAGAGCGGGCCCAGGAGCTGGGACATGGGTGGGACTGTCCCTCTGTCACTTGCCTGCCACCTTTCCATTGGGCCCATGGGGCAGGAGGCAAGGGCAGGACCTCACCTGAGACCCCAGTGAGGGTGGGGAGGGGCTGCTGCCCGCCGTGCCCAGGCCGTGCCCAGGCCCTGCACCACCTCCGGGAGAGGCTGCTATGGCTGTGGCCCTGGAAGGCCCTGCCTGATTCTGTCCCCTGCAGCCCTGAGGGCAGGCAGAAGGGGGCGGGCCAGGGTGGCCAGAGTGGCTGGGGGACGCCCTGGGAATCAGGGCTCCGCAGGCACAGGTTGCATCTGCTTGTGAATGCCCCGGGCAGCAGCGGCCAAGGCACAGATAGCAGACTTCTGTCTGGAGGCCGCAAGCCTAGGTCCTCCTGGGCTCCAAGGCAGGGTGTCCTGCCTCTGCAGGCTCTGCCAGCTGCCTGCTGCAGACACGGCCGCTGCCTCCTGCATCTCCTCGACAGCTTCCTGCTGTGCCTGTCTGTGCCCACATGTCCCCTTTTCTGAGGCCTCGGGCCCCATGGCATGGCCCCTGGGCCTCCCTCTCCTTAAGCACCTCTGTGAAGATGCCATTTCCAGATTGGGACACATTCAGGGTGCAGGTGGGATGGTCAGTTCATGACGGCTGCCTGGCTGTGCCTTGGAGTGGGATGCTGAGGCTCTGGGGAACGGGAGCCTGGTCGCCGCAGCAGAGGAGGAGGGGACCCTCTCGTGTGCCCTCACCCACAAACCCTGCTGCTCTTTGATCAGGAAGGGGAATGTCCCCTGCTGAGGGCAAGTTGGAGGGCTCCCTGCACTGGAGCAGCTGCCCTGCCCTGCCCTTCAGCTAGGGGGCACTCCTCTTTGCAGTTGGAAGGTGCTCACCAGAACACGGGGCTGTGGCTGTGTGCCAGATGGCCGAGGGGCCAGGCTCTGGGCCCGTCTCAGACAGCAGGCTTTGCTCTGCCCCAATGACAGAGAAAACCCCTACAGTGTCTATCCGTCCTCCTTACCATCAGTGGCCCCGTAATCAATGGGGGGGTCTCCATGCACCTCCAAGTCCCAGTATGGGCCCAGCTTCATTTACTATATGCTGTGTGACCTCAGCCAGGCCTTTTCTGGGCGCAGGCTTCCTATGTGTAAATCAAAGGCATTGAACTAGGTTCTTTCAAGTACATCACCCACATGCATTAAAAAAAACAAAAAAAACATACAAGCAAGCCGGGTGCAAGGCCACACCTGTAATCCCCAGGCTTGGGAGACTGAGGCAGGAAGGTCACAAGTTCAAGGCTATTCCAGGAAATTCAGTGAGACCCGTCTCTAAATAAAATACAAAATAGGGCTAGGGATGCGCTCAGTGGTTGAGTGCCCCTGAATTCAATCCCTGGTAGAAAAAAAAAATAAGTATACAAATGTTTCATTTTATTATAATGTAGCTTTTAAGACAACGTGGTTTGATAGAAAATATAATGTAGCTACACATGTGATTTTAAAAGAAAAGGTGCAGATAATTAAATAATAATTTAATCCAGTGGGCTGAGGCCGTCATCTTTCTCACATGTGCTCATCAAACACTGAGGCCGCTGCGTGCTCCCTCCCCGAGCCTCTGGAAGGCTGTGATCTCACTCGAAGAAGGTCTGGCCTCCGTTTGGACGCTGAGCGGAGTGCAAATACCTGACCTGGTTTGTGGGTTCGTGAAACTCAAACTGGAAGCAGGTCCTCCTTGGAGCTGTCGTGCTCAACAGCCGCCCGACGGAGGGAAGGGGGGACTTCACACTCAAAACCAGGTTCCTCGTTGCCATAGCCTTCTCGCTGGGCACCCTCGCCCTGCCCTTTGCGGGAGGGTGTCCTCTGACGGGCACCTGGCCGCCCCCCAGCACGGTCTGGAGTCAGGGATCCAGTGTTAGAAACTCTAAGGAAGCGCGATCCAGGGAAGCTCTGTGGCTTCCTTCTGTTTGTAAACTGTGGGGCTTCTCAGAGCCTTGAAGTGACCACACCCATGGGCCAGGGAATCTCTCTTTTGCGAGCGTGGTGACATCCTTGGTCTGGCACTCTGGAGAGGAACTAAGTCATTCACCCATGCCCTGTGCCACCTTTGCATGCACGCCGCCGTGGCAGGTGCCCTGCCCTCTGTGGGCACCTGGCAGTGGCCGCTGATGAAAACTCAGGCTCAGGGAAGCACTTCCGCCCTCGGAGGCGAGTGCAGGGAGGGCACCTGTTTCCAGCCAGAGGATGGCGGGTGCTGGTGGGAGGAGAACCTGACCTGAGCCCCAGTGGGAAGGGAGATCCCGGCCGGGGCAGCTCTGCAGGTGGGCGCCAACCGGGGGTGTGTGGGCCGCAAACCAGGAGGCTGCACAGCCCTTGGCATGCGTGGGGGCCCCCAGGAGCTTTGGGGACTCCTTCCTTGGAATCCACTGGAGCTCGTGAACATGGGCTCCCAGCTGGCACTGCTGCTGGGTCTCCTGGGCCCTCCTCATTTCCCCACTGTGGGAAAAATCCTTCCACTGATCCACTAACTTGTACCCCAGGGATTCTTTAACAACAGTTCTATGGAGGTTTAATCTACAAGGAATAATAAAATTCACCCTTTTAAAGTGTATCATTTGGCCAGGCGCGGTGACCTCACCTGTAGTTCTAGCAACTCGGGAGGCTGAGGCAGGGGGATCGAAAGTTCAAGACCAGCCTCAGCAATGGTGCAAGTCCCAACTCAGTGAGTCTCCATCTCAAAATAAAAAATAAAAGGTCTGGGGACGTACATGGCTGGGGACATGCATGGGGTTTTGGTTTTTGGTGATGCTGAAGACCACAACCAAGCCTCCTGCATGCTGGGCCCCTGACCAGACCCGGCAGTCTTCCCTCAGTGGTTCTAACTTGAAGTGAAAGTGACCTCAGCTTTAGACTCCTCATAAGGTTGGTGGTCATTGCCACCTTCCACAGTCTCCTCACGCCAGAAGAAACTGTCATCAGCCATGTCCCCCACTCCCGCCCCCAGGGGCAGCCTTGAGTCTGTGTCTGTGCCTCTGGATGGTGTTCTGGGCCTCCTGCAACATGGGCCTTCACGCCTGGCCTCTGCCACTGGCGTGTCCGAGGCAGCCCTTGTGGTGGGCAGCAGCACTCTGTCTCTCTCTGTGGCTGAATGACCGCTGTGCAGAGCTGTCACCTTGCCGTCCCAGGTGGTGGGCATCGGGGCCATTTCCATTTGTCTGCTCTGGTGAGTGGCGCTGCTGAGGACGCCTCCAGGTCTCCAGGGATGGGGTCTGCCCGGCTGGCCGCCCAGTAGCTCCGTTTTCCGGGACTGTGCAGGCAGCAGCACCTTAGGCTCCTGTGAGTCCCTCTCTCCAGAGCTCCACCAGCGATGGTCGTTGCCTGTCTGTTTAGAGCCATCTGGTGGAGGTGAAGGGACAGCTAGCTGTGGCTTTGACTTGCACTTCCCTGACGATCGCTGGCTGATATTGAGTGTCTTCCCATGGATCCATTTATCTGCCTTTGTACAAACCACTGAGAGAGACGTCAACTTGAATCCTTCGAGTATGTTTGCATTGGGTTATTTGTGCATTTATTGTGAAGTTATCAGAATTCTTTAGAGATTCCAGAGACAAGGCTCACATCAGATACATGTTGCAAATATATCCCCCGTTCTTTGTGTTATCTATTTTTTTGATGGTGTTCCTTGAAGCAAAAAGCTTCCAATTTTGATGGTAATTTTGGAGGAGAGTCTTAAATCTCAGACAATCAATATCATTGATAACTATTACATGCACAGTTGTGCTAAGTATTGACTGGTTTAAGCCCCGTGCCAACCACGAAGTCAGGACCACCACTGCCCCTGGCTGTCATCATCACTTTCAGCACCACCACCAATGTCACCGCATCATCACCACTATTATCACTATCAGCATCACCATCACCACCACGACCATCACCACCAACATCACCACCACCATCACCACCACCATCACCACCATCATCACACCATCACCATCACCATCATTATCATCACCACCATCATCATCATCACCACCATCATCACACCATCACCATCACCATCATTATCATCACCACCATCATCATCATCACCACCATCATCATCATCACCACCATCATCATCATCACCACCATCACCATCACCATCATCACCACCATCATCACCACCATCACTACCACCATCACTATCATTATCACCACCATCACCACCATCATCACCATCATCTCCACCATCACCACCACCATCACCACCACCATCACCACCATCATCATCACCATCATCATCATCATCATCACCATCACCATCACCACCATCATCACCACCATCACTACCACCATCACTATCATTATCACCACCATCACCACCATCATCACCATCATCTCCACCATCGTCACCATCACCATCACCACTGTCAGCACCAGCACCATTTTCATGGCCACCATCACCCTGTCATAGTTCTTAGTCATCATGGTCATCGGATACTCAGCCTTCCTCTTCTGCCTCCTTCTCCTCCTCATGGTTCTGCTCATGGTGGTGTGGGAAGGTCCCCAGTCCCTCCCCTGGGTCCACCTGGAGCTTTGCGCCTGGTCACTCCCTCTTTCAACCTGACTGCTTGACCCTCGCTCTCAGCAAGAGCTGCCCGTCTGCCTTACAGATCACCAGCAGAGGCCGGAGCCTGCACAGAGAACCCGTGGAGAACGCCCCAGAGAGGGCAGTGCAGCAGCCCGGGACGAGGGTTGGGGCAGTGGTGGGCCTATCCCTTAGTTCCCTGGGGTCCGGGTGGAGGCCTGACTGCCTGCTGGCCACCGGGAGGTGGCCTTGCTCAGGGATGCTGTCCCTCCCTGGCACAGCCCACCCCCACAGCCCTGCACTCCCTTCGCCCCTCCCACTCCCCAGAACCCTTGCCCCAGCTCAGGGGGCAGTCTGTGGAAACGAGTCTGAGGCCCCTCAGCCAGGCGCGGAGCCCTTCCTTCTGCGTCCCCTTCTCCAGGTGGCTGAGTGTGGGGACCCGACCCTCAGCTCAGGCTGGTGGACGGCTCCCTGTGGCCCAGCTCTGACAGCTCCTGTGAGGCCCACTGCTGCTCGCCTGGAGGTGAAGCTTCGGGGCGAGGGAGGGCTCGGGGCTGCAGCCCCTGCCCTGCTGTGGGCCAGGACCCCTGAGGGGCTGGGGAGGGGGCTGGAGGGGAGGGCTGGCGGCCTGGGGAGGAGAGGCAGGCGTGCTGGGCCTTGGTGACAGTAGGAGGAGCCCCCAGCTGCTGAGGTGCCCTCCTAGGCCCCTCCTGGAGGTTTGGCTGGCCCTCCTCAGGAAGCCCATCGCTCGCCTCCTGCCTCCTCCCTCCTCCCCAGGCTGCAGGCCTGGGCTCCTCGCCCACGGTGCCCAGGGCAGGTGGACTCCTGCACGGGTCCCAGGCACAGGGTGGCTCCCAGTGTAGACCTGGCTGTGACCCAAGCAGGGGGCTGTCCCGCCTCATCCAGGCCCCGTCTCCCCCCCAGGGGTCTTCTGGTCACACAGGGTGTTTTTGAAAGAAAGATTATGGGCTGTCCCTTCAGAGCGGTTTCTGGCTCACAGGATCACGGGGAAGGAAGCGCGCTTCCCGTTACCTGCCAGGTCCGCTCTCGCCTGGCCCCACGGGTGGCACTGTGCTGTTGACCCTGCTGTGCAATGAGCCCTCTAGGCTCAGACCTCTGTGGGTCTGGACATGTCCACCATCAGTGTGCAGAGGAGAGCCACGTCCCTGTGCGCGGTGTCCAGCCCTCCCGGGTCCAGCCCAGGCCCTGCGGACCCCTGGACTGGGTGGTGCACGGCCTCTCCCCACGGGCCCCTTTGCAGGCCTTACCCCCACTGCGAGTTCTGCTCACTTATCCATCTTGCAGAGCAGCCGTCTTCCACATCTTCCACGTTAGTAAGCAGTGCGTCCTGGCTCTCGTGCACACGGCACCCTCGCTGTGAGTCAGAGACCGTGGGAGCTCGCAGGGCCGTGGGCCTCCATCTCGTCCCCTCCGGGGTCCTGTGGGTCTGTCTCTGATCCATCATGAGTCGCTGCTTGTGAAGGGGCAGGTCTGTGTCCAGAGCTGTCTTTCTGCAGTGGGTGCCAGCACAGGGCTGGGGGCAGCAGATGCCCTGTGTCCCTCTGCCCTGAAGCCCCTGCTGTGGAGCCCCTGCCCTGGCCACTGGTGGTCCCAGATGTCAGGTCCACTCCTTGGCCAGGTGCCCTCTGGGACCCTGGCTCCCAGGTCCTAAGTCCTGGGACAGGGGCCCATATTCCGGGGGCTGTGCCCAGGGCCCAGGTTGATTGAGCCTCTGGCTGTTGCTTGGGTCACCATGGAAGGCCTTCTGGACATGGGTGGCCAGTGTTTCTGCCTTTTGGGGAGCAAAGCAGAAACCTTGGGCTGTGCTGAGGTCAGGCAGGACCAGGTGGGCTCTGTCGACTGGCCAGAGCAGGAGTGTGTCCCCGAGGGTGTGGTGTGGTGGAGCGGTTGGGGAGGCTCCCTGGAGGAGGGAGGAGGACTCTTGGCCTGCAGCTGGCTGGCAGAGGAGGGGGCTGGAAGGCCGGGCATCGTGGGCCAGGGCACTGCACCCTCTGCCGCCCTGCCCCACCTCCCCATGTCCGCCCCTCGCTCTCCAACTCTGTGTTCCCGTGGGTCCGCCCTGCCAGAGCCCCTCACGGCCCTGTGGTGTCACCTGTCCCTCTCCTGGGGGACCACCAGGACTTACCTTGCCCCCGGCCCCTGTTGGGAGAGGAAGGGGGTCAGCAGGCTGGGCTCCCCCAGAACCAGAGGCAGAGAGGAATGGGTTCAAGAAGTGGATTTTGGGGTGCAGGGCCCACCAGCAGGGGAGTGAGAGGGGACAGGGGGGAGTTGGTGGGCCAGGGTGAAGCCCCTGCTCCTCCCAGCATGGCTCCTGAGGCCAGGGACCAGCACACCCGCCGCCCGCCACTGGCTGGGCCACCCGGAGGGAGTGCTCACCCTCCTGGCTCCCTGCAGGCGAGAGCCGTAGACACAGACAGGGACTCTCTGAGGACTACAGGGCTGAGGTCATGGCCGGGGCAGCACCTGGCAGTACCTGGGTCAGAGGGGTGTGGACAGCTGTGGGGCCACCAGGTGGGTGGCAACGGGAGCCCTGCCTGATGACCAGGTGGTGCCACACAGGAAAGGCCTTCTCTACACGTCCCTCCTGGCCACTCTCTCTGCCATGTTCCAGGCTGGGCCCTGACTGCTGGTCAAGGCATGGACTCTGCCGTAGGTCACTGGAGCTGATGGAGTCCCAGTGCCCACACGCCTACTCTCGTGTGCACAGGAACCAGCCAGGGTCCTGCCAAAATGCAGATTCTGATTCGCTCACCTGGTTGGGGCCTGAGACTCTGCATTTGTAATGAGGGCAGAGAGATTGCCACGTCCCCATTCCTGGGACCTCACTTTGACAAAGCCAGGTGTGCGCTCTAGACGACCATGTGCACATCATAAAGTGGTACCCAGAGCCTGCTACCAGCATCTTCCATAAAAACAACGGCTTCTCTTTCTGGCTCTATAACTAACTGGCTGTGTGCCTTTGAAAAAGGAGTGCCCCTCTCTGGTCTGCAGTTTCTTCATATGAAAACCAGAGACTAAGCCATAAAGATGCTGTGATTCACCTCCAGCTGTTGTTCAGGATCGCCTCCCTCAGGGCAGGAAGCAGCCCTTTAGGATCTGAACTACCCCTGGCCCATTTTGCAAATGAGAAATGCAGGGCTCGGGAGGTGTGTCTTGGGGAGCCACCAGTGTGCTGCCCGCGGCAGAGGTCAGCCTCGAACCCCGGTCTGCCTGCCACAGAGCTTTCCCACACCAGACCCCTCCTGTTTTCTGTGGGAATAAAGCTTTCTCACAACTCGGGCTGGACGGGGAGAGGCCGGAGCGCGTAGGTCCAGAGAGCAGCCGTCGCAGGCGGAGGCGTCCTGCATCCTGCCCGTCCCTCCCGGTGCAGGGGGGTGGATGGGAAAGGCTCTCAGGGCAGTGGGGAGGTGAGCCCCAACAATGCAATCAGCACTCGCATAATTAGCTCCTAAATTGCCCCTCTGTGCAGGCGCTCCCCGGCCAGGCCGCCTGGCTGCTTGCTCATTCTTACGATACAAATCTCAACAATTTTTGACAAGATTTTTGAGTTTTGTCAGATGTGAATTGTTAAGATTTAATTGAAAAAATGAACAGAAGGCAGCCGCTATTTCAAAGGGAGTGACCCAGAACCAATTAGAATTTAGTAACAATTGACCATTCACCACTGAACCCATGTCCAGAATGAGATTAAAGCCACTCTAATCCCCCGCGCTCCTGAACGTGAAATATCATTAGTGGGCCACTTTCCTAACGTTCTCCAATCGATTTTCCAGGTTTTAAAGGTGGAGTTCAGCTCGGGGCCTGTACCTAGAGTGCTGCTGGCCGTCCGGGGCTGGGAGGATGCGGGGCGCAGGGGACCATCCTGAGAAAACAGGTCAGGCCCAGCAGCAGTCCTGGTCAAATTGTGTTGACAGCCCGACAGGACACGGAGCAGGACCACAAAAAGGGCCTTTCATCTGCGGACAGACGGCGCATAATTGGTCATTCTCCCTCCCTCGGCCTCTCCTTCCCAGCTGGGGAAATTCCTAAACTAAGCCAGGGTTTCCCGGGGCACCACCTTAATCCTTCACGGCAGATGCCCCCGGGAGGTGTCAGCTGAGAAAGCCCCGCAGGCGCCGCTCAGCCCTGAGTGCAGGGTGCCGGCGGGGTAGGGGTGTAGTAGGTGCTTACTGAAGCCAGTGGGCGAGCTAGGGACCGAGCCACGGCTCAGCCTCGGGCCCTTTCTGATCCCCTCCAGCCTCCTCTGCGTGACCCAGCTGCCCCCACAGTGGGCACTGAGGCCACCCCAATAGACACGAGAACCCGAGGCTTGCGGTCCACACCCAGTGCCAGGTCCACTCCTGCTGTCCTGGCCATCTTGGGTCTTCTCCAAGTGCCCCTCTGCAGTCCCGGCCACCCTCCCTCCCTGCTCCTGGTGGTCACCGCTGTCTGCTCAGCACGCACCAGGTGCCAGGTGATTTTTGGCCCCCTGGCACAGCCCTCGAGTATCCCTAGAAGGACCCGAGGTGGGGGATGGCCACACGGCCTGCCCAGGATCCACACCTGGCCTACCTGCAGCCCTGTGCGGGGCCAGGGCCTGGGGCTCGTGGATCTGGTGGCCCACGCTCCAACTTCACCTGTGCTTCTAGAAGCGGAGCCTGGCCGGGCCTCTCTGTCGCTCCGGAGGGACCAGCACCCAGCGCTGGGCACATGGCACAGGGCTTTGAGGGAGCCAGGCAGGTCGTGGACGCCAGAGCCTAGGATTTCCGGCCACTGCACTGTTGTTTAGGGCCTGAGGAGTGTGTGTCCCTCTGTCCTTTACCACCTCGGACCCCAGCTCTGCTTTGTAAGGTTCTTTTCATCTCAGACCATGAGTAAGACCCGAGGTGTTTCCCAAAGTGTCGAGCGACAAGCAGGTCCTTGTAAAGGCTGGAGGGGGGGTCCCCACGGGTCCCCAGGGGTCTTCAAATCTCAGCAGGCTGGGCCTTGGTGGGTCTGAAGAGGCAGCTGAGACAAGGGTGGGTGCTAACTTGGGAGGACACTCCAGGGACACAGAGGGAGGTGGCCAGGAGGCAGGGAGGGGAATGAGGCTTGTGAGTAGCACATCATCAGCCACGGGAAGCCACGGCTTGTCCCTGGAGCCAGGGGGGACTTTGCAGGCAGGAGACCCAGGCAACCAGGGGTGTGGGAGCTGGGCTGTGTGCTAGTCGAGGGTTGCTCCTGGAGGCAGGGGCCTGAGTTCCTGGGCCTTCTGCTGCCCGCCCTGCACCTGGCCAGAGAAAGTCCCTAGGCAGAGTGACACCCGTCCTGCCTGTTGGCAGTCCAGTGTCAGAGCAGCTGTGGCGGTGGGGACTGGGAATGTCCTGTGGCTGGGTGTGGCAGTGCATGCCTGTTTGCTCTTCCATGTAGGGAGCTGGCCACCACCCTTGATGGTGGCTGCCCGTCATGGGGCTGGGTGCCAAGTCACTTGAGTCTGGGGGCTGGGTTTCCTCACCTGCCCGAGGGGAGAAGTGCTCGCCTTAGGTTCATCATGAGGCTCTGGGGTCCAGCACCAGCTGCCAGGTGGAGGCAGGCCCTCCTCTCGTCCCCACTGAGCTGCAGTTCACTGACACTTGAGTTCCTTGAAGTTGTTCAGAAATTGAGAGTGAATAGATGGTGCCCGGCTTGGTTGGGGACACTCAGTGGGGCCTCTGCAGGAGTTGGGCTGGAAGAGGGGTCATCAGAACCTGGGAGCACTGTCTCAGGAAGAGGGGACATGTGAGCCCTGAGCAGCATGGGGACAGCAAGGAGAAGCAGCTGTCTCACCTGCATCCCAGGAGGGACAGAGTGGAGGTAGTGAGCTCCCCGTCCTGGAAGTGTGCAAGCGACGGGTGTCACGCAGGTTTCCCGCCGTGTGGCCATGGGCTGGTGGACGGGGCAGATGAGGCCTTTTGAGATCTCTCCCACCCCAGAGCGCCTGGAATTCCCTTTGTGAGGCCCAAGTGGAGGAAATGTGCTCCTCATTTGATGCTTTGCGTGGAGGACCCTCGAGGCTCCCCGCTAGAGTCCGGCAGCTCGGGCCTGGTCTGAATTAGCGCTGTGGGGGGGGGCGCTGGCTCCAGGCTGCCTGATGTCGGTGGCTGAGCCCTGGTGGGAGAGCCGCGTGGCCGCCGCAGACTGGCCTGAGAAGGGAGCCTCTTGGGGGCCTGGGCTCCTGAACAGTGTAGCCGAGCGGATGCCCATGCTGTGGGCCCCAGGCACGAGTCCCGCAGGGGGAGGCCCCTGGAGGAGGAGCACAGCAAGCCCAGGGGGGCCATGGGCACCTTGAGGGGAGCTCCTGGGCGCCATGTGGGCACCCCGCCCGTCTTGCCTCCACCTTTATGTCAATCCCAAACCTCCCTGAGCCACTTGCCCTGTCAGGGTGACACCCCCGCCTCACCCACTTGACCTGGGGAGGTAGGTCGGTGACCCCCTGGGTGCAAGACGCTCAAACAGGCCACTTCTCCAAGGGAGCATTAGGGCCCCACCCCGGCTGTGTGGCTTTGGCAGGTCACTTGACCTCTCTGAGCTTGGTTGCCAACCCAGACCCCCAGTGGGAGTTCTTGCTGCTGCTCTGGCTCCGAAGCTTAGGCCACACAGGCGGAGGGTCCCATTTTATTGCCCATTGTCATTACCGACTCCATCACCTGCACGGCACTCAGAAGGAAGCCAGAGGGGAAATGTCAACAGAGGTGAGACCTTTGCACCCACCCTGCATGCTCACCCAAGCGTGGGTGTCATGGGTGCGGGGTGCTGGGGCTGGCAGGAAGACAGCAGTGTGGTGGGTGGAGCCCGTGGCCTGGAGTCGCTGGCGGGTAAACGTCCCTTCCCAACTCGCCACCGCCTGCAGGCACCTCTGTGGTGACCACGTGACACCCTTGATGGTGGCTGGGCTTCAGCCCTCAGAAAGCCTCGCAGCTGGGCTGCCTGTGTTCCCTGCTGGGCCGCCTGTGTTCCCTGCTGGGCCGCCTCTGTTCCCTGCACTGTCTGAGCTCACACTTGGTGCCGCCTAGTGCTCATTTCACTGTGGTGCCTGGGACCAGACCTGGGCCTGGAGTATGCCTCGTGCCCGGTGCTGGCCAAGGAAGTGGACACGTCGAGGTGACTGCACTGTCCTGGAGGGCCCAAGAGGGTGGGGCTGGGAGGAGCAGGATGGCCCCACCCCCCTCTCCCGGGGCTCACCTTCTCCTCCCCAGATGGAGGTGCGCGGCACATTGATCTAGGGGGCTCATGTCCCAGCTGGGGATTGCAGGGGAGTCAGGTGGCCTCTCACACCCAAGTGACACCGCAGGCCCCGGGCAGTTGGAGAACCTAATTCATCCCACAGAGGCCTCGGTGGCTTGCTCTGGGACCTGGGCGAGTCTGAGCCCCCTGGGCCTCAGTTTAGCTGCCTGTCAAGTGGGCACAAGGGCTTCCCCCAGGGGGCTTCCGGTTAGCTGTGGTTCTCGTAACCAGCCTGATCACCACTGAGCTGGGGCAACCAGGGGCCAGGCGAGGAGCTGGGAACGGTCTCCGGCTTCCGCCCTTCCCTGCATGGCCCTGGGCGCCCACAGGCTGGGACAGGTCTTTAAGGGGAGCGTCCTGGAGGCTCCGACCCCACCCCCAACAGCCTTTGGGACCAGCTCGCGGCCTGTGTGGGGCCGGCCGAGGGCCTCGAAGAAGCAGGGCTTGAAATTGAATCCTCCGCTGGTTGGGGGTCAGGGATCAGACCCCCACCTTTTCTCCACCGTCAAAGCCCCCCTAGGATCCTCTTGAAGTGCAGTTCCACATTATATGGCTGAACATTTGGAACTTTTTAAACGGAAATTGTAGAAAAATGAAAAGCATTTTCGTCGGAACACAATACCTTCCTGGCAGGGAGCCCCCGGAGATTCTGCCGCAGCCTCCAGACGGGAGAAAAGATGGTGGTCATTGTCAATCTGGATTAATGCGGGCATTCTTCCGCTCAGGCTGGTGTCAGGCTGAGCAGGCTAATCGGGCGGGACCGTCCTCGACTGCGGGCTCTGGTTTCACACTCTGGTTTCACAGTCTGCGCTCGCATTTCCTTAATTGTGAGCTCAGTTTAATGGAGCCGCTGAGCAGGGTAAGGAGCAGGCCACGTCCCACGCGGGGTGCCAGGGGCCTGTGGCTGCAGCCTCGGGCTGGCCATTGGGACTTAGTGGACAGGCTCACACGCAGCCCTGGAAGCCTTCTGTTGGTGACAGGCAGTGGGCCTCAGGGTCACTCTTGGAGGCCGTCCTGGCCTCTAAGACCGTGGCAGAGGTGCCCAGCACCCCTCAGCCCTGCAAGGGGGACCGTGGAGCCACATCACAGCCGAGCAGCAGGGACAGCACAATGGTCTCTGTCCTGGTCTAGGGCCCTGGGCCTCACCTGCAAAGCCAGCAGCCTGGTGCCAGCACTGTCCACCTGGCTGAGCTGACCACAGCAGCGAGGGCCACAGGAGGCCAGTGGCCCAGGGACCTGGGTTGTGGGTGGAGCCGATGGGTGCTTCCCCACGAGGATCCCCCACTCCAGCCTGGGGGGTGTTATTGGAGGGGGCGGTCACTGCCCTCGGCCTTCTCCCCCCAGCAGGGGCTGCTTCCCTGGTTGAAGCCAATGCTGCTGGTGGTGATGGTGGCCTGGCGTCCGTGGGGGGCTTTGGGACAAGCCAGGCTCTGGGTGACCTCTACCTTCAGCTGCCTCTGGGCTGCTCTCCAGGAAGAGCCTGGGTCCCCCCTTGGAGCTGAGGTGGGCTTGAGGTGCATCCTGCCTGGGAGCCAGGGTACAGGGACTGTTGGTGGCCAACCAGAGGGACGCACTGTGACTCACGGGGCACCAGGACGGGAGAGTGACTGCCCAGTGCCTCCAGGGGGGGGGCCACTTCAGCCTCTCGAGGACCTAATCCAAGTTTGCTAGATACACAGGGGCTAGAGCCAGGCGTGGAACAGGCTGGCCAAGCTGCCCCAGCTCAGGGACCTTGGAGGCCAGCCTGGCCAAGGCCCATGGCAGGGGTGTGTCATCTGGAGAGGCCTTGATTCCCCTGGCTCAGAGGATGGTCCAGCGGGAATGAAGGCTGGAGCCGGCAGCTTTCTGCCCGGGGTGGGGAAGGGCTGAAGTCTGGGGCAGGTGACGGGGAGGATCCTCAGGGATCCTGGGGGACACGGGTGGTAGTGGCCACAGGTGTGTGGTCAGGGCAGATGGGAAAGGTGGTCTGGGGGACTTGGTGCCCCTGGGAGGAGCTGTGCCTGGAGCATCAGTGATCTCCATGTTCTTGGTGGCGGGTCCAGAGGAAGCCACGGGGGGGGGGGAGGGGGGGGAGGGGGGGCGGGGACAGAGGCCAATGGACAGCCGCTGGGGCCCCGCGAGCTCAGCCAGCTGAACAGCACCCTGCTCTGGGTCTGCCCCCACCAGGCACGTTGGCCCCTAAAGCCCTTTGGACATCTGCAGCTCAGACCCTGCACCCGGGGTCCCCTGTGCTGCCTGCAGGCCTCGGCATCCCTGCCCCAGCCAGGGAGGGCTCTGCCTGGCGCAGAACCACATCTGGGCCAGACGTGCCCCACCCAGCAGCCCCCTGCAGAGAGTGATTAATGGACACTAGTCCTCAGAGCTCTCGGAGACAAACTGCGACTTGGTTTGACTCCGGGAAGCTCGCCCCTGCAGAGCCAGCGGTGGGGACAGGAGGCAGGGCTTCCCATGGGCGCTCCGGCTCCGGCTGCCCAGCGCGGGCTCCGGGCCAGCACCCAGAGTCTTCTTTCATTCGGCCTGGGTGCGGCCTGGCGCCGACTCCCATGGCGATGGCCGTCTTGCAACACACAAAATCCTGGGAAGTGTCCCCTGGTCACCTTGGTGGCCCCTTCACCCAGCTGCATCCGTTCTGGGTTTCATCACTTTGGAAAGACTGAGGCAGAGGCCCTGAAGTGAGCTCCACAGGGGGACTTCCCAGGAGAGCTTCCCCCCCGGGCAGGTGTGGACTCGGGCTCCTCAGGGGACAGGGTGGCCGTGGGCCCGGCCTCCAAGCTCTCTGTGAACACCTGGGCCTTTTCTCTTCCTCGTCCCGGCCACCTCCCTTCTTTCTGTCACCCTCAGTTGTGCTCCCATGAGGCCCCTCCTGCACTTCCCTCATTGTGAGACCTGGAGACCCCGGGCAGGGGCAGCCCACTCCTCTCCCTCTCTGGAGCTGCCACTTTCTTCCTGGTGACAGTGGCTCCCAACCACAGGGGGGGGTCTGCTCCCAGCCTCACTCTGGCCTTTGTCACAGGGAAAGGTACATTCATACCTGCACTGCCTGCCCCTTATCCACAGAGCAGGGCGGTCGCTCCGGTGGACCAACCCGTGTGGACACAGCATTGTCCCCAGTTGATGTCAGGGTTCATGCTTCGTGTGGTGCACTCCTGGCGTGGACCCTGTGGAACGGCAGGGACCCCCATTGCCACGTGTCCAGAGTGTGTCCTCTGGGCCCCCCTTCTCTCCCTCCCGCAGGCCCCTGTCTCTCTCCGTCCTTGCCGGGCACTCCAGGTTGGGCCACGCTGCGTGGCCTTCCCAGCTGGCCTCTCTCAGTGATGCCGCTCGTGGTGCCTCGGGGTCTCCCGTGGCCCTGGGTCTGAATGCACCACAGCGGGGCTGTCCCTTCTTCTCCTGGAGCACCTGGATCTCCGGGTTTCTGACAAGCTTGGGGGAAGCCACCATTAGTAGTCCATGTGCGGACCTGGAGTGGCCTTTGGTTTCCCTCTCCAGGTGAACACAGGGCCCCTTGCTGGGCCTTATGGTCAAATGCACTGAGGTTGTAGGAATCGCCGGGCTCTCTCCACCTGCCCGCCACGCTCCCCCACCCGCTGTGGGGGACGTCCGTTGCCCTGCACCCTGGCCAGCGCCTCACAACACAGTGTGTGGATTCCGGTTGTTCTAAAGGCACACAGCGGGGTCTCGCTGTCACTTGGTCGCAGCTCCTGACCGGCGCCTGGTGGACCCCCTTTTTGGGGACCCCCTTTTCCTCGGCCCCTCCCCCCGTGCGTCTGCCCAGCCCTCTGGTCCCTGGCGCTGGGCTGCTTGCTGTCTGGCTGCGGAGTCCCGGGTGCGTGGTATGGCGTGGACGGCTAAGGGCCTACACCAGCCGCGTCTGCCCGGCGGCTTCCCTGTTCGCGGGTCGTCTTCATGCTTTGGACGGTGGTCACAGGGCAGAAGCTTCGTGTTTTAATGAGCTGCAGCTCATCAGGCCTTTCTCTCACAGACGGTGGCCTTGGGTTGTGTCTGAAGACTGTGCCCACCCCAAGGTGCCCACTCCAAGGGCATCCAGGTTTCCTGCTGTTGTCCTCTAGGAGTTTTATGATTTTGCCGTTGTCCATCCTGACATGATCTTTGTGGGGGCGTAAGGTCTGCGTCAGGGTCCCTCTACTTTGCCCATGATGTCCCGTGGTCATCAGAGGCCTCTCTCTGCTGCCTTGCCGTGGGCCTCCACTGTCGCCACGGATACGCTGGTGTCTACAGGCTCTGTTTCTGGCCGTGCGTCACCACTGTCGTGGCTCCATGGTGAGCCTGGAGGTCGGGGGTGTCCAGCCTCCGGCAGGTCCCCAACACTGTTGCGCCTCTCGCTGTCTGTATAAACCTTAGGATCCGTTTGTTGATACTCTACTTATCCAGTTTTTCCTTGATGTCATTTTTGAAATTGAACTTTTGTGGTTTCCCACATCATGTTCTACACATGTTTTGTTAAAGTCAGCCCCTGGATGCTGTGTGCTCATTAAATGGCATTGTTTTTAGATCACAGATACACGGGAGGACGATGTGTCCAGCAACTTTTCTTTAATTGCTTTTTATGCCAGGATTTTTTCTGATTCTTTTGAATTTTCTTCATACACAATTATGTCTTTTTGGACAAAGACAGACTCTGTCTAATCCGTATGCCTTTTATTTCCTTTTCTGGTCTCATTGCTTTAGCGAGACTCCCAATTTGGAGTTGATTAGCTGTGGTAGGAGGGGATGGTCTTGTCCTATCCTTGATCTTAGAGGAAGAGCTTTGAATTCTCACCTCTACGTATGACATTGATCTCAGGTTACTGCAGACATTTTTTTACTGAGTTGAACAAGTTCCCCTCTGTTCCTATTTACTGAGAATTTTTTTTTAATTATGTGTGGGTTTTGAATTTTGTTTAACTTTTTTTTTCTTCATCTGTTGATCTGACATTATGATCTTCCTCTTTAGACTGCTGGTGTGGGGGAGGACGTGGATCAGTTGTTGAATATTGAACCATCCTTGTATTCCTGGAATACAGTTCTCTAGGTCATTGTCACAGGTATTAAGTTCTACTTGAGCACATTTTGTTGAGGATGTTTGAAGCTGTGTTCACAAGAGACATTTCCCTGTAATGTCCATTTATTGTAATGTCTTTGTCTGATTTTGGCCTCAGAGAATGAATTAGAGAATGTTCCCTCGGCTTCTATATTCTGAAAGAAGTTGTAGAGAATTGTCATAATTTCTTCCTTAAATGTTGGGTAGGATCAGTCAGTAAACCCATTTGGGCTTTCTGTTTTGGAAGGTCGTTAGTTATTGACTCAGTTTCTTTGATAAGTATGGTGCTGCTCAGGTGAATTGGGTCAGATTACGTCTTTCAAGGAATTGGTTAATTTCATAACTTCAGGTTATCAAGTTAGTATAGAGTTGTCCACAGCATTTCTTAATTGTCCTTTCAAGATCTGTAGTGATGCCCTCTTTCATTTCTGATATTGGCCACCCATGTCCCCTCTCTGTCTGGGCTTGGATGGAGGCTTAGGAATCTTAGTAATCTTTTCAAAGAACAAGTTTTGGTTTCGTTGATTCTCTCTGTTGATTCCCTGTTTTCGATTTCAGTGGTGCCTCCTCCAATTCTCACTGTTCCTTTTCTTCTGCTTACACTGATCTACTCTTCCCCCCAGTTTCCCAAGGTGGAAGTCTAAATTCCTTCTCTGTCAGTGCTTCCACGGCTGTGGGTCTCCCTCTGAGCACTCCTCTGCTGCAGCCAACACATTTTGAGAAGCTTTGTTTTGTTTTCATCTTCTTTAAAATATCCTTGAATTTCTCTTGAGATTTCGTCTTTGACAGGAGGCATTATTTAATTTGGAGGTACTTGGGTCTATCTCAGTTTCCCTCGTACTGTTGATCTCTGGTTTAATTCCACTGTGTTCTGAGGACAGTCATTGCCTGATTTCTACTCCTTTAACTTTGCCAAATTGTACTGAATGGCCCAGAATGTGACCTATGTTGGCAAATGTCCCTTTGAGCTTGACCAGAGGCCTGCCCCACTGTGAACCTCTGGATAAAACAGTCTGTAGATGGCCATCACGTGATGGGGAGTGTGACTGTGTCCTGTGGTTTCCCGTCACTGATCAGCGGAGTGTTAAAGTCTTGTCTGGGATAGTAGAACCATCGGTCGCTCCGGGGGTTCTGTGGGTTCGGGCCTCTCTGGTTTGGTGCTCTGTGGCTAGATACGCACACATTAGAAATTGCGATGTGTGCTTGAAGAATGGGCCCCTTTACCAGTACGTATGTCCCTCTTTATACCCGAAAACTTCTCTGTCTCTGAAATGTGTCCTAATTACTAGAATTTAGAAGTAGACCTTTATGGTTTTTTCTGAAATTATTTCTGTGTTTTTATAACCTTTTATACCAGCCTTTCAAGTACCACGGGGAAATGTGTTAGAGTCTTTTATCAAACCCAGCGACTCTTCCGTCTTAGGAAGACTCTACATCGTTATGACCCTGAGTCTTTCTATCTGTGTAAACACCTTACACAGTTCTAAAAAACTGCAGGTCGGGTGCTTTATGCTCAGGGGTCCTTCTGTCTCTATTTCGTTAGGAGGTTCAACAGACCCCTGTATTGCCTCGTCTCCACAGAACTTGCCGGCCTGCACTGTCGCGGGTTGGATGCGAGGGTCCCCCAGAGCGCCTGTGTTCACACAGGAGTGTTCAGAGGTCGGAGGATCGGGCTGTGAGAGCTGCCACCCAGCCGCCCGTGTGAGCTGCAGTGCTGACTGGGCGGTCACCGTGGGCAGGTGGCCTGGCTGCAGGAGTGGGGCACGGGCTGCAGCTTCCCTGTGGCTCTTCCCTCTCCCTGCCTCCTGTGGCCGTGAGGGGAGCAGTGTCCCCCAGCAGGCCCTCCCACCAGGATGGTCTGCCTCCCCTGGGCCCAGGCAAGGAGACTCACCCACCGTGGCCTAAGCGTTTGAAGCCGTGAGCCAAAATGAAAATTTCCTCCTTAAGTTGTTCCTGTCGGGAACCCACTGCACACACTCCTCTACCCAGGTTCACAGGTCACCTTGGATATTTCTTTGTGAACTGCCATGGTATTCTGCAACGTTTGACTCTTGAATTTTCTTTCTTGTCTTACTGCATTGTCTGAATCCGTCAGGATGAGGCTGAACGAGAGGTGAGCTGGGCATCT
The DNA here is from genome assembly GCF_047511675.1 of Marmota flaviventris. Classification (NCBI taxonomy): domain Eukaryota; kingdom Metazoa; phylum Chordata; class Mammalia; order Rodentia; family Sciuridae; genus Marmota; species Marmota flaviventris. Next base: position 3,548,390 of record NC_092504.1, read on the forward strand.
GTGTCTGCGTCCCGACTTTAGCAGGAATACTTTGAAACTGTGGGTGACTAAGTTCTGCGAGTAGCCTGACGCTCGGCTGCATTTTGGACAGACACGCCCATCAGGTGCGCAGGTGCGGCACAGCCAGCAGATGGACTCTCCCCGCCCCGCACCGTTGCCCACTAGTTTTCCCTTTAAGTGTCAGAACCACTGTGTATTTTCCCAGCACTTCCCACCCCTGTGAGCTACGCGTCAGCCTTCCCTGCAGCCCAGGGCGACCACGCACCTGCATTCTCTCTCCCTCTCTGTGGCCGTGTTGGGGGTGGGCCATGCTGGCCCCATGGAGGAGGAGGACATCCAAGGGTGTGTGGGACACCATGACACAGGGTGTCTGTGTCCCTGGTGAGCTCAGGGGGCAGGGTCACCTTGTCCCCTCTGCCCCAGCTACCCTGTCTTGGGTTCTGTTCAGCAGTGTCGCCTGGACCTCATCTAAAAGGGTCCCAAGTAGGAGATTTCATCCTTTTCTGAGTTGGTGAAGAATTTAAAAAATCAGATCATGAATGAAAAGCTGATTTTACTGAAAGATCTTTATCTCTCTGGATGACCAAACCAGGTATCTCCTCCTCTCCTGGTTCAATGTGCCAGCCGTTGTTTAGGACGAGGACCCTCCTGAGCCTGGGGACTGAACTCTCAGGGTCACAGCTATGTCACTGCCCAGGTGTGTTGCTTTGCCATCTGCGGAGTGGGAGCCCCGGGGTGGAGTGACGATGGCAGTTTCTTGTCACGAGCCGTCTTAGTTGTAGACACGGGTTCTACTCGTCTCAGAAAGGAGCTGGGTCTTCCCTGGTCCCGGAAGCCGAGCGTGTGACCGGGCTTGCCTGTTCCTTGAGGAGGTGCGGGTTGTGCCCAGCGCTCCCTGGGTGTGGTGGCTCTGGCCGCCTGGTGGGAAGGTGTGTCCCTCTGATCGGTCTGTGGTCAGCTGTGGGCTTGTCTGCATCTCCTGTTTCATGGTGAGTCGAATTTAGGGATTATTTCTCCTTCACAATGTGTCCGTCACACTCCTACCTACAATGTACTAATGCCAAGTGGACACAGTGCCCTTCACGGACTCTCAAGTCTCTCCTGTCTGTCGGTCCCCTCGTCACTCTTAACGCTGTGTCACAGTGGTTTTTCTCACTTGGTCTTGCTGGAAATTTTTTCTTTTACTTTCTCAGAGGATGACATTTTGCTTTTGCTGATCATTTTTATTTTCCCAAAGACTTTTGATTGGTGTATTATAGTCACACACGACAGCAGGGTTCACTGGGAATTCATTCACTGGGAATTCCATCTTTTTCTCTGTTTCTCTGCTCAACACATGTCTGCTCCCGCCTGTGTCCTTCCGAGGGGTTGTTGCCCGTGTCATTGTCACTAACAGCGTGGCGAACGACGTGTGTGTGCGTGTCCTCATTTTGTCTTCTAGGAGCACCCTCTGAGCACCTTTCAGGAAGCTGCTCTCGACGCCCTCCTGGCTCCCCAGGGCCCCCCGTGGACCAGCACCTCTGTTGCGTAGGGGTCTCCTGCTCCCAAACCTGCCTGTGCCTGGCTCTGGCCACATTTTTATGCTGACTTTTAAGTCAGTCACATGGTGGTCACAGACATGGTCCATGTGAAATCACTCCTTGAAGTCTGGGGGGCTTTGCTCCTGGTTGTAGGGCTGGGGCGCGCAGGCAGGGTCTCTGCTGGAGGGAGGGTCAGAGTGCCGGAGACCCACCCCGGAAGCCGCCCTGGCCAGCTCTGGGCAGCAGGGCACTTTTACACCCTGACGCAGGGTCCAGTGGCCCTGGAGGGGAAGCAGGGCAGAGGTTATAGCCCCACTTCCTAGCAGAGAGGACTGGGACTCAGGGGGGAAGGAGAGCGTGGGAAGCCAGCCTCCGCCCCCCGCAGCCTCCTTGGGAGAGGGAGCTGTGCAGGGATGTCACTGCTGCCTGGGGCGGGGCACCCTGGTGACGGCCAAGAGGAGCCATGTGGGAGGACAGGAGGACCGTGATGCTGTGTGGCTGGCACGGGGCTCTGCTCCCCTGGAAGCTTCAGCACAGACGGGTGGCCACAGTGACCTGTCACCGGCCAGCATTCCCCCCACACAAACTTTAGTCTGTTTGGCCAAGTGGCCCAGGTGACGTCTGTCCTTCCATGGGGCTGGGCCCTGCCTGCAGAGACTTCTCAGCCTCACTCTGCCCAGCCCAGGGCCTCTGTTCCTTCCTGCAATCCTCAGGTGAGCAGCCCCTCTGCCTCCAGGCCAGCCCCCACTTCCCACGCCAGCCCCCACCTCCCACGCCAGACTCCACCTCCCACACCAGCCTCCACTTCCCTCAGCCAGCCTCTACCTCCCACGCCAGCCCCCACCTCCCACACCAGACTCCACCTCCCACACCAGCCTCCACTTCCCTCAGCCAGCCTCCACCTCCCACGCCAGCCCTCACCTCCCACGCCAGCCCCCACCTCCCACGCCAGCCTCCACTTCCCACGCCAGCCCTCACCTCCCACGCCAGCCCTCACCTCCCACACCAGCCTCCACCTCCCACGCCAGCCCTCACCTCCCACGCCAGCCCCCACCTCCCACGCCAGCCCTCACCTCCCACACCAGACTCCACCTCCCACACCAGCCTCCACTTCCCTCAGCCAGCCTCCACCTCCCACGCCAGCCCCCACCTCCCACACCAGACTCCACCTCCCACGCCAGCCCCCACCTCCCACGCCAGCCTCCACTTCCCACGCCAGCCCTCACCTCCCACGCCAGCCCTCACCTCCCACACCAGACTCCACCTCCCACGCCAGCCCCCACCTCCCACGCCAGCCTCCACTTCCCACGCCAGCCCTCACCTCCCACGCCAGCCCTCACCTCCCACACCAGACTCCACCTCCCACGCCAGCCCCCACCTCCCACGCCAGCCTCCACTTCCCACGCCAGCCCTCACCTCCCACGCCAGCCCTCACCTCCCACACCAGACTCCACCTCCCACGCCAGCCCCCACCTCCCACGCCAGACTCCACCTCCCACACCAGACTCCACCTCCCACACCAGCCTCCACTTCCCTCAGCCAGCCTCTACCTCCCACGCCAGCCCCCACCTCCCACGCCAGACTCCACCTCCCACACCAGCCTCCACTTCCCTCAGCCAGCCTCCACCTCCCACGCCAGCCCCCACCTCCCACACCAGACTCCACCTCCCACGCCAGCCCCCACCTCCCACACCAGCCCCCACCTCCCACGCCAGACTCCACCTCCCACGCCAGCCCCCACCTCCCACGCCAGACTCCACCTCCCACGCCAGCCTCCACTTCCCTCAGCCAGCCTCTACCTCCCACGCCAGCCCCCACCTCCCACGCCAGACTCCACCTCCCACGCCAGCCCCCACCTCCCACACCAGACTCCACTTCCCTCAGCCAGCCTCTACCTCCCATGCCAGCCCCCACCTCCCATGCCAGACTCCACCTCCCACGCCAGCCTCCACTTCCCTCAGCCAGCCTCTACCTCCCACGCCAGCCCCCACCTCCCACGCCAGCCTCCACTTCCCTCAGCCAGCCTCTACCTCCCACACCAGCCCCCACCTCCCATGCCAGCCTCTACCTCCCACGCCAGCCCCCACCTCCCACGCCAGCCCCCACCTCCCACGCCAGCCCTCACCTCCCACGCCAGCCCCCACCTCCCACGCCAGCCCCCACCTCCCACGCCAGCCCCCACCTCCCACGCCAGCCCTCACCTCCCACGCCAGCCCTCACCTCCCACGCCAGCCCCCACCTCCCACGCCAGCCCCCACCTCCCAGCCAGCCACGCCCTTTCCTGTGCGGACTCCCTTCTCCTTCCGCAGTTCCTGGCCCATGCCACAGGTCCTTTAGGGGTAGGCTTGGTGCCACCTCCTGCAGCAGTCCTCCTTGGTCTCCAGGCTGGGATGGATGCCACCTACCCTTCTTCAGCCACGGGGTCCCCCCAGCATGGCTCTGATGGCAGGTGCCACTGCAGTCTCACTGGTCCGCGGGGACAGCACCTGCCAGTTCGTGGTCTTGGCTCTGGTCACTGCATTCACTGACCCATGAACAGCTGTCCCTGAGTGCCGGGTGAGTGCTTTGGACGGGGAGGATGTGGCATGTCCCCTTCCGCTCTATCTTGTGGTGGTCCCCGGATGGCGAGCTCTGCCTGCTGACCAAGGTCAATGCCCTTTCCAACGGCCTTCATTAGCCAGTGGCATCTTGCTGAGTCAGCCGGGACCTCCACACGGCTCTGTTCAGGGTCACTAGGTCCCTGGAGAATGTGGCCGAGGGCAGTGGGCTGACAACAGGGGCCATTGTCCTCGCCTGCTGCGGATGGAGTCGGCCCCGGCCCATCTGGACAGGGCAAGGGTCATGACCGCAGTGCCCCAGAGAGGTCCTCGAGCTCCGGCGTGGCCATGCCGGAAGGTGGGGGCACAGATGGGCTGCCGGAGTGAGGGCCTCCAGGGACCCAGGAGAGGCGCTTCACCTCCACCCCCCACCCCTGGCCCCCACGAGGACTCTGGTACAGCATCCCTGGTGCCGGCCAGCCACAGGTCCAGCAGTGGGCCTGGCCCCTTCCACAGTGTCCCTCCGCTCTGGACACCTGAGGTTCTAACCCAAGTTGGTGGCCTGTGGGCTGACCTGCTGGAGAGGTGGACCCTGGGGGCTTGCACCTCCCCACTGTCCTGCCTGGGTCCCACCCAGCTCCTCAGGCCCAGCCGTACACTCCCAGGAGGCCCATAGCCAGGGTTAAAAGAACCAGGGGCCACTGTCCTGCCAGGCACCAGCTGGGGGCTAGCTGCTCTCCCTGGAGCCGGGAGCCCCCGGGGCCGGGCTGGTCCCCTGGGCCCTTCTCCGAGGGCTGCTCCAGGCTGCCTCCCTTCCACGGCCGTCCCCTGCATGACAGCCTGGGGACAGGAGCTCAGTGCTGCACCCGGGTGTCCAGACGTGGGCTCACACACGGGCCCATGTGAGGCCTGCGTCCCCCGCCTGCGCCCACACGGGCACGCCCCCAGAGCCCCAGGTGAGCCGTCCCAGGCCACGGGGGCCAGAGTCCCGGCTCAGACACCTGACAAGTGGAGACACGTCTGGGGCCTGCCGCTCCGGAAAAGCTGCTAATTAAGATGCCTCTGGTCTCAGCGCCTCACACCCTTGTCCTGTCACCGATCAGGTTACAGTGAGTGACAGGTCGAAGGTGCCATCTCGGGGGACGTGGGGAGGCAGGAGAGGACTGACACGCTGCCTGGCCCGGGGCTGCCTCGTGCCCTGGGGAACCTCGGCAGCAGAGCAGCGCTGGGGGCCCGCCAGGCCTGCGGTGCGGCCCACAGTGGGCCTCTTGGACACCAGGGTGGCCGGAAGCCCATGGCCTCACCCCACAGCATTAATCACGCACGTCTCTGCCATAGGCCCCCGGAGTCCACACTGCCGTGACCCTGGTCCCCGTTAGCCGTCAACACACCTACTGTGCGCAGGGTCCTGCGCTGGGCACTGGGTGCAGTATGCAGGTGGACCTGGCCCTGCACAGTCCCCCATGTGCCCGGGTGGACAGAGTGCTGGAGGCCGGAGGCAAGTCACGGGTAGGAACTGCCCCCAGGGAGACTCCATCCCCTGCCAGCAAACCCCAGCAGAGCCAGGCAGCGGGGGACACCCGAGGACCCACCATGGAAACACACGTCCATCAGTGGACCACGGAGCGGAGGCTGGGGAGCTCCAGCCTCGAGCAATGGGGCTTTAGCAGAGCCCCGAGTGGATGGGGAGCAGGGCCACCCAGGAAGACCCAGGGGGACTGGGGCTCGGTCCTGGGACCAGCACCAGGGCCTCCTGCTGTGAGCCAGGGGGCGGGGCAGGAAGGACGGGGGAGGTTGCCCGCAGGGACCTGGGGACACGCCTGTTTGGAGAAGGGGCTGTAGGTCCAGGAGTAGGTAGCACTGAGCAGGTGGCTGTGCGGGAGGTGGTGGCCCTGTGCTGGACCTCGGGCCGGCTCTTGAGGGGCCAGACATCGAGGACCCGGGAGGACAGAGGACCCAGTCGCAGCAGGAGGCGTCTGTAGGTGAGCGTCAGCCCCAGGCTGCGTCCGACAGGATGGAGAACTGGGTGGACAAGCCCACTGGGGTCACCTGAGCCTGTCGTGTTAGGCAGGAGAGGCTGTGGGCTGGACGGTGTCCCCCAAAGACACGGAGGCCCTAACTGCCCCAGCGTGTGACCGTCCTTGGGGGAGGCTCTGCAGGGGGCCTCCTGGGGTCTCTGTGCCAACCATGCTGCTGCTCCCCACCCCGCCCCGCCCTGCCCTGAACGCTGTCCTTGCAGGCTGTGCTGACAGGCCCAGGGCAGGGGTGCCCAGCAGCCTCTGGAGCAGTCCCCGATCCCTGCCCCCCCCTCCTTTCAATACTCTGCAGGGAGAGAGCGTCCTTGCTCCTGGCCGCTCGTCCCGCCCTGGGTCCTGGGACAGGAGGTGGCCGGGCTCCACTGAGCTGTGCACCTTGGATCTGGGGGTGGTTGTTACCAGGGCGAAGCTGACTGATTCATCCTGCCTAAGGGCCTTGGATGCCCTGGACAGTGTAGGTAGTGAGCCTGGTCCAGAGCCAGAGTCCACAGGGAAGCGCCTGACAGCTCATGCGTCGAGGGCCAAGCGGACACTCTGCCAGAAGCAGGCCCCGGACCCTGCCCCCATCCCTCCACTTCACTCCTCTTTGTTTCATGTATTTTTTCACCACTACTCTCAACAAAGGATTCGAGTCACCTATAACATGAGGCACATTGACCAACATCACAACATCCAAACAGAATCTATTCTTCCAAAGCACAATGCAGTGTGCACAGTCTAATTGAAAGAGCCAGCCTGACATGCACTCAGGTTTCTCTTGCCTGCTGAGCTTCCTGGCAGCCAAGGAGAAAACAAACCATGATCAAGTTTACAGTCTTCCTTCAGGGACTGGAGGAGGCGTGTTTTCCATCGTTTTTCTTTAGTGGAAGTCTCACCACGCACCTGGTTAACACCGGAATTCCCCCGGAGGACACCGGCAGGGGCCCGCGGTGATGAATGAAGCTACCAGCCAGGTTTTCCCGCAGCATGATTGGTGCCTTGTTTTCCACCGGCTGCCGGTTCGAGGTTCTGCCTCAGAGCCAGCTGTTGATGACGTCTCCAGGCTCAAGTGGAAACAAGCCCTGGGATTATCACTCCATTTGGGGTCAAAAGGCATGAATTTCAGCAGCAAAATGGCCCACGCTGCAATCTTGGTTTTCTGCCTGAGCTGGTGATCTCTGGGGCCGGCCCGGGGCCTCCCGCCACATTGCCCGTGAGCGCTGGTAAATCTTCTGACAGGAGTCATTGTCTGTGGCAGGCCCTAAACGACTTCTCTAAACGGGCTCATTCATCTGGCCATAATGGGAGGCCGGCAGCCGGGCCCTGCTGATGGGACGATTTCACACTGATGACCTGTCTTGTCCCTGCATTTCACGCTGAATGCCGCCAGCCGTCCCTACAACAGGGGAGGGCTGCCCGGGGCGGGCGGGTCCCAGGAGGGAGGCTGGGTGCAGAGGACGGGGGAGGGGCTTCCCTCTTGGCACGGGGTGTGACTTCAGGCCCCCGGCTTTGCCTTCCGTCTCTTGGTTCCCATCTGTGAAATGGGAAGAGCACAGATTCTAGGGCTCTGACCACCGGCCAGGCACTTCCCTCCAGGGCTGAGGACTGGACAGGCCCCAATGCTGACCACGGTTTGCCCAGTGCCCCCGTCCTCTGCAAGTGTCGAGAGTGGGGTGGCCCGGCAGGCGCTGGGTGCTGAGGAGCCTGCTGGGCGGCACCTGTGCTGGGGGACTCTAGGAACACGGAGGCAGGCCGCCGGCTGGCCCTGCTCCCCATGCCCCTGAGGTGGCTGCGGGCTGATCTGTGTTGGGAGGTGGACTTGTCCCGCCTGCGCTGCTGCCCGGCATGGTGCAGGGCGTCCTCCTGGTGGCCGAGCAGGCCTCTGCTCACGCTGGCTGCCGCGGTGTCTGAATCATGGTGTGTACAAACCAGTGTCAGAGAGACCAGTGGACGGCCACCCTCCAGTCCACCCTGCCTGCAGGGGACTGGGTGATGCCTGTCCCCCGGGCTCTTGGTCAGTTCCGTCCTCTGCAGACTGAGCAGCTGGGCCTGGGACAGGTGGTGGTGTGGAGGGTGACCAGTGCCTTGGGAAAGCCCTGGTCCCGTAAGCTGGCTCGTCACCTCGTCACCCTTCTGGCTCACCGCCCTGGTGAACCAAAGCGGCAGGGAACGGGCAGGGCCGGCCCGTCCACTCTGTCCCTGGACACAGAAGCAGGAACGAGGGCAAGTCCAGGGCCGGGGGGAGGACGCGGGTCAGGGTGCTGCGAGGTGGAGGCAGCAGTCCCGGGGCGAGGCGGGCCTGGGCTGGCGGGAGGGGGGTGCCGCCTCCCAGGGCCCTGAGTCTCCGCAGCTGGGCGGCCTCGAGTGGCCCCTCCATAGCAGGGTCCTACTCTCCCGCAGGACCTGGCTCTCTGCGTCTCGTCCCCCAAGACTCCTGGTCCCCACGTGCTCATGGCCCCCTGCTCAGGGGTCTCAGGGGTCTGCTCAGCCCCCCGCCAGCATCCTAGAGACCCAGCTGCTGTGGGGTCCCGTGGGCAGTGCCCAGGGTCAGGTCCATGGAGGGGCAGTCCTGGCCCCGCTCCCTCTGGTCCAACGGGGGCTTGGCAATTAGCCGCCCAGATGTGGCCTGTGTTCTGTTCACCTGGGAATTTTTCCTTTTTAAATGGTTAAAAAAAAATTGAAAGAATACTTTGTGGCAATATTGACCATCCCATGAATTCAGGTTTTCTGTCCCAAGTGCAGTCTGGCTGGCCACAGCCTTAGGAGCGCGTGGCCCCCTGCGGCCCTTGGCACGGGGCACGGTGGGCCAGAAACACCCCTCGGCCCTCCCAGGCACGTGGCTCGGGGTCTGGACCCAGACAGCGTCGGCTTATTTCAGCTTCTGTGAGGCTCGTAGAGGGGTTTTGTCCAAAGCCGCCGAGCTCCCTGCGGGCCTCTGTGTGGGCTGAAGGGAGGTGTGCCCAGTCCCCCGGACAGTATGGAGAAGAGGCCCTCAGCCCCAGGCAGGCCAGGCGTCCACGTGTGGAGGTGGCTTCCGGCTGGCGGAGTCCACAGGGAGGCTGGGGGTCTCCTTGGCCCCTCCCCTTCCCTCAAGGCCACAGGCTCTGTGTGGGGACTCCACCGATGGCCTCTTCTGATGCTGACCACCTCCCAGAGGCCCCCCAGCACCACCGTCTCGTGCCTCCAGGGGAAAGCAAACTCCTGTGTGAATTTTGGGGGGCAGCCCCACGCCCCACGGAGACACCTGCCGACAGTGGTGCTGGTCCTTGTCATTGCAGGGCAACACCCAGTGGGTTAAACACACACCGTGAGCTCACGCCACCATCTCTGCTCAGGGCTGTTTCCTTGTCCCTGGGAGGGTTAGTGTGATATGTCCCTTGCCCGGGACACCAGGTGCCAGGTGTTCGGGAAAGCATGATCTTGGGTGCTGCTCCAAGGGTGTGGATCCGTACACGGCACGAGACGATGGCCTGCCCAGACACCGGTGGGCCACACCCAAGCAGGTGAAAGTCCACATAGAGCAGAAGGCTGGGCCTGCCCACAGGAGGGAGCCCTGTCCCACTGCCCACAGCTGGGACACGGGCCCTTCCTGCACCACGGCAGCTTCTGGCCTTCAGCTACCACTGGGACACGATCCTCGCGGGTTTGGGGTTTTCCAGCCTCCCCAGCCCTCTAAGCCAATTTCTCACAGCGTGTTCGTCCGTGACTCGTACGTACATGACCACTGGGCCGGGTCACCACACGCTGCTCTGGCTTCTGTGTGCTGGAGAAGCCGACCCTCACAGTCGCCCCCACACTCTGTGCCCACAAGGGAAGACCCCGCAGTCCTCCAGCCTCACGGGGCTCCGCGTGTCACCCTCCTGGGACGCTGGTGTCCACGTGAGGCTGGCAGGTGCCGCTGAGCAGGTGCTCGGAGCAGACCGAGCTCTCAGGAGGGGGGCCAGGGAGGTGCTAAAGGAAAAATGAGGAAGTCCCACGAGATATGTGAAAGGTGATCCTCGCCCCAGGATTGAAACCCGGGTGGCGCCTTCCGGGGCTGACGGCTGCAGGGCAGAGTCCCCCAGAGCCTCCGCCCTGGGTGGGGTGGCCTCGGAGTGACTCGGTTGGCCGAGCCCCTCAGGACACCCACGCCAGGCCTCGTGTGCTGCCCAGCCTGGTGTGTTTGGGGGCTGCCAGGGGCGACTCCGTTTTGACCCTGACGCCCCTCCGCGGAGGAGACCGACGGCACCTGAGCGTCACGAAGTGTGTGTCTGGGCTCCCAGAGGGGCAGCTCCGGAGGCCCTGCCTGTGCCCAGGGACGCCTGGCTGTGGGGGAGCCCAGGGGGCCGGCCTCTGGGGCGCGAGAACGGGCAGGTAGCTCTGGAGAACGTGAGAGGGACCTGGCCTGAGTGGGTGCTGGTGAGTGTGTGTCTGCCTGTGTCCGTGCTGGGTGTGTGTGTCCGTGCCTACGTGTGTCTGTGTCTGGGTGTGACATGTCTGGGTGTGTGTATCTGTGTCTGCGTGCATGTTTGTGTGTGTGTGTATGCGTGTCTGTGTCTGCGTGGGTGTCAGTGTCTACGTGTGTCTGTGTCTGGGTGTGTGCTGTGTGTGTGTGTGTGTGGCTGGGTGTGCCTGAGTATCCGTGTTCGAGTGTGTGGGAAACAATTGGAAACACTTAGGGATTCTGAAACAAGGTCCCTATCATCCTAACAGTTGGGTCACCTGCCCCAGGCTCGGGCAGACCTCTCACTGTCCCCTGTGTGATATGTCCCTTGCCCGGGACACCAGGCAAGTTTTGGTGTCTACATGTGGGAGGGGGCTGGGACCTTGTGGCCCGATGCTCGGTCAGCAGACCCCGGCCTCCAGCAGGAGAACGGGGTGCCCATGGCAGTCACAGACCGGACAGCCCAAGAGAGGCCCTCTGGGTGGCCCTGTGGAGCACGACCGTGGCGCCCCAGCAGGCCAGTCAGCCTGCGTCACGGGAGCCGTGAACTGGCCTTTACAACACCAACAACACGGTGGCCTTTTAATTCTGCAACTGGAGAGGGGCGCCGGGGCCTCAGGTGACTCATCGACCCATCGACTGAGGATGTCACTGACCCCAGGGTGAGGGCTCTTCGTGAGGCGGTCTGTCTGCAGAGGCCCCGGGCAGCATTCTGAGCAGGGAGGCAGGCGCAGCCTCCGAGCGAAGGCCGGAAGTGCAGGCGTCTGCACGCGGCTCTTTAGGGCAAGGGGCGCCGACGGCCCCCCAGCCTGTCAAAGTCTCCGGGCAGCGTGACGCTGCCGAGCTCAGGTGACCAGCCCTGAGACTCACAGCCGCCCCAGACGGCCCGCGCCCCAGGTGAGGGGGACTGGGCTCTGATTTGCACTGGGCCAGTCTGCGAATGACCCGGAGTGGCGAGGCCCTAGCATGTGGCATCTGTGCTGACGGGCTCCTTTCCCTCCCTACCCAGCCCCATGGTAGCGCTGCCAGGAGCCGCTGCAGAGAGCTGACCCCCGACCCCACACACACCCTTGCTCTCCTGACGCCTGGAGACGCCCTTAGGACCATGGAGATCTGGGAATCTGCCAAACTGCCACTGCTGCTCCCAGTATTTGGGGACCCCAAGGCTCTGGAGCCCCGTGTCCTCATCTGTGAAATGGGCCCTCATCCAGCAACGCTGGACTTGCCCCTTCTCTGCTGCAGCCTCCTGTCCCCTGGGCCTCCCCACCCTCCCTACTCTCCTGCCGGCCACCAGCTGCCCACTGCGACCCCCGCCCTCGCTGCACAGCCCAGGGGGCCGAGCCTCCCCCTGTCCACCAGGATGGTGGTTCAGTGTGTGTCCTGTAACACCTGCCATCATCACCATGTGGACGTGTGAGATTCAGTGGCTTCAGGCTTACCCTCCCGGCGCTGGGTCTGGAGCTGCCCGTCCCGGCCACGCGTCTCCAGGGGGCAACACGATCCGCCCTCTGCGCTCGTCTGGGCTCCGTCCCGAGGTCCCGCAGCTGCAGGTTGCCGGACCTGGGGCAGGTGCTTGAGAGTGGACCCTGTTGTCTGAGGCTGCCCACAGGGCGAGCGTGGGGGGTGTGTACCCGGGTGGGCCCCTCAAGCTCTTCCTGGCTCCTGGGGCCAGCGGGGTAGCTCCTGCTCCTCCCTCGGTTTGTCCTTCCTTAACAGCAGCAGAGCTCGGCCGGCCCTTGGCCACCTGAACAAAGACCTCGTTTCCCAGACTGCCTTGCAGCTGGTGTGGCCCTCAGTGGTGGGGCAGTGGTGCCACTTCCCCCTCTCCCGGGGGAGTGTGGAGGTGGCCTTCTGGAGCCACGCGGACCACTGGGCCTCTGGGGAGCAGGCGCCCTCGGCAGACGCTCGCTCGTCCACACTCTCAGGCAGCAGCCCAGCGTGAAAGGTGCCCTGCCACATTATGACATCGGCAGGAAAGTCCCTGAGTGGGGGAATGTCCCAGGTCCTTCCCCGTCTCTGCAGCCTGCCGCCTGGACTGAGCCTGGACTGAGCCTGGACGCAGGTAGGGGCATCCTGGGTGGTGACGATGCCCAGCCGGGCAGGGCTGCGAGATGCCCAGGTGTTCTGCCCGGCTGGTCATCTTGGTTTCTCTCTCTGTCCTGAGCAGGACACCCCTCCTACCTCTCGGAGCTGGAAGTCGGGGGCACTGGGGGCTGCGGGGACTTCTGAGGCTGAGGGCGCGGCCTGGACTCACGGCTGACGTGAGCGAGGCGCCTGGCCAGGGCAGCCACCTCGCCCTGTGCGAGCTCCCGGCCTCAGGGCAGGCGGGCGCTGGCGCTGGTGCTGTCTGGGTCCCTTTCAAGGCCCGGAGGCCTTGTGTGCTGAGCCTGGCCACCTTCTTCCTGGGCTGACTGAAGCAGGGGCCAGAGCCTTCTGCGTGCCCACCCAGCCCAGGGCCACGTGCATTGTGGGAGAGAAGATGAGAGCACTTGCACCCCGCACACCTCGCGGGGGGCCGCTCGGCCTGCGTGTGAGGTAACGGCCCTGCCGGCCTCGGGAACAGCCTAAACGGACTTGAACCTTGGAGGCCCCAATGTGGCTTCTCTCTGCTCCGTTCAGTCCCCTCCTGGAATTGGGATGGGCCCCTCTTGGCTTCTTGAGGAGAGGATCGGCCCAGAAGCCACCAGAGGTGCTGGGACTCAGCACAAGGACACTGGTCCTGGTGCTGCCGGAGGGACCCCCACACCCTGGGGCCGGCTTCAGCCCTCGGCACCGGGTGACGTCAGATTCAGGGACAACCCAGTTAGGATGACCTCATCTTGCCTTGACCATTTTCATCTGCAAAAACCCTATGTCCAATAAGGTTGCGTTCTGAGGTTCCCGTGGACATGGTGTTGGGAGCGTTCCTCCCGCAGGTGACGGTGGTGTCCCCGGAGCCAGCCTGCCCCGAGCTCACAGTGCATGTCCTGCCCTTCCACAGGGGCTGCCAGAGAGCAGCGTCCAGGTCCCAGCTGGGCTGGGCTGCCCGGGTGTCTTCTCTGATTCTGGAACCTTCTTTCTTGGGCACCATTTGCTCTCCAATCAGCCAGGTTCTGGGCGGAGTCAGGCCTGAAGCTGGGCAGTGGGGTAGGGTGGACACGAAGCCCTCGCCCGCTTTCTCAGGCCACGCCACCCTTGACCAATTTTCAGAATGAGGAAACGTGACAGGAATTTGAGAGCGTGACCCAGTGCCGGGGCCTCCCACTCGAGTCGGTGGGGAAAATGCACATCCCTGCCTTCAAGGGACCCACCCAGGGTCTCCAGGGAGGGTGGGGGCACGGGCTGGGGCAGCCTGTCTGTGGGTCCTCACGACGCCTGCCTCTCGGCGCCCGCCTCACCGGGAGACACGGGTGGTCACCTCCACTCCACGGCTGAGGAAGCAGGCCCAAGAGCTGGCGCTTGTGCCCCAGGCTGCTCCCACGCTGGTGGAGGCAGAGCGCGGGGCCCACCAAGGCCCGGGACCCAGGCTGCCTCCTGCAGCTGCCAGTGGCCCCAGAGAGGCGGCCACCCAGTCGCTCACACACAGCACGCGGGGTCTCCGCTGTTGCCCTGCACACGGCTGTGCCGTCGGGGCCCAGTGTAGGTGGGGAGGGCTGAGGAGGGGTGGCCTTTCCTGCCACCTGTCCATGGTGCCCCATTGGTCTGTCCACTCCACTGTGGGGGGAGGACTCTGCCTCCGTCTGTGGTCCCGCAAACTACTCCAGGCCCCTAGCCCTGCTCTGCCGGCTCTCCCGGGGCCCTGGCTTGTCCCCGAGGTCTCCTTGCCCTCCATCCAGACTGACTTCACCCCGACCCACTCCAGGTCCCCAGGGCGACCCTCCCTCTCCCCGCCCCTTCCCCAAGGTGTCCAGCTCCTCTGCTTGGTGGCCAGGGCCCTCTGCGTGTGGGGCCACCGTGGCTAAGGCTGGTCTTCCCGCGCAGATGCCCATTCCTGACGGCCCGTCCCCCGGCCCCTTCCTTCTCCTTCATTCTCTTTGCTGACTGGGAGGTGGAGAGGATGCGGGCAGTGGGCAGGGCCAGCCCAGCCGGGTCATTCACGGGGTCTCCATGGGACCTTCACAAGTAGCAGCAACTCCTCCACCTTCCGTCTCACCTGCCAGGTCGGAGCCTCGAGGGCCTGCACGGCCTGTGAGCAGCTGCGCCCGCTCACCTGGGCCCCCGTGCTGAGGAGGGCCAGCTCGGGCGGTGCCAACAGGGAGAGGCTGGTGTCCCGGCCAGGTGTGCCCACAGGCCTGGGATCCCGCAGTACAGTTCCTTCCACAGCTTGTTCTCCCTGCAGCCACATCACACGGATTCTGTGCCCAGAAGGATGACCCTGGAAAGGGAGGTGGCTTCTGCCCTCAGGCCAGCAGAAGCTGTCACCATGTCCCCTGCTGCCCTCTGAGCGTGCTTTCCTGAGGTCGATGGCTGGTCAGTCAGCTGGCAATGTGATCCTAATGGCTGCAGAGTTAAATGCCTAGGCACATGTTCATCTGGACAGCCATGGGGGTGGACAGAGCCCGGGTAGGCCCGGGGCGAGTGGCCCTAATGGAGCCGTATTGACCAGGCCGCCGAGACCACAGCCAGGGTTGGGTGTCACTCTGCAGCCTGGGAACAGAATGGGGGTTTATGGATTTCAGTGCTTTATAGGTTTGGGTTAAAAGAAAATAACAACAACAAGACAGTGACCTCTCTTCCCCCCAGATCAATACACTCTTTTCAGCCAGCGTGGTCGCCGATAGCCATCAGCGTCGTCTCTGGAGAGGTGTGTAAATACCCACGTTGGACATATTAATGTCTAATTGTAACCGGGGCCTTGGACATGCGGAGCGTGCGTGCGTCTGCCCCGGGCTCCGCTGGCCGGGAGCCCTCCCACCGTCCTGGCCTCCACACACCATGCATGCCCAGTAAAACCCTTCACAGATTTCGTCTTCTTTTGAGGAAGTTCTAAGTCACTAAGAAAAGGCCAGTGGGCATCCAGATCACCAAAGACCCAGGTTGGTGTCGTCGGCCCGCCTCCCAGCTCAGGGGACCGTGCAGTTTGTGCCCACCCTGTACTGCGAACCACCGAGGGAGGCAGAGTGTGATGTGACCCTGTTTTAAAGAAGGGAAGGAGGCCTTGGGACATCTGGCCATCCAGGCCACCCTGCGTGGAGTCCAGACCAGCAGCTCAGTCTCTGGCTGTGAGTAGCCTGCGGTGGAGGGAGAGCGAGGGTCGGAGCCTCGTCTCTGCGGCTCGGCACGGGGGCTGTTGGCAGGGCCCGAGGAGCGGAGCGGCGCTGGGCTGGTCTCTCTCTAGAACACCCTGGCAGGCCCAGCCTCCTGCACCCACCTTCCACCCGCCATGACCTCCCTGCCCTCCCCACCACTCCCGCCACCTGCAGGGCAGCGATGGACAAGGTGAGGTTCTCACAAGGACAGAGTGGACAGCAGCCCGACTAGCACCCCCGGGCACCCCAGGCTCCCATCTCTGGCTCCTCTCGACTCTGGCCCCCTTTGCCATCTCCTTGAGTGGCCAGAGTGACCTTTCTGGAGGTCAGAACTGACTCAGTCTACAACTGCAGATGAAGTTCACTCTCCACTAGCATTCAACCAGCGCACCCGTCTGCCTCTGCTGACCTTGTCGCCCCACCTCACTACCCTCAAGTTCCTGCCCACTGTTCACAAGCGCACCAGGGAACATCCTGCACACGGGGGGCCTTGACTCGGAGGATGTGTTTGTGCTGGCCACCACTCTCCTACCACTGTCACCATAGCCACTACCATCATCACCACCATCACCACCGCCACCGCCACCAGCACCATAACCACCATCACCACCATCACCACCACAATCACCATCACCACCACCATCACCATAACCACCATCACCACCACCACCACCATAACCACCATCACCACCAGCACCACCATTACCACCACAATCACCACCATCACCACCACCACCACCACCATTAGCATCACCATCACCACCACCATCATCATCATCATCACCATCACCATCATCACTATCACCATCACCATCACCATCACCATCACCACCACCACCACCACCATTAGCATCACCATCACCATCACCATCATCACCACCATCACCATCACCATCATCACCACCATCACCATCACCATCATCACCACCATCACCATCACCATCACTATCACCATCACCATCACCACCACCACCACCACCACATCACCATAACCACACCACCATCACCCCCACCATCACCACCAGTGTCACCACCACCATCACCACACAGAAACTGGGGTGCAGGCTCCATGAGGACCGAGGGCTGTAGCGGTCGTCCTGTCTGCTCTCTCTGTCACAGGCCCTAATGGGAGCATGGTGCAGTGATGTTCCTCGAGTCTTTGCTGAACAGCCGGTCGATGTCTGTGAGCTCACCCTACACTGGGTGCTTTACTAACCAACCTTGGTCTTCAGGACGTGACCCCAGGACCATGTGATGACCCACAGTTTTAGAGGACGAGACCAAAGAGCAGAGAGGACAGTGACGTGCTCACTCCCTTGTCACAGCAGCACGACCCATGCAGGTCCTTTCAGCAGAATGATGACCCAAGCCCCGTCAGAGCAGAGTCACGGCTGCCCTGCCCAGCCCTGCCCGGGCTATGTGGCCTCCTGGGCCTCCCCAGACTGTGGCCTGCGCCTGGGGCAGCCCTGGAGGTCTGCAGCGGCCCTCGTGTCCTGACCTCCTGAGCACCTCCTGTGTGGCTCCCAGAGGGCTGGCCAGGAAGGGTGGGTCAGGACGCCAGCTGGGGTTCTGGGTGCAGGTGGGGTGTGAGATGAGGCTGGGAGCAGGGGCAGCTGCCCTGTGCCGGGTGGAGGGCCAGGCCTGCCGCCTGCGCTGCAGCACCCTCCACCCTGCGTGTGTGCCCCTCTCAGCACAGTTGGCGGGTGCTTTGGGGGCAGCACCACCCTGGAGAGGTCCGCATCCTCTTTGGTCCTCAGTCTCCCTTCCTGCCCCGAGGGCCCTACGAGGGCTGTTTCTGTGGCCATCTGAGCTGGGGCCGTCTGGCTGCCCCTGTTGGCACTTAAATGAACATAAACATGTTTGACACTAAATAATTAATTCTTGTCCTGTGATAAAAATGTTGTCTGTTGTGTCCAGCCCCTCCCAGCAACCAAGCTTTTCTGTGGAAACCTGATTCTTAACCATTGTCCCCAGGCTGCCAGGAGGGGTGTCCAGCTGCCAGAGAAGCAGCCCCAACTGTTCCCAGGCATTGCTGGGCCCTGAGGCCAGCTGCTGTCCAGCTGCCTGGTCTGTCCTCTGCATGGGACTGTGCTGGCCACTGCCGGTGCTGCCCCTTGGCAGATGACCCTAAGGGCTGGGGCAGGAAGCAGGTCA
This sequence comes from Marmota flaviventris, assembly GCF_047511675.1. Lineage (NCBI taxonomy): Eukaryota > Metazoa > Chordata > Mammalia > Rodentia > Sciuridae > Marmota > Marmota flaviventris. Next base: position 3,566,267 of record NC_092504.1, read on the forward strand.
GGGTGGGGTGCCACCTGATACCCAGCCTGGTGGGCAGAGACTCACTGTGGGATTTGGGGCGGGGCTGCTCTTGTCACCACTGGTGAATGAGACAGGTCAGGCCCAGGGCAGGGCAGGTGGCTGCACGGGCTGCCTTCCCACCGAGGGGGGACGCCGGAGCCTGGGCCTGTCCTCGGGGGCTGCAGAGAAGCAGGCTGTGGCCTCGCCTCAGGTAGGGATCTGGCAGGCAGTCCACCGGTGCTCAGCGCTGGCTCCGTCTGCAGGAAGTGCCTCACGTCACCTGTGACCTGACTTCTGTGGGCCCCGCTCACTGGGGGAACCTCACCTGAGCCTTGCTTCTGTCCCTCTGAGGCAGCCCACTTCCACCCTGGTGCCTCGCTTCCTGTGCCTCGCTTCCTGTGCCTCGCTTCCTGACCCATCAACGTCAACACGAGGGCGTGAGGAGGGACAGGACCCTTGGCTCCCTCCCAGGCCTGGCGGCTCACCACGGGGAGGGGGGGCTCAGGGTCCCTCTGCCCCCACCCAAGAGCATTGCTGTTGTGAATGTCCCTGCTCTCCTCCCCCTCTGCCTGGTCAATGGACGCCAGAGTGAGCCCCTGCCCCTGAGCCTTGGCCTGTGCTGTAGCTCAGATGCAGGACAGGGAGAACTTCAAAGCACCATCCTGGGTCTCTTGGGTGACCAGTGGCTTAGGAGCCCCAGGCCTGGGGGCCTCTCTGTTTCCCCTCCTGGGGACTCCGTCCCAGGGCCTCTGCATCTGCCTGGGGCTCCCTTTCATCTGGACCCAGTATCCCCCCATGCCCCGAGTGTGCATTGCAATCATAGAGGCCCCAGGGCGAGTCCACGCCTGTGGTGATCAGGGCCACCCTGAGCACCAGCGCAGCCACACGTGGTCGGGGTGCGTCCACCGGCCTGCAGGTGCTGGCCCTTCTGACTTCCCCCACATCTCCCGAGTGAGGTCATCATGTTTAGCAAATGATTCATATTGACCTTGCCTGGTCAAGGTCAGGGGGTACATGGGGGGCTGGCACTTAGTAGTGGAAATTATAGCATTTCCACGTCCTCAAAGAGGCCCTGGTGGGAGGCCAGAGATGCTGCTTGTGAGGCCTGCTGACCCCAGGTGGGCTCTCGCTGCCCTGCCTGCTCAGGACGGGGGAGCCAGTCCACTCCGCCCACGTCAGCTCACAAGTGGGGGGAAGCCGCCTGGACCCTGGGGATCCCATTGTTCCTGGTGCCAGGAGCCAGGATGAACACTGATGGGAGAGGCAGGACTGTCCAGGGCCAGGGGACAGTGACAATTGTCTGCCTAGCTGCACTCACTCTGTGTGAGGCTGTGTCCCTAACACCATGGCCACTGGTTGGAGCTGGTGGGGGGACAGAGTGACTTCCCCAAGACCCCAGGTCTCAGCCAAATAGCGTCCTTCCGCTTCTCACCAGGACCCCATCCAAGGCCACCATCCAGTCCTCACTCTTCAGGGGACTGAGGCCCAAGCAGGAGCAGGCCTTGGGTCACTTCAGAGCCCTGAGGTGTGCGGAGGAGCATCCCCCGCGTGGCCATGGAGGGACTTGGCAGGGCTGTGGCGAGGGCCGTCCTCCCAGGGGGATCCTGGGTCTCGCAGTCTGGCTTCTGAAACCAGGGAGAGTGGCCAGTGGCGGCAGAGGGGCACCACACCCTCCTGCTTCCGGTCCACAGGAAGGGGCCCCTCGTCTCAGAGACAGGCCTTAACCTGCACGTGGCCCCTGCAACAGCAGGCCCGGGACACACCTGGGCAGCCTGGCCCAGGGTGCTCTGTGACCACACCTGCTCTTCCCGCTGTCCCACATGGGTGCGGGGTCACGAGTCCTGGCCTCTCCTGTGCCTCCCACCCAGGCCTCGCTAGTGCCTGCTGTGGCTGCCCAACCAGGGCCAGAGGGAGGCTGCCCGTCGTTCCAGACCAGCCCCTGGGGCCAGAGCTGACTGCAGGGGGAGAGGGTTCAGAGGGGCCTCGGAGCTGCGGGGCGGGGACCGCTCACAGGTTCCTGGTGCAGGGGTGGGACGGGTACTAGGAGAGCAGGGCCGGGCCAGGGCGTACCCCACAGAGGGCAGGGGAGAGCAAGAGTCCTCCCACCTCCAGCAGCGACACCGGACACCGAGGAGGGGACTGGGGTGGGGCCCCTCTGGGGGTCCCTGCTGGGCCAGGGAGGGCTACAGCGTTTTGAAGTCCTCTTTAGGGGGCTGCAGGGGGACGCTCCCACAGACCTGGCAGCGAGCTGTGCTCTGGGGCTCTGCAGGACCAGAGGAAGGATCGGCCTCGGGAGGCCTCGGCAGAGTGCTCACAAAGTGCTTGGCTCCCGACGGGGAGGGGAGAGGGCGGTGGGCAGGAGGCCACAGCGGGGAGGCCCGAGCGCTGGCCTCCCGCCCCTCGCAGCCCCGAGCTCCACTCGCTGTGTTCTCAGCAGAGAAGCCCTGAGGCGGAGTCAGGGGTTGCGGGGGGACAGGGAAGTGGGCAGGGATGGTTTTCCTAAGGCACCCTGCTTGTCACCTCTGCAGAGCTTCAGGGGCAGGTGTGGGGAGCTGGCAGCCAGGGGCTGGGCCGGAGGCCGAGGGGGCCAGGCCTGGGCTCTGCCCCCTCCTCAGGCCCCTCCACCCGGTTGTGCCCCCCCTCTAGGGGTCTCAGCCCACACCTCTCCTCCCCAGCATCTCACCTGTCTCCCCCAGTAGGCTGGGGACCTCCCCGGCACCCCAAGCCAGCATGTCACAAGAGGCTGCTAGGGTCCTCCCAGATAAACTGCTGGCTCCCCGTGGGCAGGTCTCTTGCTGGGCCCCCGTATCACCACACCCAGGTCGAGGCTGGCCAGCACCTGTGTGATTGATAAATAATGGCACTGATGCGCTTGTGGCACCCAGGTGGGCACCTGGTGGCACCATCATCAGAGCCTGAGGAGCAGCTGTCACCAGCCAGCCAGTCCTCCGTGTCCCCCAGACATGGTCACCTGTGCAGAGCAGCTCGAGGGCCTCTGTGCACGTGGGCACTCGTGGCTCTGCCACCTCCCCACAGAGTGGTGCAGGGCGGCCCCATGGCCTCCTCCTGGATTCCTGGTGCCTGGGAGAGGCGCTGGGGGCAGGGACGTTAGCCCTGCCCAGAACTCTGTGCTCTCAGGGACAGCTCGGGTGCAGGGGGCCTTGCAAGGGGTTAAGTGACGAGCCCACAGTCCCAGAGGACGAGGCACTGGCCGCTGGCTCAGAGTCCTGTTTTCAGACCCTGGCTGATGGCTTTGTCTCTGTGGGACGGTAATGAAATAATGTTCCTGTGACATGGCTCTTGTCGCCTGAGAGTGTCTAAGTGCTTTATGAACAATTAATCGGGTCTTGCGCACTCCGGCGGCTGAGCATGATAGCCCCGAGGGCCCGTGGAGGCCGAGCGGGGAGGAGCGGGCAGGGGGCCGGCTTTGGGCTCTCAGCTGGGCCCAGCCACCCGGAAGTCAGGGAGCTCGATGGGAGGGGGCTCAGAGGACTCCGTCTGGACTGGGGGGCTGAGATCCTCCCCAGCCAGCCAAGCCTCATCTGGCTCCGTGTCCTGGGAGCTGCTGGACCAGCTCCTGTCTGCTGCGGCCTCAGCTCCCGTCTCTACCTGGGAAGGGTAATGGCCCAGTTCACAGGCCACCCCAGGACAGCCAGCATGTGGTGCCCGTGCTCGGCCTCCTGTTCATGGGGCACCCAGGCCTTAGGGCAGGGGCCTGTGGTCCTCCCCAGGCTGGCTGCCTCCCCGGGGTCTGCCCTTCTCTCTGCCCTGTCAGTCATAGTTTTCCCCCCCAGGGGTGCACACAGTAGGTGTCTAATGCATGCTGGCGGAGTCACTGGTCTTACACCTGAGAACCCAATCTCAGATCCACAGAGTCACAGGCTCCTGGAGAAAGGGGGCCTCTGAGACCATCTGGCCTGAGCTCTGGCCAGGCAGGGCTGTGGCCACCCACGCCCCACTTGCACACCTGCCCTGACGGGGGGCTCACACCTCTCAGCTCTCACTGCCTCTGACCTTCCGGCTCCCTGCTCCTAGTCAGGGGCAAACAGCATGAAGGACACCTATCCAGCTCCTGCTAAGTGCAAGACAGTCACATGCTTTCCTGAGACCGCCCCGGCTTTCAGTCCCATCCCCCATCTAGGATCCCCCCTCCCCCTTCCTGCTAGCACCTGGAGAGGCTCCCGGGGACGTGCCGCTGGCCCAGAGAGCTGTGGGCAGTGTCCATACAGGTCAGCACAAGGACCGTAGGGACGGGATGAAGGCAGCCAATGTCCAGGCCACGTGACATCACTGGCACTGGCAGGTCTTCAAAACTGGAAAGGCCGAGGAGAGCTCAGTACGCCGCAGGCCCAGGCTGGGCTGTGTGGACAGCGAGGGTTCAGGGAATCCCATTCGTCGGCAAGCACCAGCCTCAGCCTCCTGCCCCCGAGGAGCACCCTCCTGCGCACCCCAGCCGCGTCCTCAGCTCAGTGAGGCTCCTGATCGTCACCGAGAGGCTGCCTTACCCGAGGGCCTGGCAGTGAGCACTGCCTCTCCTGCCGCCCACGGAGTCTGACCAGCAACCCCTACCGTGAGGCCACTCGCCACACAGCGGTGCGGCAATACCACAGGGGTCCCTTCCCCGTGGTGCCGGGAGCCCCGTGCGTGCGGACGGCCAGGTGAGAGGCACTTGTGACCTCAGGACACCTCGACCTCCTCCCCCATGCACCCCCCTTCCAGCTGAGGGGTCCTTTCTCTGAGGAGGGTTGGGACAGGTGTTGGGACCCAGCCAGCCCAGGTGGAGCAGAGGCAGCCCAGGCAGACGGGGAGCAGTGGACGTGGCCAGCATGCGGGCTGACGGGTGTGGGCAGGCTGAGCCAGAGCTCCAGGGCAGGAGGGCATCACAGGACCACCCAGGACAAGGTGATGGAAGGGGCAAGAATCCCATGAGCTGTCCAAGGACCTCTACAGGACAGGAGCCAGGTGCTGGAGGGTGGCCTGGGACAGGTGCCCTGAAGCAGGCATCTTGGTGCCCAGGTCCTGGTCTCACATGGCTGACCACTGACATAGTGACCCCAGCCCAACTAAGTAGCAGCTCTGTCCCCAATTCCCGGTAGATCGGTGACACCCCAAGCCTGGCAGTGGTGACTAAACGGGGGCAGGCTGATGTCAGGGCCGTGTTGGCGAGGAGGACAATCCTGATCTGTGGTCACTGAACTGCCCTGGGCACAAGCCCTTTCAGACTGGGCATGGCCTCACAGGGTAAGTGTCCTGCAGGGAGGGTGGCCGGGTTAGCTCAGGTCAGCCTGGAAAGGCCTCCCTGGCCGGGGATCTTTCGTCCCCCATGCTGAGATGTGGGGCCAGCAGAGGTCGGGGAAGAGCATGATGGGCAGAGGAACAGCCACTGTCAGGCTCAGCGGCAGGAGCCCGAGGGTCTCAGGAAGAGCAAGGTGGAGGGCAGGCTGAGTCCTAGGACACTGGCCCTTGGACCTTGTACAGCCTTCGGGGTTAATTCTGATCGGGGGCGAGGGGAAGAGGTGGGTAGAGGAGGCTGTGAGCCAGAGTGCAAGGTGGCTGATTTCAAAGGCAACATCAAGAGCCCCAGGTGACTGGAGGAACAGAATCAGAATTCAAGTCAACTCCAGACGGAGTTCCAGAGCTGCAGTCCGTCACTCCCCAGGAGCTGTGCAAGTGCTCGGGGACCTGGTCGTGTCAGGGCTAGTTGATTGGCGGGTGGAGGGGCCACTTCCCTCTAGGAGTTCAAAGTGGTCGGTTTGAGGACTCAGACCCAATCAGAGAACACAGGAGAGAAACGCTCCGCCTTCTACAATCGCAGCTTCTAACGGGTAAAATGTAGGCCAGGGAAGCGTCCCCAGCTTGTGACCTCAGTGTTAGCGGTGACAGATCTCCTATGGGTCTGAAGGTCAGGGTCAGGGTCAGGGCTAGGGTTGACCCTCCTGCCTGGGGGACCTGCTCCACGGGCGTCGCCAGCCCTACAATGCTGGTGCAGGGACAGGGCTCCCGGGCCAAGTCTCCCGGGCTCTTGGCAGAGACTGGAGAGTCGAGATGGGCAGCAGGTGGGAGAGGGGAGGGGGGACAAGCTCTGCTGCAGGGGGACAGCCCTGCGAGGGTGCCCAGGCCACCTGTGCTGCCCCTAGCAGGCTGCTGCCCTGGGTCCACAGAGAAGCCCCTCCAAAGCCCCCCATCACTGTCCCACCTCGTCCAGCCCCACCCAGGGTCACCTGTGGCCTTCTGCTGCTGCATGGGAAGGGCTGACGTGGGCAACTGCAGTACCTCCTGGTCACCACGTAGCCCTCTTCCTAATGGCAGCTTGGCCAAGCAGCTGGAAGGACAGCGTTTGGGAGACAGGGATTGGACACACCTCTACAGTGACCTTTCCTATTCTGGCCACTTTGATGTCTGGTCAGCCCACCTCCCACCCTGTCCTGCTGAGCCTGTAGCATTTCCACGGGGATGTGGCCTTGGGGACAGAAGAGGCCACTGAGGCCAGTTCTGCTGCCCCTCCCTGGTGCCTTGCTTCCTCTCTCAACAGAGTGACCGGTGGCTGCGGGATGGACTGAGCCCTGTGGGCGACGCAGCCACACCCACCGAGGAACTCAGCTGGCCACGGCGCGTCCCTCCAGTGTGGACAACCTGCAGGCTGGCACTCCTAACGACACGGTGGACGGCCAGGCAGCGACGCTTGGAAGGTGTCCCCGTCCCTGCACAGGTGTGCCACCTGAGGGGAGGATGTGGCCGGGCCCTGGGGCGCTGGGGCCACCTCACGTGAAGCCTCTGTGGCCGGCAGAGCCCAGCAGCCCATCCTCTTGGCCTTGGAGTCCTTTTAGACACAAGATGCCCGGCCAGGGCGCATCGATCTGGTCTCCTTGAGAGCACATTACCTCAGCCTGGTGTTAATGTGCACAGGCTGATCTCCTCGGCCCAGCTGCGCCCCCGATGCCAGAGCCCTCCTCTCCAGCCCACGGGGAGGGCTCATCCCGGGGAAGCGGGCATGTCTCTGAGGGGCGGGTCACCTCTCCAAAGTGCTCAGAAGTGTTCAATTGCCCCCCGGGGACACCAGCTTCCCCTGCTAAGTGTCGCTCGGCCATCCGCAGGGCCCCTGGGCATCCAGCAACAAGTGTGATGAAATGCCCTCAGCTAAATGCTGAGTGACCACCCTCCATCATGGACGTGCCGGATCACAGCGTGGAGGGTGGAGGACTTTGCGGCCTCCCACTCCCTGGGGCCAGCTGAGGCGTCGCACACAGCCTGTGAAGTCCTCCCTCATGCCCATCCCAGCTCCAGGCCCTGCCATGGTCAGGGGCAAGACTCTGGCCTCCACCCCACTGGCCCTCCCCTCCAGGCCTCCTGGCTGCTGTCACCACCTCACACGCCCAGTTCCCACCGGGCTCTGGCTGCTTCCCCACCACTGCCCGGAACGCTCTGCCAGGGCCTCACATGCCTGGCTGTCTCCGACCACCCACCGTCTCCCGCGCTGACCACGCAAGCACCCAGCATTGCTTGTGCAATACCCCGGAAAGCAGAGGTGCCGGGAGCTCAGAGGAAAATACGTAATTATTTTATTTGAATTATGTAATTATGATGAGAAAATAGACGATTTTTCATTTTCAGTTCAGTTCAGATCAACTTTGTATGAAACTTCCAAGTAAATTTTTCCATTTAACGAGAACCTTGAGAGTCTCTGTGTGGGTTTCGAGCAGAAGCCGGCCCGGGGTGATTTCCCGCAGGACTGTTAAGGGATCCATTTCTCACCACCACTGATGGGAAGGAGGGTCACAGAACTGGGCAGACGTCTGTAAGCAAGGCGTCCCTCGTCCAGTGTAGGGGGCGTGCAGTGGGCGCGCTCAAGGGGCGGCTTTCTCCTTTATCTTGGCTCCTTGAGGGGCGTGACTTGGGGGTTTCCCGCAGTCCTCACGTCGAGTCTAGGGACCTCTGTCCACATCATGGGTGTCAGAACCGACACGGCCCAAGTCTGGAGGCCACGCAGGAACCCGAGGCCACATGAGGGTGGTGGCACAGCATTGCTTGGATGCCCCCAGGGTCTGAGAGGGGCCATCTGCTCCAGGGGACAGGCCCTGCCCTCGCCCTGACACTGGGGCCCCACCTGACACTGGGGCCCTGGAGCTGGCCCTGCCCTGGCAACTCCTGGCCTTCACCCAGAGTGCTGGAGACCTGGGCAGGGGAGAGACTTCGGGTGCTGGTGTGCCATCGGGGTCACCGCCTCAGGCTCACGGTGCCCCCCGACCCCTCCCCTCAGGTGCTTTCTAAGAAGCCCCTGTGAAGGCTGCTGCTGTCAGGAAAACTCCCGTCAAGGACACCTGCCCCTGCAGAGAGGGAGAGCAGATCTCACCACCCACCCCACAGGCGACCCACCCCCAGGTGGCCCTCCCCCACAGGGGACCCACCCCCAGGTGGCCCTCCCCCACAGGCGACCCACCCCCAGGTGGCCCTCCCTCACAGGGGACCCACCCCACAGGTGACCCTCCTTCACAGGCGACCTTCACAAGTAACCCTGTTCACAGGTGACCCTCCTCCACAGTGACTCTCCTCCACAGGTGACCCACTCCCACAGGCGACCCACCCCCAGGTGGCCCTCCCCAACAGGGGACCCTATTCCACAGGTGACCCTCCTTCACAGGCGACCTTCACAAGTAACCCTGCTCACAGGTGACCCTCCTCCACAGGTGACCCTCCTCCACAGTGACTCTCCTCCACAGGTGACCCACTCCCACAGGCGACCCACCCCCAGGTGGCCCTCCCCCACAGGGGACCCACCCCACAGGTGACCCTCCTTCACAGGCAACCTTCACAAGTAACCCTGTTCACAGGTGACCCTCCTCCACAGGTGACCCTCCTCCACAGTGACTCTCCTCCACAGGTGACCCACTCCCACAGGCGACCCACCCCCAGGTGGCCCTCCCCCACAGGGGACCCACTCCCACAGGTGACCCTCCTCCACAGTGACTCTCCTCCACAGGTGACCCATTCCCACAGGCAACCCACCCCCAGGTGGCCCTCCCCAACAGGGGACCCTATTCCACAGGTGACCCTCCTTCACAGGCGACCTTCACAAGTAACCCTGCTCACAGGTGACCCTCCTCCACAGGTGACCTCACACAGTCGCAGCCCGCATGCCCAGGGCACAGGTGGAGAAGCCATCCAGCTACGGTGGATGACCCCCTCAGGCGCCCCCCGGTTCTCCACACATCTTCCGTGTCCCCCTCTAGAGTGTTCTGTGGAGTGTGACCCTCTCCTGCCTGGGGACCAGTGTCTGGGGGAAGGGACGTCTAGAAGATGTGGAGTGAGGGTTATCCAGCCAGGGCCTGGGGGCCTGGCTCACGCTGGCCTGGGCCCAGAGGCAGAGGGGGCCATGGAGTGGCACTGACCGTGGCCCGCCCAGCTGGCGTCCCGCTGGCTCTGAAGCGTGCCACTCCCCCACACAGCAGGTATCCTGGCGCTCTGACGCAGGCCTCCTGGGAGGCCCCTGGCCACCGGAGAGCGTGGGGCGAGCCTAGGACGCAGAGTAGAGGCCGCAGGGCTCCTCTGAGCCTCACGGGGGAAACTGGAAAACCTTCAGCGGCTCTGCGTTCCAGTCGGGCCGGGGTGGTGGGGTGATGGAGAGCGTGGGGTGGAGGTGCCTGGCCCAAGACTGGGGTCCTCAGGTGCCGGGCTGGGCCTCGAGCTTCGCATGACCCAGAACTCCGTGTTGAGGCCGGCAGCCTCTAGGCAGGGGCCTGCAGTCCAGCTCCAGCCCGGCTCCCAGGCTGAGACCCCCAGATGCTGCCCCTCCCCTGGGCCTCTCTGTCCTGAGTCTGAAGGCCGGGCCCCAGGCTGCCTCGCCAGCCCCTCCTTCTCCTGGCCTCTGCTGGCTGCCCGTCTCCTGGGGGAGGCCTCAGCTCCCCCGCTGGCTCCTCTGTGAACCAAGGGGCTTTTCCTGGGGGCAGGGACCCTGCCTGGCTACTCGGGCCTCAGACCCAGGACCACCTCCTCCAGGCACCCCTCGCCCTGCGGGTTATGACAGGAGCTCTGCTGTCCAGGGGGCTGTTTCTACCTTCTCACTGCCTCAGGATGGGCTGCAGGAGGGGCGTCCCCGTCCTCATGCTGCAGACATCTGTCACCTTGTCCTCTGTCCCAGGCTGCAAGTGCATCTGGGGGCTGGCATTTGGGGTCCTCTGCGGAGCTTCTGCCCCAGGTCAGCACCGTGGTGTTGGTGTAGGGGTGGAAGTGAAGGGGTGGCGGGCCGCGTGATTCTACACTCTGCTCTGGGTGTGGGACGTCCCCCCTGCTCAGGTGTGTGTGACACCTGGCATCCTGGAGACCAGCAGTGTGCAGGGCCTGGCTCTGCCAGGCTGGTCCAAAGGGCTCAGCTTGTGGGCTGTCAGGACTGCAGAACCGTCGGCCTGCAAGGCGCTCAGCCTGATTGGCTCAAGCCTGGAAGCAGGACGGGGCCCTAGATGAGGTGGGAGTGAGCCGTGCGTGGTCCGTAGTCACCAGATGTGGCCCAATTAATGGGGTCGGGAAGGGGGGCCAAGCGGGGCTCTGGGGAAGACAGCAGCTGTGTCCATGCTTGGGGGCAGCTCTTGCCAAGAGCATGGGCCAGTCTGGGCCACTCTGCATGCAGGCCTGGGCCTTGGGTCTGGTCCAGGGTGCTGGATGTGGCCTGCTCAGGAAGACCGCTCAGCAGGGGCCAAGGAGGCTTTGAGCTTAGGGTACAGCCCCCAAGAGGGGCACAGACCTGGGGCCATGGGGCAGCTCAGAGGAGAGAGCAGCAGGACTTGGAGGTGGCCTCTGGTTCCAGGTGGCACGTCAGGCTGTTGGGAACCCCGGGGTGTCTGGCTCACACAGCAGGTTGAGGTGTGGGCAGGGCCTCTGCACTTTGAGGGTCTCTTGGACTCTTCCAAATGACAAAAGTTGTGGCCACCAATTCCTCCCAGGGGGCACCCCACAGCTCAAACCCTCTCTCCGGGGCCACAGAGAAGTCCAGGGGAGGGTTCCGGTCTTTCCGTTGGCCAGGCAGGCCAAATCCTCTCTGGCTGGGTAGGGGCTGCACGGCTGGTGGTCTCAAAGGAGTCACTCCGAGGGGACTGCAGGTCACCACAAAAGGCTGAGGAGGAATCTGGGGAGGCCAATACAGGGACCACACTTGGGCTGAGGGGCTCATCCGAAGGGGTCAGCAGGGACAGCAGAGGGAGCCGCCCGGGGAGGCATCCCTGTGTCTTCCCACTCCTGCCAAGATGGCCCCCAGGGAGAGGCCACAGACCCAGGGCACCTGGGACCCGGTCTGTCCCATACTGTCTTCTTATCTGGGATCCCAGCTGAGGAAGTGGCCCTTCGGGGACACGTTGTTTCTGGGTCACAGGCAAAGAGCAGGAGACGAGCCCCGAGATGCAAACTGGAGAGGTTTTTAAATGTCCCATGGAACTGGATGCTGCTCGCCTGCAGCCGATGGGCTTTGACAACGCATGCGGTCACGGAATGGGGACGCACAGTTTCGCCACCCACTCCCCACCCAGGTCCCCATGTAGTTAGGGCCTCCTTGCCCCTGGCCCGCGGTGGTCGGGATCACCACACCCCGGCCGCCTGGCCTTCTCAGGAGGCTGCCAAGAAACCCACGGCAGTCACTGTGCCCGGCTTCCTCGGCTCAGCCCGGCCGGAGCCCCTTGCTGCCGGGTGACTTGGCCTTATTTGGCCCTTCCTTCCTTTCTTCCTCTCTCTTTCCAATTTTATGTTTGTTTGTTTGTTTTGGAGACAGAGCCTTGCTATATTACCCAGGCTGGCCTCACATCCCTGGACCCCAGCAATCCTCCTGCCTCAGCCTCCTGGTAGCTGGGACTACAGTGCACAGCCTGGACTAGCTCAGCCTCCCTTGTCCGGGTGGCCTGCTTGGCCCCTCGCGGGGTGCACCACAGTTTCGCAGCCCCCTCCCCTCGTGGAGGTTCAGGTGATGGCCACCGTTGGGCCCTGATGGACAGAGTCGCGTGGCCTCACTCAGACTCTCGTGGGAGCACAGCTGCCATTCCCCTGGGTGAGGGTCCAGGGCCTTGGTGCGGGTCTGTGGCGGGTGCTTGTGTTACACTCCAAGCCACACGTGCCCACCCATGCCTCTTCCCGCAGGTGACCCTGGGCGCTCTGTGTCCTGGCCGGCACACTCTCGGCAGTGGAGCAGCGGCTCCGTCCCTCTCGGCCTGGCGTCCGCTCCCGTCTTCCTTGGTGGATGTGGACCTTCTTTCCGAGCGCGTATCTGCTGCGCCTAGATCTTCTCCGTGGTGTGTCCCTCCTTTCTCGGGTAGGTGGCGTGCCCGTGACTGGGCTGGAGAGTTCACCAGGGTGGACACAGGCCCCTCGTCATATCTGTGACTTGCAAGAGTCACTCCCAACCTGAGGTCTGCCTTCTTATTCTCTGCTCAAAGAATATTATATATTCTTATTCTCTGCTTCTTATTCTTTGCAAAGCAAATTGAACAGATTTTTCATCAAGGATCATGCACATAAGAACACGTCCCTTAACCAAGGCCGTAAGTATTTCCTGCCACAATTTTATCCCTTTACGTTTGGGTTCTAACCCTCTCGAGGAAACGCTCCCATGAGGGGAGGTGTGGACCGAAGCTCGGCCTGTGCCTGGCCGTCCAGGGTCCCTCCCTTCTCCGGAGTCGCTTTGCACCCTGTCTCAAGCCAGCTGGCCATACGTGGGCCGTACGTGGGCAGCCACTGCTGGCCCTTCCATGCTGTTCCGCGCTGGTTTGACTGTGCGGCCTCACAGCGGCCTCTCAGCCGGGGAGGGTGTGTGCCGATGCCGCTGGGCTCCATCTCTGCTTGTGACTTTTTCCTGGGAGATCATTTTAGATTTACAGAAGGGTGGGTGCACAGTACAGAAACGTCCAGAACCCCCTTTGCCCAGGGTCCCCTGATGCCAACATCTTAATATCCACAGTACACTCATCTGTACTAAGGACATTTTTTTAAAAAATCTTTTTCTGGAAATTCTGGGGATTGAACCCAGAGGTGCTCTACCTCTGAGCTATGTCCCCAACTCTTTTTATTTTTTGTTCTGAGACAGGGTCTTGCTAAATTGCTGAGGCTGGCCTCAAACTTGTGATCCTCCTGTCCTGGAGGATGTTGAGTTGTTGGGATTACAGGTGGGCCTCCGCACCTGGACGCATGTCTTCTAGACGGCACCAGTTTTCCCACTGAAGTCCTATATTCCAAACTGAGTCTGGGATTCCACCTGGCATTTAGTTTTCATGTCCTCTGTGCCCTCCAGTCTGTGACAGTCCCCATCGACCCCTATCTTTTATGGCCTTGAGATGTGGAAGTTATTCTGCAGACAATTTCCTCCCCAGGGCTTGGCCTGGGCTTTCTCTCCTTGGCTTGCTGGAGAGAACTGCAGCAGAGGTGGCCCGCCTGATGGCACTGCGTCAGGGCTGACCCACGGGTCCCACCCCTGGTGACCCCAACCTCCATCCCTCGGGTAGGGGGCCACCAGCCTGGTCTCTCCTTTGCACATGTCTTTCCCCTTTAAGGTCATGATATTTGGAAGCAGATACTTGGGGGCTACAAAAATACCTTTGTCCCCTGTAACTTTTGCCTGGTGGGCTTCTCGTCCACGTGGGTCTCACCTGTCCGTGCGAGGTCATGTGTCCTGAGGCAGTGTCCGCCCTTCTCATTCCTACCTACATTCCTGATCAGGAGCTCTTCAGGGAGACAGAGCCGCTGCTTCTCTCTCCGCCTGTTAATTAACCAGCTATTATTGACCCTGGTATGGACTGGACTGGGCTTTGTGCTCGTTGAGTTCTGATCTAATTCTACCACCTGTGTCTGTGTTCCTGCTTATACTGTCACATTGTCTTGATTGCTGCAGCCAGCGCTGGCTTCGGAGAGCGCCAGTCCTCAACCCATCATGGTCCTTGACTTCCAGTGGCTCTCTTAGCCAATCTGCTGAACTCATTCGGTAGATTCTTTGGGCTTGTTCTATGTAGATAATCAGGCTACTTGTGAATGATGCTCAGTGAAGTACACAGTTGTCTGTGTACTTTTAATTTTTTTTCATGCCTTATTGCACTGGCTGAAACTTATGGTGTAGTACAGAAATGTTGGCCAAGAATGGAGAGGGGGACTCATTGCTTTGATCCTGATAATAGGGAGAAAGTCACTCTTGAGCTGGATGTTCACCATCAGTGTTCTTTTTCAGGTTAAAGCATTTCCCTATAATTTTTGCTTTTTCAAGAATTTTAAAATCAGGAATAGATTTTGGATTCCGTCAAATGCTTTTGCTTCATTTGTTGGTATAATTGTATCTTTTCACTTTTGAGCGATTAATACAGTGCATTACATTAATTGGTCTAAAAATTTGAATCTCTGTATTTACAAGATGAAGCTCAGTCATGAGAGGCTTGTTTTGTATATTGGGGGATTTGATTCATTATTATCACACGGGGTGTTTACAAAACTACATCCAGGAGAAAGGTTGGTCTTTAGTTCTCTTTTCTTGGACTCTTTTGTTTGATGATGGAGCATTGCTAGTCCCATGAGATAAGCTGGGAGGGATTGGGCAGAATCGACATTATCTCCCCTGAGTATTGGGTGGAATTCTCCAGTGAAACTATCTGGGGCTACTGTTTCCTTTTTCCCTGTAAGCCCTGGGCTAGCTGGTGTCCTTCAAATGTCGATATTTATAGAGTTCATTCTTATTAACTGAAAACACTTCAGAATTCCCCTTACACTTACCCCTTTACCTGCAGTTATTACCAGTGGATTCCTTGGTTGTGAAGTATTTTCCCACTGCCTTTTTGTTTTTGATTTCTCATTTGCTGTCATTAGGGGTTCTGTTGACCCTTGGAGGTTAAGAGATCTCTGCTCTCTTAGGCTGCCGGGCTGTTTTGCGAGCCGGGCGTGAACTCTGACTTGGGTGGGCATTGTGCCCGTCCTGACCCCATGTCTGGCGGTGTGTGGGGCTCTCTCTCTTGCTGGTTCTGGTGACTCTTCTGTCTGTCTCTGACCCGTGATGACCAATGTCCTGCTTTCCTTCCATCAGGCCACTTCAGCTCAAGTGTTGGAGTCTCTGTCCTCTGTGCAGGGACCCCGCATCGCTGTGGGAAGTCCCCCTTCCTCTGATGTCTGGACTGTTACGTGGCTTCTTTGGATTTCTTTGGCTTTGTGTTTTGTCTTTTTTTGTTCTTTTTGTGCCTCTTTGTTCAAAGTAGATTTTCTACAGGTGACAGGAAATTTTACCTTAATGTCAACATACTTTCATCTTGATTTTAACGTAATCTAATTGCATTTTTTTAAAGATCAAACCTGACGACCTCGGCCTTTACCTGCCGTGTATGACCCACACCTCATGTGACTGTGGATGTGGTTTGATTAAAATCTGTCGTTTCTGCTCCACTCACTCTTGTTTCTTTCCCTGCCTCTCTGCCCTCTCTGTGTGAACTGAATGCTGTGAATGCTTCCCTCATCTCCTCTGTGGGCTCCTGATTCTGTCCCTTAAGCGTTTTTAGTGGTGGCCACGTCACTTTGGACTCCCTGCCCCTCCTCCTCAGCAGTGCCAGGCCTGGTGGAGGGCTCCGGGTCATGCTGCTCCGTCAGGCTCTCCTGCCCTCCCCGCCCTGGGCCTCCCTGCTGCCCCGGCTCTGCCATGCCAGGCCCTCTGCCATGAGAAGCCGATGCAGGCCCAGGCACCTGCCAGCCGGGCTCAGGAGAGCCCCTGTCCGCGACCCAGCGCCCCTCAGAACTCTGCCAAAGCAGCACACAGGGGACTAAGCAGAGATCTGTCTGAGAACAATGAGAAGTGAAAACAAACCACAAAGAGCTCACCTCCACCTCCGTACGCCCTTTGCCTACCTCCATCTCCTTGTAGAACTGGGCTCTGTCTCTTCACTTCCTTTGAACCGAGTCCCGCTCCATTTCCCCCGAGACCCGGATCGCTCCCTTCCGCTTGCCCCGTGTTCTCCGGGTGTTGTAGTCACTCTCCCTCATGGTGATAAAATACCTGAGACGACTGATGGGTGGAGGCAGAGGCTTCTGTTGTGGCTGCGTGTCCTCTTGCCCTGGGCCCGAGGTGGTGGCACAGAACGCCGTGGTGGGAAAGCCCCCTCCTGGGGACTGGGAGGCCCAGGGTCAAGCTGCCGACGAGGCACACCCCAATGACCTCACCTCCTCCCTCCAGGCCCCGCCCCCTGAGGCCCACCCCTCCCACAGACACCCTGGCTGGGGACCGGCCTTCAGCCCAGGGCTTTGGGGACGTTTCAGATCCAAGCCCCAGCCCTGGGTGCTCTTGTCCTTCTCTTCCTCAGCCTGTGAAGACCACTCTGTCTCCTGGCGGATTTCTGAGGCCGACCGTAGCAGGGTGCCTTGTTCTTCTGTGACAGGGCTGACCCCCCTGTGGTCCTCTGCTCTCGGTCCTGTCCCCAGCAGCCTGGCCACCAGTGTCTGTGCAGCAGGCTCCTGCCTGGCGTCACGTCATCAGTGCTGGGTCCCCGTGTGCCTCGCGCTGGGTTCCGGCCGCGTGGCCGCAGCGGCCAGCCTGTCCTCCGCTCCCTGTCCAGCTCCCCTGTGGGACTCCCGCAGGCCTGTGTGGTGACGCGGCCTCGTGGCCCTGGGTTCCAACCTGGTCGTGTTCATCCTTTTTTCTCGGCTCGGGGGATCCCTTTTGAGCTGTGGTCCTCTCCTCGGCGTCCAGCTCTGCTGACCTGGGTGGGGGGCTGGCTCCCTGTCTGCAGTTGGCACGTAGCATCTCCCTCACCTGGTGATGACCATTTCCTCCCCGCGTTGACCTGCCTCCGTTAGAACCTTCGACGTGTCAATCATGGTTCCTAAAATCCCGTCAGTGACCAACGTGGACATCCTACCCTTTATGTCTTGCGGATGTGATTTTTTCTGCCTCAGACTGTGTGTGTGTGTTGCTGGGGATCCAACCCCGGCCTCGCCCATACCAGGTGCCTGCTCTGCCACTGAGCTACATGCCCCGCCCACTATTTAAAAATGAGTTTTTAGCTGTAGAGGAACACAAGAACTTTATTTAATTTATTTATTTCTATGTGGTGCTGAGGAGCAAGCCCAGTGCCTCACACGTGCCAGGCAGGTGCTGCAGCTCTGAGCCCCCCACCCTCCAGCCCATTTTAACTTTGTTTTGAAATAGGGTGTCCCCAAGTTCCCCAGGCTGGGCTTGAACCTGGGTCCTCCTGCCTCAGCTTCCTGAGCAGCTGGGATCCCAGGTGCCAGACAGATGTCCCAGGCTGCTCCGTCCCTGGGCTCTGGTGAGCCACCCTGGCTGGAGGCTGGCCGGCCGGGACACGCGCTGCTGCCTGCTGGGCGCCTGGGTAGCTGCGTGGAGGGTTTGCACTGGGCACAGTGGCCGGGTCCGCGGCGTCACTCCTCTGGTTGCCTGGAGGGCTTTCCTGTGGTGCCTCCCGCTCCTGCTCCCCTCTTCCTTGGGCTTCACCCACGTTAGGGTGGAGGGGGAGCTGGGGTGAGGTCCCCCTGGCTGGCTTGGCCCCTGTCTGGGGTATCCCTCTTCCCTTGGCTGCAGTGTGGCCCAGCCCTCCTCCTGCCCTCCCCTGGGACAGGGTCCTCTTTCCCCAGCCCCACCCCCAGCTGCAGTGAGTTCTCTCTGTCCATGGAAAGCCAGTGTCCCCTGGAGGACATCAGGGAGGAGGACTTGCCCTGTCCACGCAGTTGCCTGTCCCTTCCCCAGGTCCACATGCCATGATAAGCACATCTTTGAGTTTCTTCCAGAACTTTCTGTGCATGCCTGGTGGGGTTTGTGAGTCAGGGCCTGTGGAGGATGGGGCCCCTCCACCTCCTGCAGCCCTGGGGTCCACACGGTGCGGCCATCCTGCCTCTGTTGCTCCGCCCACCACTCCTGCTGAACGGGAGCTTGTCTTGCCACGTCTGGTGGCCCCTCCTGGGTGAGTGTGGGGTGCCGCTGACCTGGGCGCTTGCTGCCTGCATCTGGCCGTGCCCGGGAGCTGCTGCTGCCGCCCTGCTCAATGCCCAGAGCATAGTAGGGCCCTAGCTATGTGACCTCTCCAGCCTGGCTCTGGAGGCAGATGCTCCTATTATGGCCACGCTGGGGCCAGGAAACCAGGATGAAGAGGTAGAAGGACCTCCCCCAGGTACTCAGCCGGCACGAGCCAAGTCTGAACGCTGTCTGCCTGGCCCCACAGCCTGGTCCCTCCCGCTAGGTCCTTTGTCCCTGCCACGTGGGAGACAGGGCAGATCTGGGAGCAGGGCCAGGCCTCCCATCCCCCGCCCAGGGACTGGGTACCATGGTGCTTAATCTGTCTGGGGAGGTGACCCGTGTGTGGAATTTGTCAGCAGCCAGGGCTCGCCAGTTTAAGGATGCACGATTTTTCTCCAGGTCAATCATCCCCCAGGCTGCCCGAGGCTCTGGAGCTTGCTGAACAAACTCCTGTTCTCTTCCCACGGACTGACTCATCTGGAAGCTTCCATCTGGGTGGTGGGCCGTGCTGACTGCAAGGCCACGTGGCAGCCCCTCATGGCTCCCCACGCCCCCTGCAAAGTCTGTGAACAGCTCCTGGCTTCCTCAAATAATGAGGCGCTTGTTCCGTAGGCCCGGGTTAAATGGCCCTGAACGTGGGTGAAGTGCCCGCCGAGCCGCTGTCTGGTCAGCAGGATCAGAGGACGGGGAATTCTCCTGCATTTTACATGACTGCGGGCCTGTTCCTTGCGCCTGTCTGGTCGCGTCACATCATGGAGGGTTTCTCGGGGCGGCCGGCTGGCTCTGAGCACAGCCGGGGTGGCGTTTGCAGAACAGCTGCTGCCCGGGCCTCTCGGTAGAGGTGCTGGACCGAGGCCCCTGTGGGGGCAGAGTGGAGGGCGGCAGCATGCCCTGTGCGCATGGTGAGGGGCAGCAAGGGAGCAGGCCCCCCGGCCCCTCCATGTACAGAGACAGCGTTGGGGGGTGGGCCGAGGACGGTGTGGAGGCCCCGGGCGGCCGTGTGGGTGCACGCGTGGGAACCGCGGGTGCTCATGCGTCCGGCAAGGTGAGGGTGGGCATGCGTGTGAATGAGTGTGTGCTGGTCACTTCTCAGCTGTGACCGACACCTGAGAAACACCCCTCCAGGGAGGGCCGTTTACTTGGCGCTCAGTTTCAGGTTTCTGTCCACGGCCAGCAGCTCCACAGCCACGCCCCAGGCGGCCGCGCACGCGGCAGGAGGGGGTGGTGGAGGGAAGCGCTCAGCTCAGCTCGGGGAGCTGGGAGGCTGCGAAGGGGCCGGGCGTTTCCCTGGCGAGCCTTCCTCCACCGAGCCCTAACCACCTGAGTCTCCCCCACTTCCCGGCAGTCCGTTCAAATCATGACCCCACAAGGGACAGAGCCACTGCGGAGGTCAGAGCTCTCCTGACCCAGCCACTTCCCAACACCCACCTCTGGCACCTCTGCACTGGGGACCAAGCCTGCAACGGAGGGGCCCCGGGGGACGTTTCAAGTACAAACCACCAGGGAAGATGAGTGAAATGTGCTCACACCTGTTGAGGGGTGTGCTGTGCACAGGGGAATGGGGTTCACACGTGTGTGGGTGTGTGTGCTTGCGTGTGTGCAGAGCCACCTGGGCACATGTGTTGCAGACAGAGAGCACCTGTGCTCTTCCTGGGCACTGTCCCTGCCTGGGGGACTCTGGCCTGCAGCCCCACAGAGGACACCTGCAGCACCACCAGCCGCACCCTGGCCAGCTACCAGGGCCAGGACCCCGAGAGTCAAGCATGACCTGCCCTCCTGCTTCCGAGCTATTGGCTACTCTCCTGCAGAGCTGCTGCCCAGCCTCCTTCCTGCGTTAGGAATGCCCTCTGCAGGTCCCTCTGCGGGCCCTACTCTGTCCTGACGGCACCTCTGCAGCTGGGCCAGAGGGACCCAGGCTGCTGCGCAGGGTCGGGAGCTCTGAGGCGTGCGCAGAGTCAGACTGCATGCTGAGATGAAGAAGGAGGAATGGAATCATCGTCTCTCAGCGTCTGCACAACGTGAGCTGTGCTGTGTTGCTGCCGCTTAAAGCCCCCGAGGTTCCCTGCAGCACAGGGAAGAGCGCAGCTCTGTGACCCGGCCCTGTGGGCTGGCCCCGCTTGTCAGAACAGGTGCCGAGAAATCCCACTCATGGGTGCTGGCTGAGCAGGAACGTCCTGTCCAGCCTGGGCCAGGCCACAGTCCTGTGCTCCCTCCTGTGCTCCACGGCCAGGTCACAGGCTGTACGTATAATCTGAAGCATTTGGTAGCGATCTAATTAAATGTTAACACATCATTAAAGTGATTTGCAGCCAGCACCGTTAGCAGTTGATGATCCGCCCCGTTCCCCATGCTGAAAGCAGCCACTCCCGATCAGCAGTGGGCTCCTGATGTCGCGACACCTTGGGAACACGTGTCCAGCCTGGCAAGCCAGGATTGCCACCCGAGACTGTCCCTGGCCCCGGGGGTGCCAGTGCCACCCCACGCTTGGCCCGAGCTCAGCACCCAGGGACGTGGGAAGGGTGGCGTGTGGCCACGGGGTGCTGTGGCGGGTGGGGGCTAATCCCAGGGGCATTTCTCCAAGTTGCTGCTGGGACCCCACCAGCAGCCGGCACCTCGCCGAGGATTAAGGAAGGGCTGCTGTGCCCCTGGCAGTGGGTAGTGACGTGACGGTGGCCTCCTGAAGGCTGTGAACCACTTCTCCCTAATGGGATCAATCGCCTCGGGGGGGCACTGGCCCTTCGGGCACCTGCCATGTGGCCAGAGGCGTGGAGCTGACTCTGTTGGACCTCAGCCCGTGAGCTGCGACAGGGGAGGGCGGCTCGCGGGAGAGGGGCAGTGTGCTCAGAGAACATGGCAGCCTCCAAAACAGAAGGGCCTGGGACAGCGTCCACAGAGGGGACACGTCACGGTAGATCTCGCAGACTGAGAGGGGCCCAAGGAGAGTGGGGACTGTGAGGACTGACCAGAGCCGAGAGATCACCTCAGTCCCCGACAGCCAGGGAAACAGCCCAGAGGGGCCACCTGACCTGGAGGCCAGAGAGCTAGAACCAGGGGCCAGTGGCTGGTGAGCAGGTCCAGGCTTCTCTGTGGGTCAGAGGAGCTGGAGGGGACCCGGGCTGGAGCCAGCTGTGGGCCTCTTCATCTGTGACAGTGCTCCCCCAGGGTGCAGGCAGGATGGAGGCCCACGGAGCCTGCCTCAGGACTCCAGTGCTGGAGCTGAGGTGGAGGAGTCCGATCTACCCCAGGCTCGTTCCTCAGTTGTTCAGTCCTTGACCAGGTCAGTCTGACACGAGATGATTTATAGAGCAGCAGCCGCGTGCCGGGGGCTTCAGTGACGGGGACATTAGTGACACCCCCCCAACCTCACCCTGCCTCAGCCTCAACTGTGAAGTTTCCCTGCTTCTGTTCCTCTCACCGTCCCTGTCCTGGGGACACACCAGCACCACTGCCTGGTAGGTCAGGCGAGAGGACACACAGCTCGGCCGTTGTCACTTGTCTAGGTCTGCCACTGTTGGTCATCTTGTTTCTGCCTGTCAGGGCTTGCCCCGTGCGGTGCCGGGCCTGGCACTGACTCGCAGTACCTGCACGCTGCTCCCATCTCTCAGGGATCCCCTCACAGTGACAAGAGAACGGTGGCCATCAGGGTGGGGGCCACGGGAAGGTAAACCAACGTGGAAAGGAACAGAGGAAGGCAACCAAAAGCTTTGTAGAGGTGGGTTCTCACCTGTTCTGGGCCTTAAATCATGATCCAGGAAAAGATCTGTGCAAATGTGAATATTTGAGGGAAAAGTCAGGGAAGGGATTGCAGGAAAGGAAACAGCATGAGAGAAGGCACAGAGGCCGGATGTTCTGGATAGCCATGAGCATGTTTGTCTTGTGGTGTATAGCGCACAGGACTGTAGCGTTTTAAACAGGTCTTGAGAGGTGGATAGAGACCAATAGCTCAGCTACTTGTCTTACGTAGCATGTGTGGCGTGTGAAGGTTTCATGCAGTCTAACCACCTACACTTTTACTTAGAGTGTTTAGTCCATTTACATTTAGTGTGACCACTGACACAGCTGGATCATATCTCAATCCTGTTATTAGTTTTCTATTTTCCTCCATTTTCTATCCTCATGTCTCTTCTTTGAATTAATCTTTTTAAAATCACCACCCCATCTCCCCCATTAACTTACTAGTTTTAGTGGCAACATAGAGATTAAAAGACACACGGCTCCCTTGCAAGTCCACTAGAACGAGTTCATCTGCCACTTCCCTCATGTGCTAGTGACTTAGAAGAATGGAACTTCATCGGCCTTTCCCATCTGCACGTGGCCATTCCCTCTCTTATTCACACATGTTGAGGCCCCGTAACAGGTGACCATGTGGTCTGGACCAGTCACCACTCGTTCACATTTGTCA
The DNA here is from genome assembly GCF_047511675.1 of Marmota flaviventris. Lineage (NCBI taxonomy): Eukaryota > Metazoa > Chordata > Mammalia > Rodentia > Sciuridae > Marmota > Marmota flaviventris. The sequence continues at coordinate 3,588,628 of NC_092504.1, forward strand.
GTGTGCTCACCATTTCTTTAACCCTTTGTCCTTCCGACAGCCCCGTGTTTTGGCCAGATTCCTTTCCTTTTGTTTACAACATTCATTTTACTATTTCCTTTGACATAGTACAAAACAGTCTCTGTTTGTATGGAAACGTATTTAATATCATTTTAAAGGACACTTTGGAGACCTTGAGGTCGGCGGATCTTTTCCTCTGGTGCTTTCAAGAAGACACTTCATTTTCTCATATCTATTTTCCTAAAAGTAATGTGTATAAGGTGTTCTTTTTCCTTATGAATGTTAAGATTTTCTCCACTTTTTAAAGATTTTCTCTGTCTTTTCCCCCCCAGTAGTTCCACCAGGCTGTGCCTCAGTCTAGTTGGTTTTTCTTAATACTCTCTGTGTTTCTCCTGGTTGGGATTTCCAGAGCCTTGTGACTCTGTGAGCTTGCATCATACGAGTAATGTAGAAAGTTCTATGTTGATATTTCTTCAGTTTTTCCTCTGTCCCACTGTCCTATCTGCTTGGCTGCTAGAACAAAATGCCCTAAGCCGGTGGCTCAAGGGACAGATGTGTTTCTCCCAATTCTGGAGTTGGGCAGCGCTAGGCCCGAGGCCGGGCTGCTTTGGTCCTGGTGAGGGCTCCCTTAATGGCTTGCATGTGGCTGTCTCTGGCTTTGTCCTCACCTGGTGGAGAGAAACCGTGTCACGGTGTCGCTTCTTATAAGGGTTCTAGTCTCATCGTGAGGGCTCCACCCTCATGACTTCATGTAAACCCAGTCACCTCCCCAAAGTGCCATCTGCAGATTCCACCACCTTGGGGTCAGGGCTGCAATCTAAGCACAGGATGCGCAGGGCTGGAGCCACAGAGTCGAAGGCGTTGAGGCTGCACACTCCTGGGCCATTTCCCTGTCAGGACATCTGCCCGTCTGAAGCTATATGGGGGCGAGGGCAGGGGACGGAAGAGCTAGGACCACATTCTGTCTCCTGCCACTCCATGACAATGCTCAAGACCTTCACACACTGTCCCCGAAGCCTGCTGTGCTCACTCACGAACCTCCTGGTCTTTCCTTCTGCTGGAGTTCACATAACTTCCATGACCTGTCTTTCTGTTCACTACTCCTGCCTTTCGCTGTGTCTACCCGGCTATTAAATCCATCCATTGAGTTATTTATGTGACATAGTTGACTTCAAGATTTTTTCGTTTCTACTTTTATAGATTTTAATCCTCAGTTGAAGTTTTTCTTTTGAAAAATGCTTTTGCTACGTCACTTGTCCTTTTAAAGCATGCAATGATCATCATTCTTAAACTCCCTGCCAGCTGCCCCAGGGCCTCGGTGCACTTTGCGCCTGCGCCTGCCCTCTCTCCCTCAGCCCTTCATTCCTGGGATCCAGTCTCTGACATCATAAATACACATACTGGAGGATGTTCCAGATAAAGTCACAGAGGCTCTGATGGACATTTCCCCCGAGTTCCTCATTTCCTCTGTGGGGCAGGAATGAGGCACGTGATGCAGCGCTGGACTTCAGCCGTGGCGAAGTCCAGTGGCCTCTGTTTCCCACTCCCCTGGCCTCACCTGAGAGCCTCCTGTGCTCATGGTTCCTTTCCACTGGGGGTCCCTGCTCTTAACCCCGAGACTGAGGTAAGTTCTGCTGTCTTTCAGGGTCTGTCCGCGCTTTTGGCTGCTCGGCCTCTCCCCACCGGCAGTCCCAGAGTCTGGCAGGTGTCCTGACAGGGAACAGGTCCCTGGTGTGGAGCCCGGAAGCCACCACGGCCTTTCCTGTCCTTGCTGCCCTTGCAGCCTGCTGACCCTCCCACCTGGACCGCTGTGTTCTGGGAAGGGCCTCCACTCGGCGCAGACTCCTGCCCCATGCCTGGGCTGGCAGACAGTTGCACAGTGGCTGTGGCACTGTCGTGAGGAGGTGTGTTTGTGGACAGGTCAGCTCCTCAGAGGCCTTGCACAGTGCTCAACATGCTCATCCCGGAGGCTGTGCCGGGCCCCCTTCAGGTGTCCCAAGTCCCCCTTCTCCATGAGCCTCCTCAAGGACCCCAGCTCCTGCTTGCCTTGCTCTCCTCCACAGTTTGTCCCCTCCGGTGTGCCGTAGCTGTCCTTGTTCCTAAGGCGGCCTCGGCCTCCTCCTAGTGCTGAGTCCTGTGGGGCAGGACCTGCCGCATATTTCACGCATTGCTGAGCGCCTTGCCCGAACCAGGGCTGGCACGGAATAGGCGCCAATAAATACCACTGGAATGAGCAAGTATTTTAATCCCATTTATCAGATAAGGAGACCAAGGCAGCACAGGAAATCGAACCCAGTTGAAGTTTATGAAATCTTAAAACTTGAAGGAGCCTGCACAGCGGCAAACCAGTGACCCGCCCTCCTGGACTGGAGAGGCAGGCGGGACAGGACCCATGTCTCTGGGACACCTGCTGGTAGTTTTCTTTTTTTCCCCAACTTGGCCCCTGCTGTTTACATGTATCCTTAACATTGTTCTTTGTCTCAAAAATTGGTCCAGAAAATAGGGGAAAAAATCGAGTAAATCAATAACTCTGATTTAGAAATAAATAAAGATGCTAATACAGGTTGAAAAGTCCTAATTCGAAGATCCAGAATCTGAAACTTTCTGAGGGCTCACATGAAGCTCAGAAACATTAGATTTCTGAGCACTTCAGATTTTGGATTTTGGGATTAGGGCATTTCAACCAATAAAGTTTATATAATTATCCCAAATCCCTTAAAATCCCAAACCTGAAAGCTTCTGTTGCAGACTTTCGGACGAATGATGCTCAGTGCATCTATGATCGAGCAGGTGGCTCAAGACCAGTTTTCCCTTAAGCAACCCATAACAGGAACGTGAGGTGCCGTGAGGCAAAAGGCCCTGCCCAGGTCACCAAGCAGGAAAAGGCTGGGCATGGGAGGGTAAGATGAGGCCACACGTGTGCTACAGAGCTCGAGGGACCGTGCCCCTCTGCCCGCTGTGCCACACCCCGTTGAGGACATGGTGCTGCGGTTGGGTTTTGGAGGGTGAGTAGGAGTTTGCAGATACAGAAAACACAGAGCACTCCAGGCAGGGAGCGGGGTGACGAGGACCCTGGGAGGCTCCGATGCAGTGACGGGAGGAGATGTGACCAGAGCCCAGGCAGGGGAGGGACCCTCACACTTGGTACCGGAGACTGGGCTCCTTCCAGAAAGAAGCAGCTCTTGGCTAAGGGGCCGGCAGAGGCGTGAAGACAAGAACAGCAGTTCAAAGACGGGCCCAGCACGTAGTCCAGCCTCAGGCCGGGTGAGGAGGTGGGCAGCGGAGGGGGACCCGCTGGGATGCAGGGCCCTGGAGGGTCAGGGCGGGAGGGATGCAGTCCACCTGTGCCACCGCAGCACAGCAGACTGGGCGAACGATGTCGGCTTAGAACCAGGCAGACTTACCCTCCGGTGGTTCCGGGGAGCAGAAGCCCAGCTCGAGGTGCCTGCGGGGCCCTGTCCCACCTCTGCTGTGCCCCCGCCCAAGCCTTCTTCTTATTTTAAGGATGCCACTCGTTGGGTTCAGGGTGCACCCTAGTCTCGGATGGCCTCACCCCAACTTGGTCTGTCTCCAAACGAGGTCACACTCACAGGCACCGGGGCCTGTGCCTGTGGGTAGTTTGGGGCTCGGCTCTGGGCTGGGTCTCCCCCAGCCGCCGTGCTGGGCAGGCCTGTGCGGGTCTCCGCTGTGGCCCCTGCTCGGCCCTCTGCGATCGCTGTCATTCCTCAGCCCCCCTTGGCCCTAGCCTGGGAACCCTCAGAGGCGCTGGGGAGACAACGGCACAAGCTTGTCATTGGAAGTGCTGTTGGGTGGCAGTGAGCAGTCCACTAGGCCTCCAGCAAGAAAGAGCAGCGTCCTCAAGCATGAGTGGACATTCACGGGGACACTGGACAGCCATGGGGTCTTCACAGGTACTGGGGACCAGAGGCAGGGCTGGGAGGGCCGGGGACCAGGTCCCCAAGGGGCCATGTGCCAGGTCCTGACCAGCCCTCCCAGATCCCCTTCCAGCATGGACTCTTCCCAAGGCCACTTCCTTGGAAAGAGTCCCAGTGAGCATGGAGAGCTGGGGAGGGCCACGCTGGCCGTGAGGGACAGCGGGGGACGGCTCGGGCCTGGTGTGGGAGGAGTATTGATCTGCCGCAGGGAGGAGAGGGGGGCTTGATGGATGGGCACCGGGTCCCTGGGCGCCCAGCACAGCGTGCCCACATCAGGCCTCTGGCGCCAAAATTGTCCCAAAAGCCCATGGCAGACGCGGCTTTGCAGGGCGCTGAACAGCTGTTACAGGGCGAGTCATTGATTAGAGAAGACTCCTCCTGCGCGTCGCAGGGACCACGCGGCTCCCTGCCTGTGCATCCGCAGAGGAGGGTGGTCAGTGTGGACAGCAGAGCTCTGCCGGCGGGCAGCGGCCTGGATGTGAACCCAGCTCTGCTCCTCCCAAGCTGTGAGGTCCAGTGAGTGGCCAGAGCTCTGAGGGCCAGGGGATAGTGGGCAGGACCATGTGCAGGCTGGTCCTGCGTCCATCCCTTTCCCCTGGGAGGAGGTGCAGGGCAAACAGGGGTCATGGTCCCCAAGAGTCCCACCAGGCAGAGAGTGTGGAACGAGGCCCCGGGGGCCCAGCGGAGGGGGGAAGAGGTAGCATGAGGGGCTTTTGGCACCCGGGCCAGCCCTGGACACTGTCCTACAGCCTGGCCCCCTGCATACTGTAGGACCACCTACCCCCGTTGTTGCCCACCCAGGTCTCTGCCAGGGAAGCCTGCCCTGCCAGGCTTCCCCATCCGGACAGCGCCAGGCTCAGCTATGTTAGCACCAAGCCAGGGACCCGCCTGGAGCCAGGCTGCTCAGATCCATCTGCCTGACCACATGAAAAAGCAGAGCGGGGCGTAGGGCACAGGCCCATGATCCCAGCGTCTTGGGAGGCTGAGGCAGGAGGATTTCAAGTTTGAGGCCAGCCTGGGCACCTTAGTGAGTCCCTGTCTCAAATAAAGTGAAAAGGGCCGGGGTGTAGCTCAGTGGTAGGGCTCCCTGGGTTCAGTCCCCAGCACCAAACAGAGGTCAAGCAACCCATTTTAAATGGAAAAACTGATTTAGTGCAGTTTGATCAAACTGGGGAGAAGCATTTCATTTTTCCTTTCTATACCATGTCCTCACTTTCTACGCTGGCAGGCGCTCAAGCCCAGCAGCCTGATGGACAGCCCTACCTGCTGGCCGCCAACAGGGGGCGGGGGACCGGCCAGCCTCTGCTCTTCCTCTGCCTCTCCCCAGGCCTCCTCCCTCTGCCTCCCCTTTCCCTCCCCCTGCCTTGATGCTCGGGGACATTTAAAAATCACTTTTACTAAATGACTTGACTTTTTATTTACTTACTTAGCTCTAAGGTTTTGTTTGTTTGTTCCGTTTTGTTTTAAGGCTGGGGACCGTGATAATCGGTGATGGAAACCCTGGAAGAGAAAACCCAAGTTAAATTCCTGAACCCAACGACGGGCTGGGCGGGCCTGCGGGGGCCTGGGCCTGCAGGGGCCTGGGCGGGAGCAGCTGGCCTCCCAGAGTCTCCTCGTCCTGCAGCGGGGAAAGCCAAGCAGCGGGCACAGAGAGGCCCCGGGCAGTCTGCTGCGGCATGTGTGGAGACAGATGGCATCAGCCAGCCGCAGGGTCAGGGAAGGCGTCCCTGGGTGAGGCGGGCATGGGCAACGGCCCTGCGGTCAGAGCCTAGTGGCCGGTGGGGCTCAGATCCAGGCTTCCTGGCAGCGTCCAGGCCCAGCCCTGCAGCGCTCTCTGGGCCTGGCCGGGGGGGTTCCTGGTCCCCAGGGAGAATGGGTGGGCTGTGAGCTGGAAGGTGGCGCGTGGTCCATCACGTGGCTCCTTCTTGCTGAGTGCCATCTGCACTGGGTCCCAGGGACACAGGCCTGGCTGGGGACGAGGCCCTGCAGGGCCCGTTGGTGTCCTCCCTGCTCCCGCTCCTGCTGGGCAGTGCTTCCTGAGAGCTTGGGCACGGTCTCTGGAGCCACCCTGGGGTCTGAGTGTGAGGCTTCTGCCTGCTGGGGACCCTGGAGACAAGCCCACCTCCCAGAGACCAGAGTCAGGTCAGCTCCTTCAAGGACCCTGCGGGGCTCAGAGCAGCCCCTCCAGTGTCCCCAACTGCATGAAGGGACGGTGGAGCCCAGCCCAGCAGGCAGAGGGAGCAGCCAGGCGTCACCGTCTGCAGGCCCCAGAGGGGCCCCAGGGGCTGACTCCTGCCCACCCGACCTGAGCGCCCAGCGATGACGATGACAACGGCGGTGACGGTCCTCCCACACTCCATCGCAGCACTAGGAACAAAGCGCTGAGCCTGGGGGAGCGGTGCTCTAGCGTCCAGCCGCCTGGAGCCCCGGGCCACGGCTAGGCACCGGCGTAGACACAGGCACAGAGACGCTGACCTTGAACTTCAGCCTGGATGGGACTGAAGGGCTGAGACTAAAGGGCAGGGATGTGCCCCAGCGGGGTCACCAGGCAGCTGGGTCCCGGCCCAGCGCCACAGCCCAATGCTCTGGCCTCACAGCAGGGGCCAGGTGGCCCAGGCTGCTCCCCCGGCCTCTGTCAGCTTGCAGACAGCTCATCTTTCTGGGTCCTCGGTGCAGCTGTGTCCTGACCACCTCTTCCAAGAACCGCAGTCAGACTGGATCAGAGCTCATCCTGGTGACCTCGTTCCAATAAAGAACTCTTTAAAGACTCTTCCAAATACAGTCAGGGTCTCAGGTCCCGGGTGTCAGGACTTCAGCATGTGGATCTGGGGGGACATGGTGCAGCTTATAACACCATTTCTCTGGGGCTTTTTAAACTTTTTTTTTTTTGGTACAGGGGAGGGAACCCGGGGTGCTCTGGCCCATTTTATTTTTTATTTTGAGACAGTGTCTTGCTGAGTTGCTTAGGGCCTTGCTAACTTGCCTTGGCCCCGTGATCCTCCTGCCTCAGCCTCCCGAGCCACTGGGATCCCAGGCCCCTTGTGCTCTGTGCTTGGCTGTCGGGTCTTTGGATGAGGCTGGGCTTGTTCCTGGTCACAGGGACATGGGAGGTCCTGAGGCTGAGAGGTCCTTTTTCATTTTCCCCAACCCTGGGCTTTCTCCAAGAGACTTCGGATGCCACAGAGGTGCTGGCCACTGCCGGACACTCCGAGTGCTGGGCCTGCATCTGCTGTGTTGGTGCCGTGGTCCTGCCTGCACTCCATTGCTTCTGTGCCCCCAGAATTCAGCAGAGGTGGGGTTGACATGATGAGAAACTGAGGACAAGGGACCCTCAGGCTGGCACTGCAGCTTCTTCCCAGTCACTCCCTGGCTGGTGCCCCGGCTGCCTTTCTGTGCTCTGAAGGAGAGGCCTCTGCCCACAGCGAACTCTTTCTCTAGGACTGCACTCCGAGGGCTCCACTTGGGATTCCCCTGCCCAGCCTCCTGCGTGAGAGGTCAGTGCTGTGAGAAATATGCAAATGGCCTCACATGCTGGCCCTCACCCTGGGCCAGCCAGGAAATCGCCTCTTTAGGAAATGGCATAATTATGTGCAACTATTTTTGGCTGGCCAGCCAGGCTGCAGGACTGACTGCGATTAACGCTTCGCGGCCGTCTAGACGGTGGAGGAGCGCTGCACAGACACACGCATTAGCTGGCCTGAATAATTCAGAGAGATCTAGAGAGCAAATGAGCAGCAAGGTGTCCCCCGGCCTCTGCACAGATAGACCTCCTTCAAGAGGAAGGATACGAACTGATAGCAGCCTGCAGGACACTGATTGTGCAGGCAGAGGTGGCCCGGGCAGCGCCTCGGAGCCTGCGAGCCTGTGTTCACTCCTTTCCCCGGGAATCCTCAGCCCTGGCTGGAGGCGGCCACTCCCAAAGTGATGGCCTGGCCAGAAGGTTCTGAGTGGCAGAAGGACGGCGTCCCGGAAACTGTCCTCGGAGTGAGATAGAAACACGCTCCTCCCTTCCCAGGCCAAAAGGACACTCAGTGGGGAGGTGCGTCCCTCCTCAGGGGACAGCTGCTCTTACCCACCTGACCCGGAGCAGGACTTCCGCTGTGAGGGCCTGCCACTCTGGGAAGGTGAACGACTCCAGCAGTCTGTGTGTTCTGAGGTCCCCTGGGACCCCTGGGCCTCAGTGTCCCCCAGGGGCAGCCCCTGTGGGAGATGGAGAGGCCCTGGGGGACTGCCCTGCAGGATGGCTCTCGGGGGTGTTCTGTGCAGGCCCTGAGCCCCCCAGCTGTCCCCAGAGGTACCTTTTGCACACACCACCCCTTCCTGCCTTGCTCCAGTGTGCTCGTGAGGGTCACACCACCACCTAAAGTCCTTGCTCATGTTCGTGTGGAGAGTTCTGGGCCTGGTGGGCAGGAGCCTCATTCAGGGCGAGGGGCCTGGTGATGGGGCTGACCCTGCAGCTCCCAGTGCTCCATGGGAGCCCGAGGTGCTGGGGAGGGGCCCTGGGGAGCAGACAACGCCAGCCTTGGGCTGGCAGGAGGTGGCTTTGGACTGCACTAGTTCTTAGGGACCCGAGAGGCCACCACGGTCCTCAGGATCCAGTGGGAGCTCAGGGAGGTCAGGGGTCCACAATCTTGGTCCAGCAAGATTGTGAGCATATCCCTCGATCCTCCCAACGCAGGATGTGCGGGAGGGAAGAGGTGGGGCTGTGACGTGGGTGAGCTGGGGGGGGGACGTCTGGCCAGGTGGAGCAAGCCATCACCCAGCACACATACCTGTGACTGCCTGCAGAGGGAGCCCAGAGGAGTCCCCTGGGAGACACAGGGCAGAGCTGTGGGAACCCGAGCTGGAGGCGGGGAGGGGCACTGCTGTTCCAGGGAGCAGAGTTCCAGTTTTGCCAGAAACATTTGTGGAGACGGGTAGCGGTGATGGCCGCCCAGAGCTGAGCACGTGAGATGGTCAGACGCTGGTTCTGGATACTTTACCGCAGTGGAGAACACCAGGGCCGAACACCAGGGGCCGGCACTCGCCTTGCATGCAGGGACCCTGGCTCCGGGCTGTGGCACCACAAAAATAAATCCGTCACAAGAGCCCGGCAGAGCCCCATGATGGCCACGGGCCTTGGACTGAGTCATTATGGTGAGAAAGGCCCAGACCCTGCACCTGCCCATGCCTGCCCCTGCACCCAAGGCAGTGTCCCAAGGTTGGCAGTGACCCGTCCCAGAGGGCAGGAAGTGTTTGGAAGGAAGACACAGAGGATTTGGGAGGTGGATGAGCCCACAGCCCCCCTGTCCCCTGCTCAGCCAATGCTGAAGTAGGTGGCACGGGTCGTATCCATCTGGTCATGGACTCCACCAGGTGTGGGGCCAATAGCCAGTGTGACTTTATGGAGTGACGTGCCACCCTGGCTGGGACCCAGCAGGTGCCTTCCTCTGCTTCTGGTCAGGAGAGAGCTGGCACAAGAGGCCATCTGCCCCAGCCAGCCCACGCGGGCTTCCCTGAGCCCACGGCAGGGCCCTCTGCTCCCTTTATAAGGGGATACACCCCAATTATGTGAATATTTGCCAGGCATCATCTGGACCTAACTGGGGACATGCCAGTCAAGCCCTCAGGGTCCCCGGAAAATGTGTGCCCCACAGAGGGAAAGGAGACCTCACGAGAGCAGGCTCTGGTATATGGTCCTGCCTGGGCCTCCTGCCTTGCCCAAGACCCTACCCAGGTGTCAGTACCGTGGACGGGTGGAGCCATTTTGCCTCTCCCTGGGTGGTGCCTTGGAGCCTCTCCATGTTCCTCAGAGGGGAGACGGCTGGGGAGGACCTTCAGCACTCTCAGTGGACACCAGGTCTCCCCCAAATCAAGCCTGGGACTTCCCTGTCCAGTCCAGCTTGAGAGCAGACTGTCCATGGACAGGGGTTGGGGAGGCAGCGGCAGAGAAATCAACATTCCACATGAGGCCCTAGCCACAGCGCTGGCCGTATACCCTCAGCAGGGGACGCTCGGGGACACTGAGGACTACCAGTCCCTAGCCCAGCCTGCACCTGCCCATGTCCTTGTCTTAGCCCTGGGGGCCTCTGGGCCACTGTGGTCCTGCAGGGCTGGCTGTGGGCGCCTGGGGGCGAGTCTCCAGCTGAGGCCTCCTGCCCCCGTGCTCCTACGTCCCTGGCTGGGGACACCCTCCCTTTTGAAAGGGGCAGAGCCAGTGTCACAACACCTGTGTGCGTGTGTGCATGTGTGTGTGCACATGCGTGTGTGTGGCCTCCTGCCGTGTCACGTCCCTCTGTCTCCAGCCAGGCCTCCCTACTCCAGCTCACACCTCGACCCTGTCCTGTCTCTGGGACGGGACGTCTGGCTGACACCTCCACAGAGCTCAGCCTCAGTGCCACACACTGCCCAGACCTGCCCGGCCTCTGCAGGGTGCCGGGGCCTCCTGCTCCCCAGCAGATTCCTCAGCTCACTGCACCCCAACACGTCCAGGCACCGACCCTTCTAGGCCCCATCCAGCCCCCATGCCCAGCAAGCCCCGTCCACCAGAGTCCCCTTACTGTCCCCCTAAAGGTTTGGAGTGCAAGTGGGCCCCAGGCCTCCTTGGCACCACTCTGCCCATGCCCTCCTTCTGCTCCGGGGTGAGGCCAGTGACCTGCCGTGAGGAGCTGGGCCTCCAGGGCCTCCACCCATCTCTACCCTCCAGCTGTCCACTGCCTGGAATGCCCTTCTAGAACATGCCCTGTGGTCACTCCTTACCTCTCTCAGTAAGGACCCTGGCAGCTGCCACCAGCCCACACCGGGCAGCACCTCCACCCCTTGCCCTCTGCCCTGCCCACGTCTGCACCCACCACAGCCTCCCTCCCACCTGCCCCCAGTGTGGGCTGAGGTGGAGCACGTCTCCCCAGTGCCCAGCGCTGGCCGGGCGGGGCTTGAGGAGCCCTCGGTGTGTTCATAACCCGTGAGGGTGGAGACGCCAGGCAGGCCGGCAGCGGGGCCACCAGCGGGCACCATGTGTGTGAGCCAGCTCTGCTCTGGGCTTGCCCTGGTGGGACGGGGGTCCTCACAGAGCTTCTGGGGGCATGGTCATCCCCGCTTCACAGCTGAGGACACAGGCCCAGGGATGAATGCCCCCGTCCACCCACCTCAGCCCACCTCTGCCCCTGAGGGAGGGTGACCCTCGAGGCCCTGCAAGGCACTGGACCACACCCTGGAGCCCCCTCATCCAGGAGGGTGGCTAGCAGCCCCTGGTGGCCCTGCTGCCACTTCTCCCTGGGCCTGTGCACACATCGCCTGCTCCACCACATCCCAGGCTGTCCTTCCTCTGTCCCTGGGCAGGAGTCCACCCAGGACTGTCCATGGCAGTGTGGGGGAGGGACAGCCTTCTCCCACAAAGTCAAGCATGTGGGCTTTTCTGGGGAGCCCCAGCCTCCACGTCTCCCCAGCCTCCACGTCATACCCAGCCTCCACGTCTCCCCAGCCTCCACGTCTCCCCAGCCTCCACATCAGCCCAGCCTCCACATCTCCCCACCCCAGGAAGCCCTGGGTCTGGAAGCTGCAGGTGGTTCAGCGAAGCCACCTGTGGTCTGGGGCTGGGGAGGGTTGCCCTGCAGTCTGTGTGGAGGGGTGGGGTTGGGGTATGTGGGCGTCGGGTGCGAGGGGTGCTCTGCAGGCACTCTGCGGGCAGGGATCCCAGGCGAATGGCCCTGCCCAGCTGCCCGGGCTCTCGCCTGTCCGACCGTGGCAGGGCGATGAGAGGCGGCTTTGAAGGGAAAGTGGATGCCGGCTGGAGGGCGGGGGAGGGCAGGGGTCCTGGGAACACTTAGGCCCTTATCGCTGATCAAAGCCAGGAGGGCCGCCTGACAGGCGAGGTGTGGCCGCCTGGCTCTCATTAGGGCCGGCTGGTTCCTGCCGCCTGCGCTTTCTCAGCCCCTCCACGGCCTGCCCAGTGGCCTGTCCATCGCACCTGGCGGGGGACCAGCGTGTCTGCCCGCCAGCCCCTGCCCTCACACAGGGCTGGCCAGGGCGCTCCCTACCCACTGCCCCTTCCTGCTAGGGCCTGGACAGTGTGCTGTCCTTCCCAGGGGGCCCTCCCCCAGAGGGACCTCCCCCCACGGCCTCTCCCCCTCCTCAGGGCTGCCCCCAGAAGTTGACCTGGGCTGCGTGGTCCCAAACAAAGGTCCATTCTTCTATGTGGGCCCGACCCCAGGGAGACCAGGAGGGGCCCGACAGTCCCACCAAAACGTGCTCCCATGGACCGGGCCGCTCAGCCTTCAACCCGCCATCGCAGGCCGCCGTGGTTTGGATCTCAAAAGGGACAGTGGGACCCCAGCCTCTTCCTCTTTTGTTTTTTCCTGTCCTGGTCATGATGCGAGTGATCCTGCTCCACCTCAAGGCCCCCGTTGACCTGCTGTCCCCACCAGAGGGCTCAAAGGGGGAGGTCCACCCCAGCAGGGCCGGAAACCTCCGGAACCGTGAGCAGAAACAAACGTGCATAAGATGGTCACTCAGCGCCCATCACGGCAACGGGTGGCGGAGGACAGGGACCCGGTGCAGAAATGGCTCAGTTCCCTGCCACCCAGAATTCCTAACAAGGGTCTCCTCCCCAGGGAACCGGGGCACCCCGCCCTCTCGACACTGGAAAGGCAGGGGACACAGCACGGTGGCAGACGCCCAGCGGCGAGGCCTGGGTTAGGGGCGCAGGGCATGCCAGGGGTGGCCTGCAGCTCAGGCAGCACCCTGTGGAGTGCTCTGTGGGACCTGTTCTGGGGACACGGGTGTGTCCAAAAGAGGTCAGGCCTCAGGTCACTCTTCCTCCCATCTCCAAAGCTCATCTCTGAAAGACAGAGAGAGAGAGAGAGAGAGACATTCTTGCTTCTCCATTTTTCCCTTCCCTGTGGTGCCAGGGTCAGCCCAGGGCTCGTACGAGGCAGGTGTCGGCCCCCAAGCTCCACCCCAGCCTCCTGCCCCTCCAGTTTGGAATCCGCGCACACAGTATCCGTGGCAGAAGGAAACTGGGTCCACGCGTCTTTGAGACTGTGTGCTGGGATTTCCCGGCAGACCCTCTGGACCCCGACCTGATGTGACGATACCCCGCTGCCCAGTTGGTGACCTGCTGGGCCGTTGCCCCTATTAGTGAAATCGCCTGGTGGACACCGTCATGAGTGACCGAGAGCTGTGAGGGACCGTGGGTCATCGTAGGCCGTCTCTCGCCACCGTCACCTTGGTGACTGATATCCTGGAGAAGGTCCTTCTCTCCCTCCTCTAAGTCACGTCCTGAGACCCCCACAGGGCGCACAGGTCCGTTCGTAGCTGCATGGACTCGGTCCTGGAAGATGGCTCCGTCCAGGGCCCTCGGGTTCCACAGGGTCATCCAGGCAGTGCAGTTGGCTATGGAACCTGGTCAGATTATCCAATTTTTGCCAGAAGGGAGGGAGTTATATACATGGAAAATATTTGCATGTTGTGTACGCCTTCACACGTTACATGACTGTATATGCATGCCATGTCTTTGTATGTAACATAAGGACACGCATACAATATGTAACGTACGTACAAGTACACGGAACACACTTTATAAACATACTGGTGGACTCTCAGTAGTAAGCTGCTTGCCCAGCAGGAGTGAGGACCTGGGTTAAAATATATTTATATAAAAACGTGTCAGTAAAATCAAACCAGGGAAAAGATAAGTCTCGTCTCACAAAATAAATACATAAATATAAAATGTATAACTATGCATGATACATGTACATGTACAACTTGAATAGACAAATTTATGGTGTGTAACAAATTTATTAAATGCTTACCTATTAATTAACACCCTTACTATATTCTGTGTGGTGGGAGATTTGATCAAGAAAACCCTTTGAAGCACACTGGGTCCTCTAGGTCGCACGGTAGACGAGCTACGCCAGCCCGGGCCTGGGCCTGCCCCTCCGTGGCCTGGACTCAGCTGTCTGGCTGAGGACGCCCGCCCGCCAGCTTTGGTGGTACAACCCGTCCTCGCCCGTGAATGTGGCAGGCCTGTGTTCCCCCAACTCCATGGTGGCAGGGACTCGGGGATGTGCAGAGAGTCCTGAGAGGGTCCCAAGCATCTGAGTGAGTCGGGGTGGGGGCGCGGGGCCAGGACCACTAGGCTGGCTCCTCAGGGGCCTGGCCAGTGTGGTCAGCATGGCCTCGTCTCCACCCCAGCAGCTCCAGGCCCCCCAGATGCTCCTGCACACGGCCGTGTCTCCCTCTGGCTTACCCAGCAAACACTGAGCGTCTGCTCCAGGCCAGGAGCGGGCCAGCCTGGGTCCTGGAGTCCCGAGGGGGCAGACGGAGCACCCAGGAAGGCCCGTGCCATCAAGGGCCACAGAGCGGTCTCTTCTCTGCTGCAGATGGCCACAGGCCTCAGCTGCTTTCCAAATCCCTTTGAGTGAGTTGAGATAATCATGTGTTCATTGATTCCTTCCTGCTTTGATTCATCCATTCAAGAATCTCTGCTGAGGGACAGATATTAATGAAAATCAAGGGCTGCTTCCAATCAATGCCATTTCCCGACAAGTTTGTGCGTCTAGATGCCGTCTCGGGCCTCAGTCTCCCATCTGCAGTCCTGGCTGAAACTCCTTCTCTGGTAACCTCCCAGTGACAAAAACTAACGAGGGGCTGATTTTTGTGGGCAGTGAGTGTTCAGTGCGGGCTCCGGGACATCGGGAGCCCGTGCTGCCTGTTCTTACATCCCCGAGGGTGTGGGAACGCCTTCAGATATCTTAAAGTGTTTTTTTCCCTCTGAAATTTTCTATAAAAAGCGGAACCACAAAAAGAATCTGTCATCTTGGCCCATTGGATCCAGAGACGGCATGAGACACTCCTGTGGTTCCAGCTGGGCTCAGTCCACACGCTCTGCAGGACTTTTCAGAGTGGAAGGGTCATTGCTCCTCAGGTGGCCTGGTAGGGACTTGGGGAAAATGGATCCCTGTCCCTCGTCTCTCGGGAAAGGCAGAGGACAGCTCCCCACCCCACCCACATTCATAGACATTTGCTCAAAGTTGTCACTCCTCTGCTTGTTCTGACCCCGAGACCAACTGCAGTGACTTGGAAGTCATCTAATGACTTAGTCTCCCCAGGGTGGGGGTCCGCACGGGGCCAGCTGTGATGGGATGCTGGCCGATCCTGATCCGTGGCCCCATCACCCTGCCCAGGGCAGAGCTCTGCATATTGGGTTCCTTTTCCTCAAGAAGAACAGAGAAGAGGGGCCAAGCAGGAGGGAGTGTGGCTGTAGTTGAAGGCAGGGTGGCCTAGTGCAGAGGGCACTGGCCTAGGGGCCCTGAGTGCAGCTGCCATTTATTTACAAGCTCTGCAAAATTGAACACATCACTAGCTCCATTTAAATCTGAGTTTCCTCATCTAAGAATGGGAAGAAGTTGCTGAGAGCCACAGCAGAGTCGGAAGGGGGTGGTTGAGAGGTGACGCCAGGGAGCCATTGAGATGATGATGGTTATGTTAAGCTGTGTGTTCAATTGTATATTAGACCCCTGCTGTCCGCCTCAGCCTGCTACTTTGGAGTTCTCCCGGGGATTCCTGGAGAGTTCACATTGGTTGGGGAAGTGCTGGAGGAGGGATTTCCGGTTGGTGGTTGCTGGAAGGGCCCCGTGGGTGGCGGATAATAAAGGAGTTCCTGTTTTGAACCTACAAGTGCCTTGTGGTGGCTTGGTTATTTTGTGCCCAGCCAGACTGCGGCATTTGGTGGCCCGGGCAGGGAACGCCTGAGGGTAAGTGATAAGGTAAACTGCTCACTCCTGAGGGCAGTGCGAGAGGATGGGTAACCATTTAAAGATTCTTCTTTCGTTTTGTTTCGCTTTTGTTTTAAGTTGCCGGTCCCTGGAGATGGGTGGGACGGAAGAAAAACCACTCACATCTGAGGAAAAACTACTTGCGTCTGAGGAACAGATAGGGAGAAAGGACGGATGGACATTTCAGGAGGATAGAAAGGCTGATATAATGAATTTTTGTTCCATTTTTGTTTCATTTTGTCTCAGTTTT
The DNA here is from genome assembly GCF_047511675.1 of Marmota flaviventris. Lineage (NCBI taxonomy): Eukaryota > Metazoa > Chordata > Mammalia > Rodentia > Sciuridae > Marmota > Marmota flaviventris. The sequence continues at coordinate 3,604,569 of NC_092504.1, forward strand.
GTTTTGCATTATCTTAGTGAGGGGTATCTTTGTCATGGAAATATGGAATTAAAAATTAATAAGAACCAAACTGAAAGGGCGTTAAGTAAAGTGCTAGAGGAAGGAGGCGTCTCAGTAAAATCAAGAACAGTTGGGGCGTACGTTAAGACGATACAAAGGTGTAGCCCATGGTTCATTAAAGAGGGGTGGTTAAATATATCACAATGGAACCATCATGGTGAAAAAAAGATAGAAAAGGAAAGCCCAGGAACTCTGCCAGTTGGCACATTACCATTGTGGACATTGGTACGATCTTGTTCGCTTAGTCTAGGAGAAGACATCTTACATCAAGTAAAAGAGGAAGTCTCTCGAGTTAGTCAGACAGGGAAAAAAAGTTTAGAGAAGGAGGGGCTATCCGAAGAGAAGTTACAACAGAAGGTGGCTACTAACCCCTTTCTATCACCAGGGGGTGTGGGTGTCCAACCAACAGCTCCACCTATGGAGACAACATATGCTGAGTGGCCCTCAACCCCCGTAGTTGATAGATGGGATCCTGAGACAGGACCTCAAAGATTAGCATGCCCTGTACTTGAGCAGGCAGGAGGGCAGCGAATTCACCATGTTTTAGATTTCAAAACAGTGAAGCAGCTAAAAGAGGCTGTAACAACCTATGGTCCCCAAGCACCCTTCACTGTAAGCATGGTCGAATCCATTACCAACTTGAACGTGACGCCAGCAGATTGGGCTAGTATGTGCAAAGCTGTGCTAAATGGAGGACAATACCTGTTATGGAAGGTTGCCAATGAGGAATTTTGCACGGAGACGGCTAGGCGAAATGCAGCAGCCAGTTATCCTCAGAGAAATCTAGATATGTTGTCAGGAAAAGGACCTTATGAGGGTCAGCTGCAACAAATTGCATATGATCCTGCCATATACTCACAAATGCTGCAGATGCAGTTAGGGCATGGAAGACTTTACAAGGACATGGAGATTTACAAGGTCAATTATCTAAGGTAATAGAAGGAGCTAATGAACCTTACGCTGAATTTGTAGATAGGCTTATTCAAACAGCTACCAGAGTTTTGGGGGATACAGAGCAAGCAATGCCATTTATTAAACAGCTAGCCTTTGAACAAGCAAATCGTTGGTGCAAGGAGGCCATTAGACCATGGAAACATGAAGATTTAGACACATATATTAAATTATGTAGAGACATTAATGAACAAGGGCAAGTCGTGGCAGCTGCAGTACAACAGGCTTTAGATGCCAGGCCCAAAACATGCTACAATTGTGAACAAACAGGACATTTTAAAAGGAGTTGCCCCATAGGAGGAGAGATTTCCGGCTGGTGGTTGTTGGAAGGGCCGCGAGGGTGGCGTTCGCGGAAGTTCGGATAATAAAGAAGTTCCTGTTTTGAACCTACAAGTGCCTCGTGGCGGCTCGGTTATTTTGTGCCCAGCCAGACTGCGGCAAGAAGTAACCTTGGACCAATACATCTCACAGAGGAGCGCGGTGTTAAAAGCACTTGAAAACACTCAGCTTCTAGGTCAGTCACGGGATGTGGCCCCCCGTGGCAACCTTAGGCTGGGTTCTATATCCTTGAGGGCTGTGGTAAACAAAACAACACAAAATCAAACCATGTGCAGGAGGCAACAATGCACTCAGGAGAGGTGGTAAGCAGAGGTGGGAGGCCAGCCGCACTAGTGGACGTGCAGTCGGTTGTTGAAATGTCCTCGTGCAGTGCGAGGCTGAATAGAAAATCCTAGGGAATCTTTAAAAAACCTGCTAGACTTGATGAGAGACTTTTATAAGGCTTCAAAATACACGTCTGTATTTTGAATATTTTCAAATGTTTGTATTTCAAAATACAGATACAAAACTCAAGAGTAATTTCAATATACAAACTCAATAATAATTTTTCCATAGCAATCGCTTGGAAGTTGACCTTTTTTTAAATTGAAATAAAACAATTGTAAATACCATTTGGAGCAACAAAAATAGATATGAAATGTAATGAAAGCTATGTAAGATCTGTATGTAAAGTCAAAACATTATTGAGTGAAATTAAAGACAATGTATGAATAGAGAGATATACCATATTCATGAACACTCAATTGTCGTTGAAGATGTATCTCTTCTCTCAATTGAGGAGTAGCTGGGGTTGGTAAAATTTGGTTCATTAACCTGGCTGCCCATTTTTGCAAACAAAGTTTTACCAGAACATAGTCATACCCATTCACTTACATACTGTCCTGGGCTATTTGTTAATTCACTGGCAACATTAACTTGTGATAGAGACCTTGGTACCCTTGAAGCCTATAATATGTACTATCATCTGGTCCTTTAAGAAAAAAATTCACCTACTGATAGACTTCAAGCAATCCAAATCAAAATTCTGATATTTTATGTTCATTGGTTCTACTTGGTCATGATCTATAACATTCATGAGCTATTCTGGGATCCTAGTGTGTGAATCTGATTCAGTGCTAATCTTCAGCCTTTTGTTTAAATATAAATTCCTTAATTCTGAGGCTTTTTAAACTCATATTTTATTAGTTATTTTTTAAGAAAAAAAACTGTCTTTCCCAGAAGGATCATAAAGAACCTAATTTCTGAGTTCTTGCCCACCTGCATATTTGAACTTGCCTATGCTTTGCACTTTTATTCAAGGGTCATCTTGGCTGGGTATAGAAGTCCTGGGCTACATTTTCTCCTTTAGCCTTTGTAGCCATTGTTCTCCTGTCTTCTGGCGTTGAAGAAGACTTCTCCTTTTATCTTTGGCTCACTGCATTTTATCACTAAATATTTTTTCCTGGATGAACTTATGAATGCTATATGTCTAGAATTACCACTTCCCATGGGAGAGGGTCACCATCTACTTTTGTGGAATTTTTTCCCGGCTTTATCCTGTCTCTGGTTTTGGGGCATCTTTGCCTTTCTTCTCTGATTCACTTGTTTTTAATTCCTTAGTTTGGGCCATTTCCCCCAAATCAGTATGAGCCACTAAGAAAACAGTTATGTCCTTGGAAAACTCTGTGTCTGGAGACCTGCTTCCTGCCCAGGGATTTCCCTAGAGGTCTGCCTGTCTCCCTCATCACCTGCCCTTAGAGGGCTGTGCTCTGGGTGGATTCTGTCCCCCTGTGCTGCATGGCTTCTGCTGTGGAGAGGGGAGGCCAGGGCAGGGGTGACCCAGGCCACCTCCCTTGTCACTCCCCTGACGACACGCAGGAGGCACTTCCTCCTCACAGAGGTGCCCGTCAGCTGATGCTTCTGCTTGTCTGACTTGCTGTTCTCGGAGTCGCACTTGGGGTTGGAGGGGAAGCCTGGTGGCTGTGCCTGTTCCCCACCCTGTTCTGGACGTCCCACTTGCATCTAAAGCCACAGCACCAGCATGAACACTGGACCTCAGGAGATCAACCAGCAGGACCTGAGGTCACCACATCAAGGAGAGGCAGCCCTGGAGGTGGAGGACTGGGCTTGGAATGAAAGCTGACCCTGGGGAGGGACGGCAGAGCCAGGAAGTACAGGACTCTAATGGGGCAAGCTGGCCTCCCTGTCTGGCCCCCACCCCGTGGCTGTCGGAGGCTGTCTCTGGGAGAGCTCTATCTCACTCTCCCTGTCTCTGTGTCCTGCCTCCTGGTGGGCAGGACAGGGCCTTTGGGTGTGTCCCCAGCCTAGGCCCCAGCCCAGGCCTTTGCTCTGGTCAGTGTGGAACATCCATCAAAGCTGGCCTGACTGCTATCTCTGACCACGGCTGCCCACAGTGCCGACGAGCCCTGGGGCAAGGGCACTTCCAGAGACTCGAGGTCTGCGTGCTCCAATTAGGCCTCTGACGGTGGCCAAGCCCTGTGTCTGTCCCGTGGCCTCCAGCTATCTGCTTCCCCTCCATTCTGCATCACAGGGAACTGGACTCTCCTGAGCTGGAGAAGGGAGATGAGGGCTTCTTGTGGGCCGAGAGAACCAATTTTTTATCCCATAATCAGTTCAGCATAAACCATACACTTTCCATCTAAATTAATTTCAGATCATTGCGGTAATTCCCGAATTGGCAACACTGAGACTGTCCTGCACCAGCATTTGCCCAGCACCTGCCGTGGGCAGGGCTCAGGTTTGAAGGAGGCAGAGCACGAGGGACCAGGGTCTGTCCTCAAAATCACGGCCCACGTGGGGACCATGATGCTCCATGTGGCGCTTCTTGCCACCGAGCTCAGCAGGAGGGCAGCTGGGGCAAGGGAACAGGGGGCTCCTCGCACCCCATGCCCTGCCTCCGCCTCGCAGGGCATTGTGGAGGTCTCCTGGCTCCCCCAGGAATGCCCCGCGAGCTCAGGTCCACACCTTGACGTGGCCATTCCCCTGGCCAGACGCCTGATCTGTGCATTCGACCCTCCAGGGAGCCCGGCCCCACACCCTGCCTTTCTTAACCAGTCGGGTACCCTGACCACACAGAAGCCTGCTTGGGTTAACTCGGCAGAAAGGAGTTGGCTGCAGGTTCTCTGGGCAGCATGTGCACACTGAGGGGGCTATGCAGCTGGCCTGGGGAAGGACAGGGTCTAGCCCTGCTGCAGGCTCCCCCCGGCTCCCGGGGGGCCTGGTTTCTGGAAGGGAACATCTGACCAGGGTGCTGAGTGTCTCATGGACTCAGAGAACAGACTTTCCATCCCTGGGCAGTGTGGGAAGGTGGGAGAGACCGTGGAGTGGACAGCCAGAGAGAGACTAGGGGACAGCAGCTCCTCAAAAGACAGAAGCGGGGAGGACAAGGAAAGCCTGGCTGCTCCATGGGAGTTCGAGAAGCTCCTCCCCAATCCTGTGGCTTGGTGATCTTACTGCAGCAGCAAGGGACGGAGCAATGGCAACCTGGAGGAGCGCAGAGTGCTCCTTAACTCTGTTGGCCGCCTGCCTGCACAGAAAGGCTCCTGCTGTCAGCGCTTCCCTCTGAGACCTGAGGACGGGCTGTGCGATTCTCCCTGCACCCAGGGACCCTCGCAGGAGCAGCTGGCTGGTGCCTGCGGGAACCCAGCCCGGGCTGCACCCCAGTTCCTGTGAGTCAGTGCAGCTGTGAGGGCTGGGACGAGCCTTGGGAGAGCCTGAGGGCGGATGTGGGAGCCCCGTCTGCTGCTGCGGGGTGCTGGGCAGCCTGGAGACCCTGGGCAGCTGGGCATGCGGCTCCACTCCCGGCCCGGTTCTCCCACAGGTAAGTGGGGCTAACGGTAAAGCACTCCTCGTGCGGGGTCTTGGGCATTCCGGTAACGCGTCCTTGCAGAGGGCTGCGCTCTGCACTAGGCTCGCTCTGTGCGTCATCCGCGAGGTCCCTGCGTACCCTCTGAGCTCTCCTGGCTTCGCCCCGCGAGCACCTGCCAAGCCAGAGCTGTGCGCTCAGCGGAGCTGAGGGTGTAGGACCAGAAGGGGTCTGACCTCTGCACTTGACGCTGGCAGGTGACCTCAGGGGACCACGTCTTGGGAGAGTCTTCTCTGTGGGGCTCTTACCAAGGAAAAACCCTAAACAATGCTCTGGCTTCCCTAGCTTTTAGCTGACTCAAGACAGGACGAGGACTTCCTCAGGTGCAGGGGCCAGGCACGTGCCAGCCTCAGCATCTCTGGGGCTGCCGGGACAACAACGGTGGCCTCTCGGGTCTGAGGACAGAGGTCTGGGATCGGGGGTCCTGGGGCTGTGCTGCCTCCAGAGGCGCCTCCTGCCTCCTCCACCTGTGGGGCCTCAGACATCTCGGCTGGTGGCGCGTGGCTCTATCTCTGCCTTCATCCAGGTGGCCTCCTTCTGCGTCTGCCTCTCTCCTCTCCCTGGGAGGACTCCACTCACTGGATGTGGGCCCCAGTCCTGCGACCCCCCTCCACCTTGACCTTTGCTGCCCACAAAGGTCCCGTTTCCTCATAAGGTCCCTCTAGCTGCAGATGGGTGTGAATGGCGGGCAGACCACCGCAGGCTGCGTCTCCGCCCCGCCCAGGCCGTGAGAACGCACCTCCCTCTCCTTCCCGCAGAGGCTGAGGGACTGGCCTGCAGCCCGGGCGTCTCCTCCTGCAGGAAAGCCAGGTTCTGCCAAGCAGACGCCATGTCCATCCAGGGACCGGCCCTGCTCTGCCACTTCCTGGGAGCGGAAGGTCCTGGATCATGCCAGGCACTGGGAGAAGCCAGGGATGGTGGTGGCTGGTGAACATGCAGAAGTGATGGGGTGCTGCTGCTGGTCCCCCCCCCCCCCGGCCAGGTGTGACCTGTGCAGGATTCAGGTGTCCCGGTGTTCACCTGATCACCTCTGGCTCTCGGGTCCACTCCAATTCCAGAGGCCCAGGGAGGAGGGGCTAGAGGCCAAGGCCTCAGGGCAGCCCTTGGCTGGTCCCAGGGGGAGGCGGCTTGGCCTCAGGAGCGGCCCGGCAGAGCCCGGACACAGGGTGCATGCCTTCCATGTCTTGCTTCAAGACCGAGCCGGGATCTGCTTCAAAGGCACCGCCACACTGAGGACTTGGGAGGTGATGGGGTGTGACGGCGGGGTCCTCAGGTGGCATCAGTGCCTCATGAAAGAGGCCCAGAGAGCTCCCTCCTCCTGCCACGTAAGGACAGGGGACGCGGCCCTGCCCCCCAGTGCTGCGGGTCGGGAGGGGAGCCTGTGGGTGGCGAGCAGCGGGCTGAGGCCTTTGTAGGAGCCGGGAGGGGAGTCGGTAAAGCCACGGGGCGAAGCCCTGGTCTCCCGTAGGCAGAGGGGGCGGTGAGGCCCCTCCACGCGCCCTGGACGCATTCAGTCTAGATTGACTCTCCAAGGCCTCCGGAGGGTCCCAGCCGACCAGCAGAACAGGCCCCGGGCTCACTGCCACCTGCTGGCACCGGGGACCCCAGCAGGAGTCCCAGTGGTTCTCCCCTCGAGGGCCTCAGGTCGGCCAGAACTTGGGCCACCAGCCAGGGAGCCCCACCACCCCCTCCCAAGCGCCAAGGAAACGGGCCAGGAGGTCGGGGTCTGCTGCGACACCCGGAAGATGGGGCGCAGCAGCCCCCTCTGTGACACTGGCCCCTTGCTCCAGCGTCTGTGATGACAACCTGCTGTCACTTCCTGCTTCTCCTCCCTGTGCCAGCGCCGGACCCCTCAGAGCCACAGGCTCATGGAGTGGCTGGGCCTGTGCGCAGCCAGCGGCTGCCGGCCGGGTGTCCTCGGGCGGGGTCCCTCCTGGCTGGTCTGGGGGGCACCTGGCACCTGTCGTCCCTGTCAGCAGAGGTGCCTCCCCAGCCCCAGCAGACTGCCACCCAGCAGCGCCCCCTGCAGCCCGCGGAGCCATGAGGCCTAATTGCTTGGTGCCGCTTTGAAGGACCCGGCCCCAGCCGCGCCCAGGCAAGGCCCTCCTGACTGTCAGCAGTCGTTGAGGATAAATTAATATTTACTAAGCAGAGTCTCACGGGGAGGAGTGGGCCTGAGAACCAGGGGACGAGCGGCCGGGACCTGTGGCCCCACTCCCAGCTCTTGCTCTGTTGGCGGGGCTCGTGGGACCCTGGGCAGAAACCCGATCTGCAGCTAATTGCGGGGCCAGGCTTTCTCAGAGCACTCCTGCGACCCTGCTCAAAGTGCTGCTCCTGCCCTCGGATACAGCCGTCCACATCAAAGGGAGCTGGAGGAAGCCTCCCAATACCCCCCTTCCCCACCCCCACCCCAGCTCCATGGAGCAGCACCTCTGGGCCCTGCGCAGGGCAGAGCCTCCTGCACACTGGCCGGGCCGCCGCCTGTGCCCTGTGAGGACATGTTGCATCTCCATTTTTCTGACCTGGAGACAAGCTCAGAGAGGTTAAGCAAGTCATCTGAGGTCGCACAGCTGGTTATGGGGTGGAGCTTGAATTTGAAATTTGTATTTGTTTTCCGGGGCTGCTACCACAAAGTGCCATAAACTTGGTAGTTTTAAACAAAGTTCTGGAGGCCAGAAGTCCAGAACCAAGGTGTCTGCAGGCCCATCTCTCTCTGAGACAGGAGCAGGACCTTTCCTGTCCTCTGCTCCCTGTTATCTGCCAACCTCGGAGTTCCAAGTGCCTCCTGGGGGCTGCACCCAACTCCCCACCCCCATGAGGACATGTCACTGGGCCAGAGCCAGCCTCGTCCAGATGGCCTTGTCTTAACCCCCAGCCCCGTACAGACCCCATTCATAATCCCCAGGTCCCGTTAGGACACGTCTCACGCAGGCTTTCCGGGAAGTCACCGAGAGCGCTGGCTCCTCCTGTCTGGCCGGCAGGGCAGTGAAGGCAGCTGAGGAGGGGGCTTGTCCCCTGCCTGCTCCAGGCCCCGCACCTCCCTGCCTTCGTCCTGGGCACAGGCCCAGGTGGCGAAGGGAAGCTGCGGGTTTCAACTTGGGTGACATCTGGCCCAGCCTCTGGGACGCCCTCCCGAGCCTGCTTCTCACACCGAGGGCGAGGTGGGTGGCCTGGGGCCCTTTGAGCTCAGCGACACAGGCCAGGGGTTAAGTGGCCACCCCAGGGCATGTGAGTCCCTGGTGGCAGGCCAGACAGGAACAAGGGTCTGCTGACCCCAGCCTGGGCTGTCCCCAGAAGCAAATTTGGCAGAAAGCTGGAGGCCCCCGGGGGGTTGGCAAGCTGAAGAAGTCACCACGGCCTCAGGAGGGGTCTGTCCAGGCCACAGCGGGGGCAACCCGGTGGGTGCAGCCCAGGCTCACTGCCATGCAGAGTGGCCTCCACCCAGAGGACAGAGCTGGGTGGCCTGCAGGAGCGGGACCGGGGCTGAGCAGTGTCTGAGTGGCCCCTGGCAGGGAGGTCCCAGGGGCGGCTTCTGGCCCAGCGTGGAGGACGTTTGAGCAAGCAGAGGAGCCCAGGGTCTGGGAGAGGCCTCCTGGCCGGCCGTGCGCTCTCCTTGCTGGAGCAGGGGTTTGGACCAGTGTCCGGAGGGTCCCTGCTGGCCCCAGCCAGTGACCCTGGGCAACCTCTTGGCAGCTGAGGGGCTGAGGAAGCTTCGGCTGCCCGAGCACTCCCCGCCCTGCCCCCAACAGCCGGGTCAGCTCTGCCCCTCTCCCTGCGGGGGCCAGGCCAGCCAGGGTCTAGCAGCTCGCTCATGCAGCTCTCGCTGCTTCCTGGGCCCCCCTGTACCCGCATCAGCCTTGGGGACCTGTGGCCAACAGGGGTCTGTTCTTACAGTGACGGGAGGGACTGGGTTGGAGCCAGCCTCACTGGGTGGGAGACGGCCGACCTCCGGGAGTGCAGGCGAGACCCTCGAGAGGACAGCCCAGCCCAACCCTGGGAAGCTGCTGGGGGCATCAGCAGGCCCTCAGGTCCCCACTAGGTGGTCACATCTACAGCAAGGGCCCTGCCACCTGCCTGCGGACACCAAGCTTCCCCAGCAAGGCCGGCGCCCAGAGCATGGTGACTGCCGTCCACGCTGGTCTGACCTGGGGTGAAGAGGCAGGGCGCCCCTCACGGCATCACCCCACCTCCTCTCCCGAGTTAGAAGGCGGAGTTCAGAGCCCCCAGGTTCGGGACAACCTTGGAGGAAGCCTGGGGGCGCAGCAGGGACGTGGGGTCCGGGGGAGCACCGCCTCTCATACCCCTCTCCATCCCTCCTGTCTCTGCCTCTCAGGATCAGGGTCATAGAGAGATTCTGTGCCTAAGAACTTGGGCTGGGAAGTGGTCTGACCCCGCGGGTGCCCCTGGTGTCTCCCTCTGCTCCCGGCCCAGCTCGGTCCCCGTCTGCTGGGGCCCTGGGGTCCTTCCCGAGCAGCCCAGCCCTGGGAGGCCCCTGAGCTGCTCCTGGGGCTGGCGAGATCCGGTCCCAAGTCGCACCCCCCCCAAGCCCAACAGCCCCCTCCTCAGAAGGAGGAGCTGGATCAAATGTTAATCCTCTCCACATGTAGAATGTTCCAGATCGCCCCGAGCTCAGAGTGCCTTTTGAACTTGTGAACAGAAATTGATTCAAGGTGACGAATTTGTAATCAGTTTATGATTGATGGGCCGGGTTTCCAGCAAGGCAGCCCCGTGTCCCTCCTCCCTCCCGGGAAGCAAATGTGTTTCACTTTATCTTCCCCAGCTCGGGACCCGGAGGACCAGGGCAAAAAAAAATAAAGTCAACTGCAATATTTAACTTGTACGAGAACAGATGCCACTTAATGGGCATCGGTGGGAAGGAAGTGCTAAATGGGGCTCTGGCCGCTCCCTGTCCACTCAGAGGGCACTCGGATGTGAGACTATTAGTGTGATTAGGTGAATAATGACTTTGGAACTAATTTCGCCGGGTTGGAAAGAGAGCAGGACAGGCCGAAAACAGAAACATCTGCTCGACGCCCGATTTCAAAGGGTAATTGACGAGGCTGCTCAGGCTGCCCACCCCGAGCCGCACCCTCGCTGTCTGTCTGTCTTTTCTTCCTTCTCCTCCTCCTCCTCCTCCTCCTCCTTCTTCTTTTTTCAATCAAAACTACCCTGAAGTGACTTTGGGCTCAACCCTAGCAGAGCTCAGCCGGGACGTCCTGGGGAGCAGTGACCCAGGGAACAGAGTGACCAGGGAGGGCCGGGGGGAGCAAGGCCCCTCACCCAGGGAGCGCCTCCTCTGGTGCCTTGGAGGAGCTCTCGGGAGCGCAGCCCTTACTCACTGCAGCCCCCTTCCCTGGCAGGGCTCCTCTGGCCCTCCAACCCTCCCGTCCTGCCGGGGGTCCCTCTGGAAGTCACCTGCTGTCCCTTCCTTCAGGCAGCCACGTGCTGAGGAAGGCAGGGGCAGGGAGGAAGGGGAGGAAGGGACGAGGGAAGCAGGAGGGAGGGAGGGAGGGAGGGAGGGACGGAGGGAGACCCCCGTTTGTACTGCTGGCCGAGGACCAGTGTCTGTGGTGGCCACTCCCCAAGTGGCTGACTTCCAACTGCCACGGCAATGTCGCAGCTGGTGTCGCAGGAGAGGACACACCTGGGCTCTGGGGCAGGCCTGAGCTGGCCCCAGCACAGTGCTCCCTCCAGGCCTCTGTCCACGCTGTCCACACAGGCACCCCCATGTCCTGGGCATCTGCACCCTCACCACTCCACCCTCCCTCCTCATCTCCCTCCCTCACAGCCACATTCCAGCACCACACTCCTGGACACTGGGCTGGACACACGCCTGGCCCAGGGGGCCCTGAGCCTTAGGAGCCTTCCAGGAAAGTGCATGGAGACCCCCCCACACCCCCCGGGAAAGGAGCTCCCTGGGAGCTGGAACAGGACGTGAGAGCCCGAGGGGCGAGGCTGGAGGGACGCAGAGCACGTGGGGCAGGCAGGCCAAGCCCTGGGTGAGCTCAGGGCAGCACTGGCAGCAGACAGAGGGCCTGGTGGGGGCTGCCAGCTGGGGACAGGCTCCACCCCCTCCAGGCCTCCTGGGGAGGAGGGCAGGGCGGCTGGATTTTGTCCTCATGCAAGAGAGAAAACCAAGTGTGTCTTTGCAAAGGCGCACACACAGCACGGCATTTCCAGGATGCGGGGAGAGCCGGTGTCCCCCACTTCTGACCTGCAGCCTCCGTCTGGCACCTGCCCGCTCCCTGGTCTCTGTCCAGAGGCAGCTCAGTTTGCAAGGTGCCGGCTGCTGCCCTGCAGGAATTGCAGTGCCCGGGACACGGTCTTCTCTCCTGCACCCACTTGCTGTCTGGAGCCCAGCAGTGCCTCCTCATCGGTGCCTTCACTTTCTATAGTTCCTGTGACCACCATCAACCACAGACTGGAAATATCACCTGCACATTCTGGAAATGACCCGTAAGTTTTCAGAGGCATGCATTCTGAGTCGGTGGTGAGATCTCCCATCACCCAGCTCATCAGGGAGGTTCCCGTGGCCCAGGCACCTGTTGTCAGATCCACCACCAGGGAATCACAGCACCTGGTTTAAGGACCCCATTATTAAGTAAAATAATGATGGCCCCAAAACACATAAGTAGCAATGCTGATATTCTAGATGTATCAAAGTACTTTCTCTAAGTGGAAAGGTGAAAGTATGATAAGATATTTTAGGAGAGAGACCAAACACAATGTTTACTCCTGTAACTGTTATCATTGTTTATTTTATTATTGCTGTTGATCTCTTACTGTGCTTAATTTATAAATTGAACTCTGTCCCAGGGGTGGGGGGTACGATCCCCATTCCCTGGCCACCCCACCCTAAGTGTCCCCTCCCGGGCATTGCTGCCAGCTCCAGCTGGGCCTGGGCTCTTCTACCTGGGTGTCGAGTGGGCCCCTCAGGTCCCTCAGGTGTAAAGCTGTGGACATGGTCAGAATCGAGATAGGGTTGAGCCTGGCGAGCCCCACAAAGGCCACTGCAGGCCTGCCCAGAGCCAGCAGAGCCTGGCCAGCCCTGCCCAGCACGGCCTGCGCCCAGGGACCCACCACGTCACCTCATCGTTCCCTTGCACCCCTCCCTGGCCGCGGCCTCCTTGATCCGCTCATGGTGGACTACCGTGCGCGCTCCCCCGGCCCCGTCCCCTGCCCCCCGTCCATGGTGGGCCTGCTCGTCCCCCGAGGAGCTCTCCCTCCAGCGCCTCTGCTCCCCTCCTCCCCCTGGCGTAGGGAGACGCTTGCACCACAGTGCTGCGAGGACAATTGGGGACCCTCTTAGGGACGTGACTGGGCCCTTGAGCCTCCTGGGGCAGGATCTCCATGGAGAAGCCAGCTGACCCTGAGCTGGGTCCCAAATCATTTTTTAAAAAATATTTTTTAGTTGTCAATGGATCGTTATTTGGTTTACTTATATGCGGTGCTGATGATCGGACCCAGCACCTCACACATGCTAGGCAGGCCCTCTACCCCTGAGCCACAGCCCAGCCCAAATTTTTTAAAAATTTTTTTAGTTGCAAGTGGACCCAATACCTTTATTTATTTAGGTACCAGGGATTGAACTCAGGGGCACTTGATCCCTGAGCCACGTCCCCAGCCCTATTTTGTACTTTATTTAGAGACAGGGTCTCACTGAGTTGCTTAGCACCTCGCTGTTGCTGAAGATGGCTTTGAACTCATGATCCTCCTGCCTCAGTCTCCTGAGCTGCCGGGATTACAGGCGCGCCCAGCTGTATATTTTTATGTGTGCGAGGACAGAATCCCGTGCCCCACATGTGCCAGGCAAGCGCTTCACCACCGAGCCCAGCCCCAACCTCCCACATCTTTATGCCACTTGGGAAAAGAACCCGAGGAGAAGGCTGCTGAAGTAGATGGCTTTAGTGCCACAGGACTGCAGAGTGACATTTGATGTTAAGGCCCAGCAAAGAACAGGAGCCCCAGGAAACACCCGGAGTCCACCAACGGCCCTGGAGAGATCTGCTCTAGAAGCAAGGGGGAGTGACAGATGGCCACAAGGCCATCTCACAGCTGCAGACTCCTGGGGCCTCTCCCAAGAAGCAAGGGGACACTGCCTGCTTGCTCAGGGTCCCTAGGGGTCCTGCTTCATGGTGTGGGAGCCATCTGAACCCCTGACCCCCCCTGGGCAGCCGTGGGGCCAGACCACTCTGGAGCTCTCAGCATGGGGACACAGGTCAGACCAGGCCAGCAAGTGGACCTGGGTCCCAGGGCGCTGCAAGGCTATGGGGCCTCTGTGGGTGACCTGGGAAGGTCCACCCCTTCAGGGCTCAGGAGGACTCACTCACAAGGAGGGGGGGATCCTGGGTCAGGGGTGGGTGGGGACCCCCCTGCTCCCCCTGCTCCCCCTGCTCCCCCTGCTCCCCCCAGGGAGAGGTCGGACCACTTACTTGGGAAGGCAGGAGACAGCTGATCCCTGCGGGGCCCCAGGCCCTGGACAGCACTCCATGTCCACATGCCCTCGGGACGCCAGTGCGACGCGTTTCATTTCCCATTTCAAGACGAGGGTGGTGAGGGTGAAATCTGTGGCTCACAGCTGGTCAGGACGGGGCAGACCTGGAGCCTAGGTCCACCAGGCTCTCGTGTCAGCCCCACACCTGCGGCCTGGCCACCCTGGGCCTGAATGTCCCCCCTCACGCGCTCCCTCAGCCTCTGAGTGCCTGACCCCACCCACGTCCTTCCCTCTGGGGTCCCCGCCCTGGCCTGCTTTAAGATCCTGTCTCGTGTCCAGGCAGCCTGGCTGGTGTCTTCCGTGGGAGGCCACAGAGGCGTGACTTGGAGTTCTCTGCTGTCCCCTGCAGCTGACCCAAGCTCCTTGGCCAGGTCCTGCTCAATCAGCTGCCCCCAGCACACAGAGGGTCCTCAGGAACGCCTTGGAACGAGCGAGGCTTAATGTTAAGTTTCCTTTGACCCCTTGTGTGCTCAGTGGGCCCCGCCACCCGTCCCCTCGTTCCCAGCCCACAGGCGCACGGAGCCCGGCCTCCAGGCCAAGCAGCCCTCACAGGTCACCGCATTTCCTCTTCAGCCACGTTGCAGGTCGGGCGGCCACAGTACTGGGCTGCTCAGCGCCTGTCCCCTCAAATCTCAGGCTGCTGCCCAGCTGCTCCCTTCAGGGCCCAGAGCACGCTGCTGCGAAGGCCTCGAGAGGGCGTCCCCCAGCGGCTAGACACCTTCCCCCACAGGCAGCACAGGACTTGATGCGATTATTGAGATGGGAAATGGACGTGACCACACTGATTGGGGATTTTCCATTATTGTTTTTTTTTAATTGGAGGGATCACGACGTGGGCTGGGAACCAGGAAGTGCGTGGGAAGACAGGGACGGGGCCTCTGGCACCTCTCTGGACAGCCCTGGGCGGGGAGGCCAAGGGGAGGCCGAGGGGAGGCCACGGAGAGGCGCACAGCCAGAGGCCGCCAGGAAGGGCAGCAGAGGAAGAGGGGCGTCTTGCAGGATGTGGGGTGCAGAGCCCCCTCTCCCCTCTGGCTGTGGCTTCCTCCCCTGCCCCTGCGAGGGGCCCCCCACCGCCTCCCTGAGCCGTGGCTTCCTCCTCGTGGACAGGTGAGTGTCCACTCCGCGAGGCGCTCCCAGGACGCGGGTGGGGCTCCGGGGCGAGAGTGGGAGGCTGGAGCAGGGGTGCAGGCAGTCCTCAAATCTCAGGCTGCTGCCCAGCTGCTCCCTTCTCGGGGTGAACCAGAGTCTGTGTGACACCCAGGTGATCCCCAAGGCAGCTTCCGGAAGCAGCGCCTTGGGCATGGACCACGGGGTACACGTGTCCAGGGACTGGGCTGTGGAGGACAGCCACCCCCACACGCTGGGGTCCTGGCTGAGTGGCCCTCTGGGCCCATGGGTGTCGCGTGGGACAGGGCGGAGGAGGCGGGACTTCTCTCATGGCCTCCAAGCTCCTCATGTGGCCTCCAAGTGAGGAGCAAGGGCCACACAGCCACCAGGAGTGGTCTGTGCCCAGGCCACTGCTCGGTCTGTGTCCCAGCCTGTCCCCAGGGGGTTTTCTGGAGGGGAACCCTTAGGTCTAGGAGCCCAGCCCTGCACGTGATCCAGACACCCTGACCACACTGCGCCTGAGTGGTCTCTGGTGGCCGCCCCAGCCCCTCCTCTGACCGCTGCCCATGCACTTGGAAGCTCCACATCTGGGCTCCCAGCTGTGACAGGGACGGCTGAGAGCCTGCTCGAGGACCTGCGGAGGCTGCGGCTGGGGCGCGGTCAGGGCGGGCTCCCCAGCGGGTGCAGGAGGCCCACAACTGCCCAGCGCTCCAGAGAAAGGCAAGGGAATCAAACTCAGGCTGCGTGAAGCCGGGACCCCCCCAGGCAGCGTGGGACTCAGTGCAGAGGACGGGGAGGCCGAGCCTGGACACGTGTCCTGCGGGTGCCCACTCCACTCTAGAGGGAGACAGGAGAATCGTGGCTCCCAAAGCAAAGACAGTCTCCATCAGCAGGCCCACCCTCCAGAAGGGCTTGGGGCCCCGTCCTGGTAGTGAGACGTGGGGCCTCCAGAACGTCTCTCTCCTGGCTGTGAGAGGGAGGGCCGCTTGGCCATAGAGTCATCACCTGCCTTCCCACAGAATGAAGAAGAGATGAGTGGAGCAGGGCAGCCATTCTGGGACCAGGAGGAGAGACGTGGTGGGTGCACTTGGGGTCAGAGAGGCTGGATCCCCACACAGCAGGTGGGCTGAGCCACCCGCCCGGCTGCAGAATGAAGGAGGCAAGTCGTGCCCTGTGGGGACCCCTCAGGGGACAGTGTGGGTGCGTCCTTACTGGTCCCTCGTGGCTCCAGGGCCTTGGCTTAGTGCTGCCGGCAGGAAGATCCTGCAGGAGCGAGACCCTGGGAGGCCATCACAGCCCCTCCCTCACCGTGGCCTCTCAGCAGCGGCAGGAGGGGGACGGCTGCAGCGACCACTCCACTGCCCCGAGCTCCTGAGGTCCCTGGTGAGCGTGTCCTCCTGGGAATGCTTCTCCACTAGTCACCGTGTGCCAGACCCTGTTGGTGGTCACTTGTTGGGGTGCCACGGTGAGACACGAGGATGGACGTCAGCAGCAGACGCTGGTCCCCACGGTTCTGGAGGCGGGAAGCCCAGGACAGGGGGCAGCCAGGCGGTTCCTGGTGAGGACTCATCAGGCTCACAGGCGGTGGCCTTCCCACTGTGTCCTGCGTGGTGGGGACAGTGCCCCAGGGTCACTTCTCCCTATGCGGGCCCCAGCCTCAGCACCCCGCCTGACCCAGCTGCCCCCAAGGGCCCGGCCCGCAGTTGCCTGGACTCGGGGCTTCAGCACAGGCACTCGGGACCCGAGTCGGCCCGCGGTGTCATTCAGTGGCTGGGGAAGAGCCACGGGGTCCAGGCCCTCGCCCAGGAGCCGACGTCCAGGGACTTGCCCCGGTTCACAGGCAGCTGCCCAGGATCCAGCCGACTCCAGGCTCCTGTGTCCTCTCAGGACATCACGCTGGCCTCCCTCAGGGCTCTCAGACCCCTGCCCTGCTGCCCCTGGGAGGGGACAGGACAAAGCTGTCATTACCCTACACAGAGAATTTCTCGGTTCCCTTGCTCAGAAACCGGAAAAGGGCAGAGTCCACCATGCATGGGATTAAACCCAAAGGTGATGGGATGCAGACGCCCTGCGATCTCCAAGGCCAGGACCCACCCCATCACCTGACGCCCGCCCTCAGGTCCCCACCTCGGCTCTGCCTGATGGAGATGCCCGGGTCTGCACCCTGTGCTGCTGCAGGGCAGGGTCCCAAGCACTCTCCCTGGACGGCTTCACCCCCAGGGCAGCCCAGACCCACTCCCTCTCCTGGAGGCTGGGCAGCTGCCCCAGAGAGAAGGAGGAGGCCCTTTCCTTCCTGCCCGTGGCTCTGTCTGCTGGGGTCTGAAAACCGATCTTCCACAAAGGACGGCCCAGCCGAACTCAAAATGGAAAACAGACCCTGGGCAGCTAGAGCGCGGCCGGCCCAGACAGCCCGGGATCAAAGGCAGGCCGGGCTGCCCACGGGCCCCAGCACGGTGTCTGGTTATCAAATTTGCACTTGGCAACGTCTCTGTCCTGCTCACACTCCTGGAGGGAAGGAAGACCCAGCCAAGCGCAGGTAACACCACCCGCACTGGGCTGCCACCTGCCGGTCCTGCTCTCTGCACGGGCACTGCTGAGAGGGCTGGTCTTCAGGTGCCCAGTGTGTGCCAGTGCTTTGTCCTCAGCCGGCGTTGCCTGCACAGCAACCTGGCAGGCAGGTGCTGGTGAGCTGCCCTCTCCGCCATCAGGAGACCAGCTGCTCACCTGGTCCTCACGGGGGCACCTGGAGGAGCCTGCCTGGCCTCAAACCTGGTGCACTATGGGGTGCACGGTGCTGCTCACAGGGTAGCCCCTGTCCTTCTGGGTTGGGGAGGGCATTTGGGCCGTGGAGTCGGGATCCTTCAGGTGGGAGGGTCCCTGGAGGGAGCCCAACAGTCCTTGGTGTGATGGGGACACAGAGAGTACCCCAGCAGAGACGGCTCACAGCAGGTCTCTGGACCAGTTAGTTTTTGCTGCATAACAAAATGGCCCAAGCCCGTGGCGTGGGACAGTCACCAGTCACAGCTCACATGTGTCTGGTCAGCCAGGCACCAGCCCTGGCTCGGCTGGCCTTGATGGAGCCGTCCTGGAGTTTGGGGCCCTGGTCCTCCTGCAGCTGGCTCGGCTAGTGCTCACAGGGACGAGGAGAGCCAGGGAGCAGGTGGGACGGCTCTGCAGAGGGAGGCCCTGCCTGGCTCCAGTCCCGCTGCCTGGTCCTGTTGGAGAGGTAAAGCCAGGGCGGAGAGGGGGAAGTGGGAAGGCGCCGCCCAACAGCACGGGCCACTCTGCAGTCCTCCAGGCCCTCCCTTCCCCAGGGCAAAGGCCAGGGCCTGACTTGGCCACTGCCAGACTCGGCCCACCCCTCCCACCACGGCGGCCTCTAGACGTCCAACATGTGCACCCCCGTGAGTGTCCCAGCTCAGTCTCTTGCTCCTCCACAGCGACCCCTGTGCCTCCAGGGTGAGGTGGCCCCTTCCTCTGGGGCTTGGCCTCCGTGGCCTCAGAGTCCCCACCCCCGTGAAGAGCTGCTGTCCGCGCAGTGATAGCTGCAGCAGCAAGACTGATGGCGGCTGCCGGCCGCGCCCTCCTGGGGCCGTCCTCGTCCATTACGGGCCGGGGGCGCTTGTCATCACACTGCGGTGCAAATCGGAATCAAATGCGTCGAACGCGCCCACAAAAATGCTCCCCTTTACATTTGCACAAAGTGGGGGAGGGGGGGTCAGCCGAAGGCTGTCGGTCAACTTGAAAGAGGCCGAGGCTGAGGACACTCTGGAAACTGTGCTCTCCATCCCCCGCCCGCAGCTCGGCTCCAGAGAGGATGGCGAATCCCACAAGAAAGCCCCGGTCAGGCCTAAGCAAAGCCACGTGTCCCGGCCCCTCAGATGTTCTCAAGTGTCTCCAACGTCTGGGCCCAGAACCCTCAAGGTGTCGCCGGATCACCCGCCTCGGAGTGGGAGGCACAGCCTTCCCCAGAGCCAGCTCCCACCCAGGGCGCAGGCCAACGGGGAGCCCGGCGCTGCCCGGCGCTGCCCGGACCTCCGCATCCTGGGCAGAGAGGCCGCTTCTCCCTGCCGGAGGGACGCGCCACAGCAGGCCGCTCTGCCCCCACCAGCCCTCGCCCCGCTGGCTGCCCCAGCCCATCCCTCCAGCACCCCTCCAGAAGGCGTCCCTGCAGCTCCAGCCCCTCCTCACCCCCAAACCACCCACCTAATTCTGCCCCCCTCTGGACAGTCCACCTCCGCTTGCAGGCGCCCCACCCTGCTGGCAAAGGCAGGCCCTCTGCTCCCTTGGCAGCAGGGAGCGTGCGCAGGGCCTCGCCCAGTGGCTGGGGAGCTGGGGTTCACCCCAACCTCAGTTTAGCCTCGCTCTGTCCCTCGCCTCTCCTGACCTGGACTGTGCGACGGCCTGCGTGTTCAGCTCCATGGGCGTCCAGCAGCTACGCCTTCCAGTTGGGTTTGCCCAACAGGGAGCCTGGGAAGACAGGAGGAAGTGTGGGGAGGGTGGCCAGGACACCCGTGCCCTTGGTCTTCACATGCCCTCCAGCCCCGCCCTCCCCGTGGCCCTCCAGCCCCGCCCTCCAGCCCCACCCTCCCCGTGGCCCTCTAGCCCCGCCCTCCCCGTGGCCCTCCAGCCCCGCCCTCCCCGTGGCCCTCTAGCCCCGCCCTCCCCGTGGCCCTCCAGCCCCGCCCTCCAGCCCCACCCTCCCCGTGGCCCTCTAGCCCCGCCCTCCCCGTGGCCCTCCAGCCCCACCCTCCCCGTGGCCCTCCAGCCCCGCCCTCCCCGTGGCCCTCCAGCCCCGCCCTCCCCGTGGCCCTCTAGCCCCACCCTCCCCGTGGCCCTCCAGCCCCGCCCTCCAGCCCCACCCTCCCCGTGGCCCTCCAGCCCCGCCCTCCCCGTGGCCCTTAATCGCATGCCCTCCAGCCCTGCCCTCTCTCCTCTTTTAAACATACCCCTGGTCTTGTTGGACCTGAGATGACACAGACCTCCCTCAGGAATGCTCAGTGGTCAGCAGAGAGCCCTGCTGTGGCCAGCTGTGGACCTGAGCCAGGCTCAGCCAACCGCTGCCCCCCCGTTAGCCATGTGCTGTGCACCCCCCTACTTACAACTGCCGCAGCCTCTGTGCCTGTCAATCAGACCAATGAGGGAAGTCCCCTGGGCGGGCATCAATCTTCTTAGCCATGGCCCAGCAGGTGGGGGCAGGAGGTCTGACCAGGGCACGGACACCATGGCAGGCAGCGGAGCCTGCACCAGGCAGAAGGCATGCCAGGGTGAGAGCTGTGGCTGGGTCCTCATCAGAGGGGTGACAGCTGGGGGTTTCGGTCTGGGGTGCCCCAGTACCCATTGTGCAGGCTTGGCCCCGGCTTAGGGTGCTGTGGGCTCAGGGTGCTGTTGGGGGTGGGGCCTGTGGGAGGAGGTCGGGGCTCAGGGGTCATGTCTGCAGGGGACCAGGCCTCTTCTGCCTCTCTCTCTGCAGGTTCCTCTCCCATGTGCTCCGGCCACCATGTGCTGGGCTGCCCGAGGCCCAAAGAGAAATCAGTAAATCAAACCCTCTGAGAATTTCACCCTTGGCCCTGCAAAACCTTCTAAAGAAAACCGAAGGACGGCAGAGCCTGGGAGGAGAGGTCACATCGGGCTGTGGAGGTGACCGGGTTAGAAAGAGGACCAGAGGCCTGAGCAGTAGACCTGCAGAGGGTGACCTCCTGGGCAGCAAGTACGTGGAAAGGAGTTGCCATCACTACTTGCTAAGCACGTGCAAGTGGAGGCCACGGTGAGGCCCCGGCCCTCCCTCGCAGCAGGGCTGAGATTTAAAAGAGCAATAACCAAGGCGGAGCAGTGGCCGCACCTGTCATCCCAGGGACTCAGGAGGCTGAAGCAGGAGGATCACAGGTCAAGGCCAGCCTCAGCAACTTAGGGAGAACTTGTCTCAAAATAAGAATTAAAAAGGGCTGGCATGTGGCTCAGTGGCAGAGCACCTGGGTCCCACCCCCAGGACCGACAAGAACGCAGAGCAGCCCGAGCACATGCCTCCCCTGGAGGCACGGCAGGAAAATTGGCCTCTTCAGAAAGAACCTCAGCAGTTTCTTACAGTTAAACAGATTCTCAAATGGCCCTCAGCAGCGTCCCTAACATGGCCAGTCAGGGATTTTAAACCTCACTTCAGACTCAGGATTCCAACTTCATCGACACCAGCCGTCCTTAGGGAGGCTCAGCCCCCGTGTTCCTGGGGGAGGCCTTCGCTATTGGCCTCGGGTCTTCTTGGTCTTCAGGGTCTGGGTGTGATAAGTACACATAGCATCCACCCTGGCGACCGCGGTCAAGTGTAGGGTTCAGCGTCCACGCATCGACATGGCGCGGCCGTCCTCCCATCCATCTCCTGAGCCCACCAGCTTTGTCGCGGCAACCAGCACCTGGATGAGCAACTCAAAGAAACAGAGGTCTGCTCGGCCCTCGGTTCTGGGGGCTCCAGCCTCTGTCCCCTGGTCCCTTTGCTCTGGGCCTGGGGTGGGGCAGCTCTTGGTGGCAGGAACACGGGGCAGGACAGAGGGAAACGGGAAGAGGCTGGGTGGGCCAAGTCAGAAGGCCCCAGTGGGGACACGCCAGGCGCTACTTGGGGGGAAGGTCTCAGCCAGGGTGGAGGGTGGACTGCCAGGGGCCGGGCAGGACCTAGAGAAGGTTCCTGAAGGCGCTGCGGGAAGAAGGAGGTGCTGAAGCAGAGGGGGAGGAAGAGGCCCCGGGTGGGGGGGTGGGGGGCTGGGCGCAGAGCCGGGAAACCGGAGGGGCCCCCGCGGGGCTTTGCCTCTGCTCCAGGCCCGAAGGGAGGGCAGGCGTCCCCAGGAAGATGTCATGCCCAGTGCCATCCACACGGCACCTCTGTGAGGCAGGTGCCGTCCTCCTGGGGTCCAGTTGGGCATCTGAGGTGACAAAGGAGGTGATCGGCCCAGGGTGCCTCCAGGGACCAGGTCTGAGGGGCTGGATTCAGCTGAAGGCGGGTGGCTCCAGCGCCTGTGTCCAGTGGGCCCTGGAAGAGCCCTGGACGTGTGGGATCGTGCTTCCATCTTGAGTGAGCATTCACCTTATGCTGACCCCCACCCCTTCCAGAAGCTTCCTCTGTGTTAACACTGACCGTCCCACAGCCCTGCGGTCTCCAGGTGAGCACTGTTTGCTCCTCTGCACGAATAAGGAGACCAAGCTCAGGGGTGCACCCGGGACCATCCACCCCAGCGGGTGGTGGACGCAAGCGTTGGCCCAAGAGCAGGCACCAAATTCAAAATGCACCACATCCAACGGAAGCCGGCGAGGGTCCGGAGCCCTCCCACGGCCTGTGGAGGGGACCAGCGCTGATTGAGTGAAAGAAGGATGTAGTCAGGACCCCTGCGGGAGACTCTGGCCCACCTCCTCAGCCTCTGACCCTCCACCTCCCAGGTCCCTGCGTCACTGTGAACCCCGTGAAGGCAGCCGCACCCCCCCACACCACCTGCCCTGAGGGGTTCACAGGCTGGTGAGCGCTCTCGGCAGGTGAGGGAAGCACCCCTTGGCAAGAGGCCTGGGAAGGCCCACTGAGCAGGGGAGTCTTGGGGAGGGAGGGGCCTGGCCTGCCGGGAGCCCAAGGTCAGCACCCGGGACAGCTCCCAGCAGGCCCTGGAGAGAGGCCTGGACCCTGGAGCCGCAGGCAGCCCGTCCTGGCTCTGGTCTGCTGGGTCCAGTGCACGTTGGGCGGCACTCCCCTTTCCAGCTGGTAAGGGCCACCCCAGAGACACGAGGCGGGAGGCAGGTGGACTGGAGGTGTTCAGTGTCCCACTGTTCAGAGAGGGGCCTCCAGGCCATCCTGCTGACACAGCCGAGGACCAGACCCACCCCAGGCAGGACCCCTCCCGCCATGAGGAAAATGCCTGGGGTCAGGGGCTCCTTCTCGGGCCTGACCTTGGGAAAGTGCCCACCTCTGTCAGAGCCAAGGCCCCACTGGCCACTCTGGTCACTCTTTGCTACCCTCTCCCTCTGCCCAGCCACCTGAAGAGATGGACTAGGATCCAAACCTGAGTGCAGGCCAGGACCCTGTCCCTGGGCCCTGAGGGGGTCAACAGAGAGAAGAGGGGCCACAGTGAGGGCCTGGGGCACCTGGCTCCCTCACCCGCTGGGCAGCCCTGGCACGTCCCCACCTCTCTGGGCGGGGCTGATTCGCTGCACAACAGGCACTGCCACACCAGGGCACCTTGCCACTGAGCCACCTCCCCTAGCCCCCGGCTCCTGGCCTCCAGCTCTCTGCTTCCTGGAGCGTGGCCGAGGCAAGGACCCCTGCTGGGCCCTCTCCCCTCATGGGTGACCTGCTCCCCACGCCGCCCCAGGACAGGACGCGGGGTCTGTGGTGTGGTGGCAGAGGTGGCAGGTCTGTGTCATTGTGTTCTCTCTTCCCAGAAATGTCTCTAACCTGAGCATGTGTCATTTCCTGCTGACCGGCAAGGGAGGCCAGTAACCAGGGCAGCTCCCGGCAGGGGCAGGGCGGGAGGGGCCAGGTGAGCCCCGGGCGGCCGCCCCAGCAGCGCCCCCGTGATCGATGGCCAGCAGGTCCTTCCTGGAACAGGTGGGCAGAGAGTTCCTTTAAACACTTGCTGTCTGTCCCCGCCTCCTCCCCACACAGGAAGCCTCTGCCACCTCAGGAGGCCGGGGAGACCACAGACGGGGGATTCCGGGACCTCCTGGGCAGCTGGGCTGCCTGCCTGTCCGGTGGGGTTGGCACCATGCCTGAGGTCTGCTCCTGCCCGGGCCTTCTCCGGCCCCACGCATGCCAAGGTCCCTCTTCCCGGCAGGGATCAGTCAAGACGCCATGTCCCAGTGTGATCTAGGGGTCGCAGCCACCTGTGGGGCAGGCATCTCGCGCTGCTGACCAGAGCATCTTCATGCTGGGCAGACCTGAGGGCAACGCCGCCGAGCTACGAGGCTCAGAGAGGTGAAGCGGCTTCCTCTGGCCACAGCGGGACCGGGCAGAGCTGGGCCTCGTGAGGCCTGCGAGCCCCCACGCCTGCCCTTCTCCCAGCGTGCTCTGGCTGTCCTTCATGAGCACCTGCCAGGTCACAGGCCCTGTGACAGTGTCAGGGTGCCCATCAGAGTGGCCCACAGCCCAGAGCAAGGGACTGACTTGCAGGTCTAATGAGTTCTGGGCCTGAAAGAAGAGACCGGTGGGGGTTGGGTGGCCACCCCGGGTTCACACACCTGGAGCCTCAGAATCTGCCCCTTTTGTAAATAGGGTCTTTGCAGATGTAGTTAAGACTAGAGATGAGGTCGTCTTGGGCTGCTCAGGTGGACCCTCTACCCATTGCCTCACGTCCTCATAAGAAAAAAAAGAGACCCTGACACGGGGAGGAGGCTGCATGGAGCAGGACTCAGAGACTAGAGTGATGTGGCCACAGGCCAAGGAGGCAGGAGGGGCCCAGGCACAGCCCTGACCACACCTTCCTACACCTCTGGCCTCCGGAGCTGAGAGGGTCAGTCTGCCGTGTGGAGGCCTGTGAGGTCACATGTGGCAGCAGCCCTCCTGGGATAGGACCCGGCCCAGCGACAGGTCCTGCACGGACCTACTGAGTGGCACGGTGCAGGGACAGAGGCCGAGGGGTGCCAGGAGTCCGTGCAGGCTGTGATGTGGCGGCTCCCTGACTCGGGGTCCCAGGATCCGGCCGCAGGCCCCCCTGGAGTTCCTGGCTCACCAGCTCTGGAGGGACCAGGAGTTGACATTTCAACAAGTGCAGGGGGAGGAGGGACAAGTGCCAGGGACCTGAGCTGCCTGCCCCCCCTTTCCCTGGGCACCCCCTCCCGAGCCCACCCTCAGCTGCTGGAGACTGGGCTGTGGATGCTGCAAGGCGTCCCCTTCTCAGCCAGCCAGTGCCCCCTAGCCTTGCCCAGGGACGCCAGCTGGGCCCGCCTCCCCCACCAGGGGTCTGCAGCCCATCCCCACTGACCCCCGGGCTAGACCAGGCCCAGGGCCCAGGACCGCAGTGTGAGGGCACGTCCTCCGGGTCTCCTGAGTGCACCCACAGGACCTCGCAGGGAAGGGCTGGGTGCAAATTCGTTCCTCCTGCTCTCCCCCGACAGGGAGGTGGGGGGCCCCAGCCACTAGTGAGGACAGAGCTGTCACAGGGACAGGCGGCAGGGCATGGGAACAGGCAGGGCCTGCCCACTTGGCTGTGGCAGAGCCCGGGCAGCAGCTGGCAGGGTTGGAACGAGGGCCTGAGTCTCTGGGCAGAAGACGGGCAAAGGCCAGGGGCCCAGGGCGTGGGAGGAACTGGCAGGGCCTGGGCAGGGCCAAGCACCTGAGCCACAGTGGAACTGTGCTCTGCCCCCAGAATACTGGGTGTGTCCCGGGGAAGGAACATGCACTTTGGGAGGGTCACTGTGGCCACCAAGCTGGAGAACTTGTCATTTGCAGCGCACTGTGGGGCAGGCTCTGGAGGGAGTTAAGATGTTCCCTCCGACAGAATTCTATCTTTGGATTTGGGGTCCACCTGGCTCATCCAGGAAATGCAGCACCCAGGTGGGCCACGGGTGACTTAGGGCAGAGGCTGAGTTGTATGTGGGCTAGAGCAGTTGGGGACAAGAGGGGCAGCGTCCTCTAGGAAGGTGAAGGCCCCGAAAGCCACCCCACAGTGCCCTCCCCATGCTCTGGGCCGCACACCTGTGTGCAGGTGAGGGCTGCCTTCCAGCAGCACGCGGCAGCCCAGGCCTGGGAGTGGGTGGGCCTCTGGCCCAGCGCCCGCCCACCACCTCTGCTGCTCCCACCCCTTCTCAGCCACTCTGCCCCCAGCAGTGCCCCTCCACGCCTGCAGGTCCCCTCAGCAGGCCCGGCTCCTGCTCCACCTCTGCTTCTCTCTACGGCACAGGAGCAGGTGCCTGGGCGGCGCCTGTCTCTGTACTCCCAGTCAGGCCCCACCTGGCCACCCAATGCTGGCCTGCACAGGGCCTGGGCTGCAGACGGGCCATCTCTGTTCCAGGACAGCGTCCCGGGCTATGCCCAGAGCCTGAGCGTGCTCCTCCTGCCTCCTCCTCTCTGACCATCCCTCCAGGACCCCTGGTAGAGGGTCTCGGGGCCCCACCCTGTGTCCTCTCCGAGGAGTGTTTCCAAGCAGCCTCATCCTAAGATTCCCAATCCCAACCCCCAGCCTGGTCTGAACTCCAGACCCCTGAGGCCAGCTGCCCTCCTGCCCTCCTGACCCCCGGGCTAGACCAGGCCCAGGGCCCAGGACCGCAGTGTGAGGGCACGTCCTTGGGGTCTCCTGAGCGCACTCAGAGACCTCGCAGGGAAGGGCTGGGTGCAAATCCGTTCCTCCTGCTCGCCCCCGACAGGGAGGTGGGAGGGTCCAGCCACTAGTGAGGACAGAGCTGTCACAGGGACAGGCGGCGGGGTGTCTGCTGGGCGCCCAGCCCTGATCTGCCACTGGGCACCACCTCCCAGCTGCCCAGGAAGCAAACCCAGGTTCACCCACCACATCTCTGGCCCTCTCATCCCACGGCTGCCAGAGCCCCTTCTGGCTCAGCTTCCCCCACACATTCAGAATGTGCCCCTCCTCACCTCCCTGTGCACTCCCAGCCAGGCCACGCTCACGGCCGAGCCAGGCCACTCCACCTCCCTGCACCACACGGCCTCCAGGCAGCCGGTCCTTTGCCTGCCCCTTCTCTCCCCGGGCCCAGGGCTCCCTCGCACCACTCAGGAAAAGCCAGTCATCGCAAGGCTGGCCCTGGTCACCTCTCCTACTGCACCAGCCTGCTTACCCCAGGCATATCTTACCCAGGGCCATTGCCAGTCCCTGCCACCCCAAACACTCTTCCCCAGGTACCTGCAAGGCCACCCCGCTCGGCCATCCAAGGCCTTTCTCATGAGGCTGCCCTGACCATCCAACTGCAGCCGCCCCACTCGCTGAGCACCCTCCCCTGCTGTCCCCCACACTCAGTCTCCTAATGTGTGATCTCAGCTGCTTACTTATGCAGGTCATCCTCCCTGTGATTGGTGAGCTCTGTGGAGGGCGGGGCTCAGCAGGGGCTGGACACCCCCCCCACCAGAGTGCACCGGAGAGCGGCTGAGAAGACATGGGAGCAGCAGAGGTAAAGTGGGGCCTCCCCACATCACAGAGCTTCCTTCCTTAGTTCTGTGTCCCCGTCCGTCACCTCTCCATGCCAGCCCCACGCCATCATCAGTGTCGTAACTTTTTAGGAAATCTTGTTACCTAGCAAGGAGAATCCCTCCATCTCCACCTTCAATGCAGAAGTATTTTGGCTGATTATGACCTTTGGCTGTTTTATTAACTTGTAGATTAGCTTGTCAAGTTTCATGAAGAGGAAATCTGTCGAGGCTTTATAGATTAATTAATAGTGAACAATCTTTGTGTTCTCCTGAGGCGTGCAATCCCATAAGCATGACATATCTCTGCACTGGGTCTTGATTACTATGTCCCAGTGATATTCATAATTCTACACTGTGTGATTCTGCACAGCTATTATCAGGTGTATCCTTGGATGCTCCTTTTTTTTTCACTATGGTAAATGATATTTTGATTGCATTTTTAAACAACTATTAAAACATAAATGTAATTGACTACAGTTTATTGATATTATATCCAGAAATTGCTGGATCCTATTACTAAATCTAATAGATTCTCTTATCTTTTGGTTTGCTATATAGGAGAACACACTGTAGGAGAATAATGACACTTCCACATCTTCCTTTGCAATTGTTGTACCCCTTATTTCTTCTTCTTGTCTTATTGGACTGGCTAGCATCTCCAGCATAAGGGAACTAGCAGCCATGGTGATGGAAAAACTGTTTTGCATCTGATTTTAAGGGGCTTCTTTTATTGGGGGTCACACTCATGGGAGATCTCATTTGCTCATTTTGTAAATATTCTTTATTGGGTTACAAAAGTTCAGTTTTTAGCCTCAATGCTAACAGAGTGAGCTTTTTTTTAAAAAAAAAAAAAAAGTGAATTTTCATCATGAATTCTTATGAAAATTTAAAAGTATCTATTAAGAGGATTATGTAATATTCATCCATTTATCTGTTATGAGTCATATTAACATTTTGAATGTAGCAATATTGCATTTTTGGAATAAATCCCAATTAACCATGATTTATTATTATCAAAAAGCTTGGTTTCCTTGTATTTTTTTTAACTGGACTTTTGCATCTATATTCATGAGTGAGGTTGTCCAGTTGGCCTAATTTTTATTTTTAAATGGACTGGAATGTGTTTCTTTTTTTTTTTCTATCCTTTCAAAGCATTTGTGAAATATTAGAGTTACTTGTTCTTTGACGACGTCTTGTTTCTGGTCTTTTCTTTCTGCCTAATTGATGTCCATTTCCCTGCATTGAGATCAAAGAATTTTGTCTTTTTGACGACCGTTCTTTGAAATGTGTTGGCCTGGTGATATTTTCTAGTATAAGTTGCATGGTGTGTGACATGGGTGACCTCCTAGGGCGGGTGGAGCTTTCCATACGTATTTCCTAGATCAGGCTTGTGAATTGTGTTGGGAAAGTGCCACCCTGTTTTTGTCTCCTGACTCCACCGGTCACTACAGAACGTGCTTTGAATAGCCGCGTAGGGCAGAATCTCTCTTTGTGATTCTCCGAGCAGCCTGACAAAGTGCATGCTATAGATTCTGAATTTGTTACTGGGATTGAACAAGTTTGGGATCATAATTCAGTGGCAACTTTGGTTTAAATTCAGCGTCTCCGTCTGGTGGTTTTCACTGCATTTAGTTGACATTGTCATAGCTGCACCAGGATTTTTTGTTTTTTTCTGTTTCCTGAAGACTCTTTCCCTTATTTTCTTTTTGGTCCTCTCTGTCCTATGTCATAAATGGAAGCATGCATAGCACACAGGGTTTTGCCCTCTCACCTTTGCCTTTCACGGGGCGTTTTGCCCCTGCCGAGTAGGCACTCCCTCTGTTTGACCCCCTGGTCCCTCCCTCTGAGTCCAAGGAGTGCCTGCTGAGTCATAGCTGTCCCCCACGTCTCCACCTCCACACCGTTCTCACCACTGTCTGTGCCACCTCCTGGGTGATTTCCTTGAGACCCCTTCACCTTCACTAATTCTCTCTCTAGCTGTATTAACTCTGCTTGTTAATTGTCTTCCCGAGACCAGAATTTCATTTTGATTCTTTCAAATCAGATTGGTCAGTTTTGATAGTTCCTTCTCCCTAGTTGAGTTTTCAACATCATTTTTTAATTCTTTAAATATATGAAACCCTTTGGTTTTCATCTGGTGATTGTGCTACTGCAGTCTTTTGGAGTCTAAGTCTGTAGGGTCTGTATTTCGTGACTATTCCTCAGGTAATATTTCTATTGTAATTTTAGTTCTAAGTCACAGTGCAGAAGTATTTGATGGATGAGGATTTTATTAAATGCTTTCCCTGGACCCAGGCGTTTTCACCTGCCTGACTCCCGGAGTCACCAGCCCCCAAAGGGCCCCCAGAGTGGTGGGGGACTCGCAGAGCCACCCAGCTCACCCGGCTGCCGTGGGGACCGCCATGTTCTTTTCAATCCAAGGCTTAGGAAGCAGAAAGCAGCAAATTGTTTACAGTTTAGGATTATAATTAAGGCATGACCAGCCGGTGGCAAAGGAGGCCCTGGGCTGAGCCGCATCAAGAACCGCCAACCTTTGCCCTCGCTCCTTCAGGAAGGTTCTGGGCCATAATCTGGGAGGCACTGGTATGTCCTGAGATCCCAGGTGTGGCCAGCAGGGGTCTCCCTGTAGGAGAGCATGAATCAGCATGGAGGGGGAGGGGGAGGGGGAGGAGGAGGGGGAGGGGGAAGGGGAGGAGGGGGAGGGGGACAGGGAGGAGGGGAAGGAGGGGAAGAAGGGGAAGGGGAGAAAGAAGGGAGGGAGGAGGGGAAAGGGAGGGGGAGGGGAGGAGGAGGAGGAGAGGAGGAGGAGGAGAGGAGGGGGGAAGGAGGGGAGGAAGGAGGGGAGGAGTGGGAGGAGAGGAGGGGGAGGGAAGGAGGGGAGGAGGGGAGGAGGGGGAGGAGGGGAGGGGGAGGGGAAGGAGGAAGGGGAGGAGGGGAGGGGGAGGAAGAAGGGGAGGACGGGAGGGGGAGGGGAGAGGGAGGGGGAGAGGGAGGGGGAGGGAAGGAGGAGGGGGAGGAGAGGAGTGGGAGGAGAGGAGGGGGAGGGAAGGAGGGAAAGAGGGGGAGGAGGGGAGGGAGAGGGGGAGGAGGGGAGGAGGAGGGGGAGGAGGAAGGGGAGGAGGGGAAGAAGGGGAGGAAGAGGGGGAGGAAGAAGGGGAGGGGGAGGAGGAGGGGGAGGAGGAAGGGGAGGAGGGGAAGAAGGGGAGGAAGAGGGGGAGGAAGAAGGGGAGGGGGAGGAGGGGAGGAGGGGAGGAGAGGAGGGGAGGAGAGGAGGGGAGGAGGGGAGGAGGGGAGGAGGGGAGGAGGGGAGGAGGGGAGGAGGGGAGGAGGGGAGGAGGGTGTGTCCCTGGAACCCAGCATCTCTCATTAGGCTCAGGTGATTTATGGGCTCTCGTTAAGTGCGGCTGTAACTGGATGGGCCTGAGTCATTTCCAACAAAAGAAGCCACCACTGATCCCACCAAACAGCAAGGGGCAATTCAGGGCACTGGAGACCGGTC
The DNA here is from genome assembly GCF_047511675.1 of Marmota flaviventris. Classification (NCBI taxonomy): domain Eukaryota; kingdom Metazoa; phylum Chordata; class Mammalia; order Rodentia; family Sciuridae; genus Marmota; species Marmota flaviventris. The sequence goes on from NC_092504.1 coordinate 3,634,990, forward strand.
CTCAGGGGTACCACCTGCCCTCTCTGGGGACAGCTGGGACCCTCTGTGAACCCCCTGGGACACAGGGAGCGGGTGGCTTAGTTGGAGTTGAATGTCACTCTGGCTTAATAGCCTATCCAGGTGGGTAGAGCACAGGTGCCCTGGAGGGATCTGGGAACCTGGTGGTCACCTTGAGCTATGGCTTTGACCTAGACCTTGAGCCTTGGGGCTCTTGTCCTTCAACACAGAGAAGAACCCCCTGCAGGCTGGCTGGGAGACCACTCCAGGTGACAGTGCCGGGAAGGTGGCAGTCCTGATGCAGGCAGCAGGTGACATGGTGGGCATCCGGGGACTGCAGGGCCCTGCCATGTCTCCATGCAGCAGCTTGCTGGACAGTCCCCGGGTCAGGACACACCTGAGGCCTGGAGGAGGCGAGCCTAAGCACAGGGCCCCCCTTCCTGGAGCAGCCCGACAGGAGGAAGAGTCCCGATGGCCTCCCGGGGCCGGGCCGGGCCGGGCCGCAGCTTAGTTAAACCGCCCTCATCCTCCATAAATCCTCCTGGCTGCTCTCAGGCTCGTCAGACCCTCAATTGCCATTTAAGTGTTTTTCTGCACTAACTGCTTCTTGTTAAATAGTTTGACATTTATGTGTCTAGACTCCGGTTGTTTGGATATTGATTTGGCCCAGATGATAATGGAGGGCTGGGCCCCTCCCACTGTCCTTGGCAGCCGCCATAGATCTCTGTGGAGGGCCACTTCCTATCTGCCTGTGCTGGCACCCGAAGCGAACCCCCACAGGGTTCAGAGGGCTGCACCCCACAAATGAGGTCGGGGAGAGTGGGTGCTGCCCAGTGAGGTCTCCTGCCCTTGCTGAGCTGCTTCTCTCTGGAGGTTGCAGATGCTGACGTCCTGGGTGCGGGGCGGGTGGGGGACCTGGTGGCACTTGGACAGCGGTTAAGCCACAGGGCTGTTTGCAACCAGCAAAGCCCATCACCTTGTCTGTGCTCTCCGCCCTCCTAGGAGCGCCCTTCTTTCCTAGACCTTGCAAACTCCTACTCATCCCTCAAGACCCCAAACAGACACCCCTTCTTAGGAGGGTTCCCACACTTTCCAATGACAATGAGATGAAGGCGCCCAGGAAGCTCAGACCTGTCCAGAGAACCAGCCAGCCCCTCCTTGTCAGCATGTGAATGAGAATCAGCAGGTGACCTGCGAGGCCACCAGCAAGTCTGAAGTGACACAGGCTTGGGACCCGGCTCCCGGGCTCCTGGCCCAGCCCTCTCCTGCGGTACAGCGGGTGCCTCTGCCCAGATTGCGCCAGGCCGTGTGCAGACGCCCCGGAGCTGTGGCTGCAGAGAGAAATCTCCAATCAATACTGCAGCGCGGCGGAGCCTGGCCTGGGGAGTCTCGGCTCTGGCAGGGCCAGGGAGGGCCAGGGAGGGCCAGGGAAGCCCGGCTCCGGCCTCCACCTCCTCCCGCCTCCTCTTCTCCTCCTGGAGGCCCCTTTCCTCCTGTGCTTCTTCAAAACACGGAAGAGTTCAGAGAAAGCTCCTCCCAGGTCCCCGCTCCCAGGGCTGGAGCTCCTGTCTCATCACTTCTGCTCCATGCTTTGAGATGAAGGGGAGAGACCGGCCAGAGGCCACAGCTGGTGTGAAGGTCCTTCTCCAGGGCCCTGCCTGTCTGGTCCCTCTGCAGTGCCTGGGGAAGCCCTTCTTGCATGTGCACCTAAAAGTCATTTTAACCCTTCACCCACTCCATCTTCTCCAGCTTTCCCACCGTCGGCCTGTGGGCTGCTCCCCAGGTTTTGCCCTGAGCAGACGATGGTCGATGGTCGCAGCCGACTCTGGGGAGGGTCTCAGTGTGAGTCCCAGGGGCCCAGTGCTGAGGGTCCTCCCTGGATGTGGCCCCGTGACACCCCTCCCTGCTCCCTCCCCATGAGGCTGAGCGGTCACCTGCCTGCCTCCCCGTGCTGCAGACCTTCCCGTGACCCTCCCTGCTGCCCCCGTGTCCCCAGGCTGTCCCCGGGCTGTCTTACAGGCTGCGCTCCCCTTCTTCCGCCTGGTGCTTGGTTCCGCCTGTGCCAGAGTCTTCGCCATCCACCGTCCTCCAGGAGGACTCTGCCTGGGTCTGGCCTCAGGTCTCCTGCCCGAGGTCTGGTGCTGCCCGGGAACGTCCTCTTAGTTCCTTTTCCACATCAAGACCTGGCTGGTCCAGGCAGCTGTGGGGCGTGGGCCTCGCGGGGCGGAAGCATCTCTGTTCTGGGGCAACCTTGCAGTCCTGAGGCGTGGGTTTCGGAATCTGCTGCACTTAACCTGCCGCGTCTCCCTCTGAGCCTCCGGGGACCCCTGTGTCTGTGCGGGGACCTCGAGCACCTTCCACGCCAGGTGTCCTGCTTCTGCGTCCTGAGTCTGATGCAGCAGGGCTCTCTGCTCGTTGAAGACGAGTGCAGATGCACCTTTACGTGCCCGGGCTCTTTAATATGGTTGTAGGTTTTCTATCCTTAAAGTTTCGGAGGGAAGGGGTACCAGGGATTGAACTCAGGGCACTCGACCCCTGAGCCACACCCCCAGCCCTATCTTGTACTTTATTTAGAGACAGGATCTCACTGAGTTGTGGGGCCTCGCCATTGCTGAAGCTGGCTATGAACTCGTGATCCTCCTGCCTCAGCCTCCCGAGCTGCTGGGATTACAGGTGCGCACCACTGCCCTGTCTTCCTTAAATTTTGATAACATAGTCTTCTGGGGAGGGACCGGTTCTAATCCCTTCACATATCTAATTTGCCGACCCGGGCCATCTGTACTCCCGAGCAGTCTGGGGCCTTTGTTTACTTAATACTTTAGAAGATCTTGGGTGCTGCTGTGGCCTCTGCTTTCTCCTGCTGTGGAGGGAGCGCAGGCCACGGTGGGTCCAAGAGCCGAGGTGGGCCCAGCACCCTGCAGAGCAGCAGGGTCAGGGGCTTGCCCCTCTAGGTATCGGGACACTTTGGGAAGTCACAGAGACCAACTCGGCTCTCAGGAACCCGCTCCCAGGTGTGCCTCAGGCAACTGTAGACCTGTACTGCACAAGAACTTGCATGCAGATGTCCACAGCCGTTTCACAACACCCCAAAATAGGGACCACCAAATGTCCAGCAGTGGAGCATGGGTAAGCACAGTTGGTCAGTCAATGCAGAGGCAACTCTTTGACCACAGAAGGGACTGACACTTGGGTAACAGGGTGCCTTGAAAACATGATGCTCAGTGCATGAAGCCAGACACCCAGGACCACCCTGAGATCCCGTCATACTCAGTGTCCAGGGCAGAGAAGTCCATGGCTCCCAGGGGCTGTGGACAGGAGGAAGGGCAAGTGACTGCCAGTGGGTAGGAGATTTTGTATTGGTTCGTTTTTATTACTATGACAAAATAGCTGAGGCCAGGGACTTTGGAAGAAAAGAGGTTTGTTTAGTTCACCATCCTGGAATCCCAAGGACATGGTGCTGGCTTCGGCTTGGCTCTGAGGAGGCCCCTTGGCAGCGTCATGGGGCAGATGGCATCATGGCAGGAGTGTGTACAGGAGAGAGGGAGCTGTGCTGGGAGGAAAGCCAGACGGCTGGGGAGCCACCTTGCTCCTGGAGTCCCCCCTCCCTCCTGTGAGAGGCCACCGGTCCCGGCAGGGCTGCGCCCCCTGCCACTTGCACGCTGTGCCCACCTCTTCTCACCTCCCCACACCAGAGACAGGGTACAAGCCTCACCTGCCCTCAGCAGGCTTCCCGGGTGCAGAGGCAGCTGGCCCTCCCGCGGCTCCGGACGCGGGCTCTGAAGGCCACCTCCGCTGGTGCGCGAGTTACAGCTGCGTTTTGGGGAAGACTTTTGGTGCAGGATCCAGCAAACAGACCTCAGGCTGCTCGCAGGGCAGGTCCCTGGGCTTGCCCAGGCCCAGGAAGCCCAGTGTCCACCCCGCGCCGAGGCTGAGGGAATGGGTGAGTGAGGAGTGGGCAGGGCCAGGTGGCTGAGCATCCGTCCTGGCCACCCAGCCACGGGGAACCGGGAAGCTGGGAGCCTAGTTCTGTCCCTCTGTCCTCAGGCCTCCCCTCCAGCCCACCCAAGGAGGGAGGCCAGGGGGGGAGCCAGGGCCGGCTGAGTGGGGCGGAGGCAGAGCAGGGCAGGTGGACCGCGCAGGCCAGCCCCGGGGAGCGAGCTGGCGAGGGCAGGGCGGCAGAGCCCCTGGTGCCAGTGAGGTGCCGTGTGCCCCATTGGGGGTGCCTCCCCCAGCCTGGTGCCTGAGCAGGCCCTGCGGAGCAGCCAACCCCACGGCACCTGCGGGTCAGAGCGGGCAGTGCTGCCTCTCGCCGGCACCCCACGCCCCTCGGTGCCTGTGTTTCCTCATCCCAGGCCCCCAGGCCCCGCCTGCTTGGGCTCCCTTGGGCCCCCAGGCCACCTCTGTGGTCTGAATGTGGTCAGTGGGCAAGGGCTTCTGTCCAGGGAGGCTGCACAGGCTCCCCACTGGCCAGGTTCAGGTCCCGAGTGGCCACCGTGGTTCACCCTGGGCTGGTGGCGGGGGTGGAGGGTGGATTTGAGCTGGAGACGTCCACTCGGGGCCTGGGTCGCCAGCAAGGTGAGCATGAGTGCGCCAGGCCCTGCCCCAGCCCACACGAGCAGCTGCCCCAGAGCAGACACCCCCAGCCCCCTAGGAAGGGGCTTCTCCTGGCCCCAGAATCAAGCCTCCTGGGCCCCTCTGGGGCCTCGGGACCAAGCTTCTCCTGCAGACGGAGATGGCCCTGTGGTCAGGTTTGGCTCCACGTCACTCCAGCGAGGAGTCCGGGCGCCCAGGCTGCCCAGTAGCCTCTGCCAGCCTGCAGGGCCCCGCCTCCCTGGCACCTGCTGGCTCCGGGCTGCTCCCTGCAGTCTGTACGGCACACGGGGCCCGTGTTGAGCCGAGGCTCGTCAGCAGATCTTTCCCAAAGCCCCATAAATTCCCCCCAAAACGCTCATCACAGAGCAGCCCCACTCAGGGGCCTCGGCCTGGAGGGACGCTCCCCGGTGGCCAGCCAGTCACTGCGCCAGGGCTCATTCAGCACTGTGAGCAGCAGGCACAGCCCAAGGGGTGGAGAGACCTGTAAGAAGACGCTGTCCCAGGTGTGTGTGAACAGGAAGGGGAGGGAGCCACGGGCCAGCAAAACTGGCCGCAGAGGTGGCCACCAAGGTGGAAGTAGCCATCGATCCCACAGCTGAGGAGACCTGGCTGGGAGTGACGGGTGGGTGGGCCTTGAAGGGTGCATAGGAGTCCACTGGACTGCAGATTCAGGAGTGAGCAGAGGCAGGGAAACTCGTCACTCCTCTCGCTGGCCTCCTACGGCTGCTGTCACAGTGGACGCAGCCGACACACACGTTCCCTCACGATTGGGATGGAGATTTGAAAGGACCCATGTGGGCACAGAATCAGGGTGGCAGAAGGGCTGGCTCCCCGGGAGGCTCCAGGGAGGGTCCGTCACCGCTTCTAGCTTCCAGAAGCTGCAGGGCTTCTTGGCTCCTGGTCACAAGGCTCTGAATTCTGCTTCTGTCCCCACTTTTTCTCCTGCCTCCGTCTCACGAGGCCACTCGTGATTCCAGCCATCCCTTGGCATCTGGGGTGCAGAGGTTCCTGGACCCCAAGGCAATCAAATCCCAGGCACCCGCCCCATGTGTGACTGGTGCGGAGTCTGCTCACACCCTCGGCCTCCCCGGGCACTGCCTCCCGCTGGGAGACTCCGGGCCAGCTCCAGTGGGCACAGCCTCACATGCTGAGGAACGGCATGGGGACACACACGGTCCCCAGCCACCCACCACCTGGGACAGGGCCAAGACCCAAGGTGACGGTGCTCGGACATTCAGCACTGGGGACACAGCCTCAGGAGGTGGCTGGGTCATGTGGCATGCACGCGTCACCTGGTACACGTGGACTCAGCGTGGCACTGGGGTCTTGCAGAGGGCCAAGTCCTCCTCTGCTCCCAGCTCGCGGGCTCTGGGCAAAGCCGTGCCCCTGGGTCCCCAGCCTGGAGAGCTGCTGCAGAGCCCCGGGGCTGTGCCCCGCAATGGGCAGCCTCATCTGGGGCTCCTCCAGGCCGGACACCTCCCTGGGAGGCACTAGGAGCCCCGGCCCAGCTGCTCGGAAGCCGGTCTGCTGGGGCCGGCCCTCGCCCGCCCTCCCGGCTCAGGCTGCAGAGCTGGCAGTGCACAAGTCTGCTTTCTATTTGGCAGGTGGAGGGGGCCGCAGGCAGAGGGGCGTTCTGGTCAGTGGGCAGGAGGTATTCGCCGCCCGCCCCCCCGGCCAGCAGACGGCTTTGATGTGTCCCGAGGGTGAGGAGGCGGCTGCAGTGGGTGGGGGCTGCAGGTTGGGATTCCCAGCATGTCCGTCAGAGTGGACGTCAGTGGCAAAGTCCTTCCCCCAGGCCAGGCCAGGCTCTCGCCAGGCAGGACCACATGCTGGTCGCAGAAGGACGGGGCCTGGCCCAGTCCTGAGGGTCCGTGTATCTGGGTCTCAGGGCGTCCGCGGCCCAGCTCCCAGCTTCTCAGCCCTCCCTCCTCGCAGCTCCCTGGAGACTCAGGGGAAGCTGGGACAGGCTGGTGCAGGGAGGTCCAGCTGCCAGGGTCCCCGCCTGCACTCAGGCCCTCATCTGGGCAGGCAGGGGGCAGCGGCCATCTCTGCTCCTGGCAGACGCCTCCTCTTGTAGGGACGGGTGCTGGGGACAGTGGAGTTGGCAGTGGTCTCCCTGGAGGACTGAATGGGTGAGCCAACTCCTCCTTGCAGGACTTCTCAGAGCCGGTCACAGGGATGTGTCCTAGGGCACTCTAAGAGCCTCCCCGGCTTGACACGGGGCGAGGACCCCCCAGAAGAGGGCCCTGTGGATGTGACCCTGCAGTGTGCCAGGAGAGCACCTGAGCTGCCGCCTCTGGGAAGCCCTCCCGGAGCACCTGACCAGGCCGAGCGGCCCACCCCCTCCTCCACCCAGCGAGTGCGTCTCCCAGAGTGTGCCCTCTGTGCCAGCACTGCCTGGTGGCCGTCCTGACCCCACTTAGCTGACCACATGCTCACAGTGTGGGGCCTGACCTCCCCACCTACTCAGCAAAGTGTCTGACGAATGAGCTCAGAATGGGGACATGGATGTCTGGAGAGGGGCAGAGCCACACATCTCCAAAGGCCCTGGAGAGGTGGTCAGGGAGTGACCGCAGCTCGGCTGGCTCCTGCTGGGCCTTTGTTGAGCCTGACCCTCGCCAGCTTCATGGATGAGGCCAGGACACACAGCTGGGTGGCATGGCCGGCCAAGGTGACATCCCTGCCTCTTCACTGCAGTCCCAACCCCTGTGCAGAGAGGGCCAAGAGCCAGGTCGCAAGTGGTCAGGGTCCTCAAGGCACTCTGGGAAGTGGAGAGCGCAGGGTCATGGGCAGGGCCCCCTGTCCAGGCCCACCTGTCCAGGATGTGGCACCGAGGACTCCAGCCCTCTTAGCCCCCATACCCCCAGCCCCACGGGGCCTCCCCTCCCCAGATGGTGGCAGGTGGGGGCGCTGGAGCCAGCAGGGCCAGAGGCGGCGGCCAGCGGGCAGGCGGGGTGCTGACGCTGATGCGCTCAGGCAGCCGAGAGCAGCCGTGGCCGCTTTCTGGGCCCTTCCAAACAGAGTCCACTCTGCGCTCCCTGCCCCCCAGACGCCGCCAGAGAGGCGGGAGCCATGGGCCTGGCCCGTCTGACCCGCCCCCCAAGCCGTCCTCACACCTCAGGAGCAGACCTCTGACCCGGCGTGGGGAGCGCGGGGAGCGCTCGGGGCTCTGTTTATCTTGCGTATTAATTCTGGCAGCGTGGGCTCGGCCCGAGACCGCCTGACCCCTGACTCTGGGGCGACAGGAGCGGGCTGTCTCTGCTCAGGCTTCCCGTCCGTCTCAGGGCAGCCTGCGGCAGTGAGCGGCACCTGGCCCTGCCTTCCCTTGTGCACGTGGACGCCGGCCACTGCTCTGGGCCAGGTGAACGGCCTGTGCAGAGGCCGGCGGGCCACAGGACCCTCCTACCACTCATGCCGCAGAGGGGCCCCGCTCTTACCAGGGGCTGCTGATTCCCCCAGGGGACTGGGTCAGGTCCAGGGCAACAGACATGAGCAGCATACAGGGTCACCCCTAGACCTCTCCCCACCCACACCTCGGAGCCCGGGAGCAGGGTGTGCCACTGGCCATGTGCAGAGAGGGACCTCCTGAGCAGTTCTCCTGGGTCCCAGGATGAGGACGCCTGTCTCCCTGCACATGGGAAGTGTAGGTCCCTCCTACGTGGACGCTGGGACATGCGGGATGACCATGGGGTCTGGCCACCTCACATGCACCCAGGGCTGCAGCTACGTTTGTGGCTGCCCTTTCCTGTCGCTTCCCCTTCAGCTTGGGTCCCCTTCCCAGAGCCCCGTGACTGATCACATGCTGCATCATTGACAGGCCCTACAAGCTGCCTGAGAGCCCAGGAATGTCCTGCCGGGCAACAGAGTCTCCATTATAAACCTGGAGGAAACGGAAGCAGCCTGGAGGTGGGGCTGGTGGAGGTGGCTACTGTCCCTTGGTGCCACAGTGCTTTGCTCAGGTGACTCCTGCTCGGGCAGGACCTGCTGACTTGGTGATGACGTCCTGCAGTTCAGCAGATCCACAGCCAACGGCAGCTGCCGGGCTTTGAGGACCGACCACGTTCCTGACCCTTCTGCAACTCACTCAGCTCCCTGGCCACCCGGGGCCCTGCCCAGGGCCCGGCTCTGCAGGGCCAGGGCTCTGCCCACTTGTTGCTTTGCCCTGGACGTCAGGGTTGGAGGTGTCCATCCTGTGGGTCACCCGAGCAGCAGAAAGGAAGGAGCAAGACCCTCAGGACCTGCCAGCCAGGCTCTGAATTATTCGACTCATGCTCTTTTTCCTGATCAGAGCTGCGACCAACGCCCACCTAAACACAGGTGAAAGGAAAACAAGGACCCGGAGACCAGGCGGAGACCAGGCGGAGACGCACGAGAGTTTGTCAGAGTCGACAGATGAGGGCCATCTCCCCACAGACGGAGAGAGGCAGGACAGGCCTGCGGTTGGGGACCTTCACGGGGCAGGCTCAGACTCGAGCCGGGTCCCAATGCTGGTGAGGGGCAGGTATGGGGAGTGGTGGGCCCTCCTCCGCCTCGCCCTTCCCAAGATGGCCGTTCACGCTGAGCAAGGACCTTACCACAGGGACAGGAGGGTGGCCAGCCCCGGCCTCGCACCCTGAGCGCTCCTCCGTCTGTCTCACTTGGCCGCCGTGTCGCTGCAGGCCCACGGAGGGCCTTTCCGCTGTGCCAGCCGCCCTGGGTGCCCCTCCGGTGGCCCTTCTGTCCTGCCTGGGGCTCGCTGCTCCAGGCAGGCCAGAGGGGAAGCCATCCAAGCCAGGGTGCCCGCCACAGATGGCTGCCATCTCTGCTGTCATGGTCACGGTCGACCCCTCCTGTGGAACACGGGGTACGGTCGAGTGGTCCTTGCAGGGTGGCGCCTGCCTCTCGACGACGCTCCCCCGACTCATGCTCAGGAGGCACAGCCCGGCTCCGTGGCATGGCCAGGTCCTACGTGGATTCGCTCAAGGAACTGGCACCTGGGGACACAGATGCCATCAGAGTCAGCTGGGGCGCAGACTGGGAGCAGCCAGACAGATTGTCCCCACTACAGGGCTGCTCCCGCCAGCCCTGCAGGGACATCCCTTCACCGCGGCCAACCTTGTCCTCTGACTAGCCGGCCGCCTCCCAGCCACAGCCCGTTTCCATGGGCAGATCAATCTGTGTCCGCTGAGGGGAGAGAATCGCAAAACAAACAGATTAGGCCGCCCCATCGAGCCCCGGCGCTGGGCGGGCTTAGGCCGCGCAAGGGATTTCTTCTCTCATTAAATGACCACCCCGGGGGAAGCAGAATGCTCTTGGCTCCCGAGGAATCACTCCAAATCCATTTCCCCTCGAGGGCCCTCCAAGCCTGCTCGGCAGAGCCACACAGGGCCCAGCCATCACGTGGCGCCCTCTACAGTGGTTTCCCAGGGCTGGGCAGCCTCGACCCACAGGCCGGGCGGGGCTGTGACCTGCTGGAGCCTAAGCTCACCGTCTGGGAGCCAGACGGAGATGGCAGCATCTGCAGGGCCGTGCACCCTCCCAGTGCTCCCACAGGGCTGTGCTCCCTCTCAGTGCTCCCGCAGGGCCATGCTCCCTCTCAGTGCTCCTGTAGGGTCATGCACCCTCCCAGTGCTCCCACGGGGCCGTGCTCCCTCTCAGTGCTCCCACGGGGCCGTGCTCCCTCTCAGTGCTCCTGTAGGGTCGTGCACCCTCCCAGTGCTCCCACGGGGCCGTGCTCCCTCTCAGTGCTCCCACGGGGCCGTGCTCCCTCTCAGTGCTCCCATGACGCCGTGCTCCCACAGAGCCTGCGCCCTCCCAGAGCTCCCTCTCAGTGCTCCCTTGGGGCATGCTCCCTCCCAGTGCTCCCTTGGGGCATGCTCCCTCTCAGTGCTCCCATGAGGCCGTGCTCCCTCCCAGTGCTCCCACGGGGCCGTGCTCCCTCCCAGTGCTCCCTTGGGGCATGCTCCCTCTCAGTGCTCCCATGACGCCGTGTGCCCTCCCGGTGCTCCTGCGGGGCTGTTCTCCCCTCTCGGTGCTCCCACAGGGCCGTGCTCCCTCCCACTGCTCCTCCCAGTGCCCTCCCAGAGCTCCCGCGGGGCCGTGCGCCCTCCCGGTGCTCCCAGAGGCCCTTCCGGGCTCCTCCAGCTCTGTGGCTGCTACCTTCCTTGCCCTTCCTGGGCTGCAGGTCCCACCCATGCCACCTACCTCTGCCACACTCTCTGTGTCCCTGTCCCTCTTCATGAGCACACCCGGTCATCCTACACCCAGACGACCTCACTTTAATGACATCTGCAATGATCCTATTTCCAAATAAGGTCGCAATCACAAGCACCTGTGGCTGAGGCTTCAACAGATGTGTTTGGGGACGCAATCGCACCTACATGGTCTGACCATCAACGTGGGCCCCTTCAAGGAGGCTCAGCAAGCCCAGCACATTCCAAGAACCAAAGTCACCCTCTCACTTAGTCTCCCCAGGAGGCGTGTGATGGTGCCTCGTCTCCTGCAGACCAGGTGACCTGGTACGCAGGGACACAGGACACACAGCCTAGCCGGGCGGGGAACTTGCTCCAAGACCCTGGGCCCCACACCTGCCCCCTCAGCCACCTCTGCGTGCTGCTCCTTCCCATCAGGGCAGCCCCCTGCCCTGCTCAGGCATGGCTGTCCCAGCTCGCAGAGGGACCTGAGGTCCAGCAGCTGGCCACGGCATGCAGTCAGGGTGGCCAGGCTGCACCGTGGCCTTGCCCTGCCCCACACTCAAGCCGGCTCTTCTGTAGAGCACGCTGCCCCCAACACGCCAGCAGAGGAGCTGAGCCTGGGGACGTGCAGGGCGCAACGATGACCTGAAGATGCCCTGGGCAGAGACCCCTGCTGGCCACCACAGGCCGTGCAGCTGTGGCAAGTCTCCCAGCCGGTGACAGGAGGGATGGGAGAGGCCAGGGTCTCCTGCCAGCTCCGCCCAGGGAGCCTCCAATTCCAGCACCAGCGAGGAACACCACTGTGCCTCCCTCCAGAATCAACGCCGGAGCCTCCTGTGGACGAGGACCAAGGGGACAGGGGCTGCTTAAGAGCTCTAGGAGCGAATGTGCCCGCACCACGACGTTGTCCCCATTTCCCGCATGAGTGGTGACGGAGTCTGAGCCACACTGGACACCAGGCCCGGCCTCTCCCTCCAGTTCCTGGTGGTGCCCGGAGTCGGTGAGCAGCCTGGGTGCTCCCACAGCCTGCCGCAGCCGGCTCGGCCACTGGTGACCCTCCCCAGGGGTGTGCTGGGTCCTGGGAAGCCACCTGCTCCTGTTCAGGTGACTGGAGGAAAGCCACGCAGAAGGACCACCCAGAATGAGGAGAGCCCTGGCCCTGTGGGGGGTTTGATGCTTTCCTTGCACTCAAGCCTTGTCCTGGGAGGTTCTGATCTGCTGCTTCCCACGGCCTGGCTCAGCGGCACCCTAACCCCAGCCAGGGGTGCAAGTCTCTATTGCAACGAGGCCAGAGTCACCCACTGAAGGAACAGCTCCTCCAGGTGCCGTGGTCATCCCGCGGTTTCCGATCAGCAAGCTGCGGGCAAGGCCGTGGGCCTGCGCTCTCAGTGGTGTGCTCTGTGTTCCGAGGGCTCGCGGGCATTTCTCTTTTGAGACTTGGTGCCCCTAAGTGCTCAGGAGCTGATGCCATCATTCAGGAATTCTAGACAGACCTGTGAAGTGCCTGCCAAGGGTGGAGGGTACCAGAGGGCAGGCGGAGCTCAGGGGCATGGTGTCGGTGAGTGTGTGCATGCGCACGTGTGGGCACATGTGGGCACGTGTACCAGCGGGTGACGTTTCGGCAAAGGGTTTCAGACGGTCTGAGGAGTAACGGAGACAAGCGTCTGCAGCCAGGTGGAACCAGTCACGAGGAGGCCACCCCATGGGACATGCCTAGGCTGTCCGGAGAGGAGCTCTGTGACGGCAGGGTCCTAGGGCCACGCTTGAGCAGTGGGAGTGCGCACTGACCTGCAGGGAGACGGGGAGAACTGGCCAGGAGGGTCCCTGAGCCCCCGGACATGAGACCTGATGAGAGGAAGGACAGCCACAGAGGAGACGGAGCAGCAGAGCCCGCCCACGCCCACGGCGGGAAGAGAGCCAAGTGGGTGGCAGGGAGGGAGCAGCCGGCTTCCACTTGGCTGGCAGAGAGGGGCTCGTAGGGGCAGGGAGCCGGTGGGGCTGGGAAGGCGACCCGCACAGCTGAGCCCCTGCAGGCTCTGCTGGCTGGGCCAGTGAGACCCTGGTGCCCAGTACCCAGGCCGCGCCTCAGGGCCATGCTTGACCCCAGAGGCCTGGAGGGACAAGTCAGTGGCTTCCTGGGGCAGAGAGCAGCCTGCTCTGAGGAGCAGGCTCCCCACCCGGGTTTCCGAGCATGCCTGGGGTTGGCCCCGGAAAGGGAGCCGAGGCCACCAAGACTGGCTCTGGCCCCCGTTTGCTGTGCGGGGCTGGCGCGGCTCCTCTGCTCCCCCAGGGAGCCTGTGTCTCCTGCCGCCATCTCTGAAGCACCGGCTGGTAATGCCAGCGGGGTCCTGCCCTCAGGATGCCTTAGGAACCCCTCGCCCTGGCTCTGGGCTGTGACAGAACAGGGAGGCAGTGACAGGGAGCACCACCTCCTTGCATGTCCAGGAAGACGTGACCCTGAGCCCTGGGAGGTGACGCTGCGGCCTGCCTTGCCTCCTCCTTGTTCTGCTTCTGTCTCGTGGGATTTAAACAGAGGGGGCAGCTCATCTGAGGGATGGGTGCTGAGCAGGGTGGAGCAATAGACTCTGCCCTGGGTCCTGAGGATGGCCAGGCTTTCAAAGGACCCGGATTTCCAGCCCATTTTCACCAGGACACAGCAAACTTGGCGGCCGACAGACACCTCCTGAGATCCTGGCACCCGGGGACGCCGTCTGTCCTCTGCAGAGCACCTACTCAGGAGGCAGAAGCTCTGGTCAGCTCCTGCATGGTGGCCAGTCCTTTACTGCACAATTCTGTTGGTCGTGAACCAACCAGGTTGCCAAGCAGGACCGTGGCACTCAGCGACCTGCTCTGGAGGGCGGCAGGAGGGCAGCTGTGGCGAGGCCCAGCCCAGAGCTGGCAGCCCGTCTCTCTCCTGCATGGCAGGGCCACACCTGGGCCAGGGCCTGGGCTCCGGCCTGGTCATCACGCCATATTGGTACAGCGTCTCGGTTCTGTTCAGCTGGGGGGGGGGTGGACCCGCCCAAACAGGCTCTGTTTCCCTTTATTGAATTCAGTGACATTGGATTTATGGAACTGACATTTCTGATGACAAAAATTATCTGTGGGGCCAAATAAAGACGGACGAGACTCTGAGGCCACTCAGGAGGCGATTTCGGCCACTAATCCCGCTCGCGGGTGGCTTATCGCATCCTGGGGTGGTGTCATCCATAGGGCTGGGGTATAAAGTGCCCTTTTGGGTTTTTCTTAAGCTAACATTAGTAAATTGTGTATAAATCTAATCTCAGCTAAAAGGTAGATAGGTCCACAGCCAAAGGGCAAGGCCACCTCACGCGGCAACCGAGCGCTGCGTCCAACCAGACACAAGCCGGGAGGAGAAAATGCTGTTCTCCCGACTAATCAATTACATTTGGGTAATTGATCGTATATCAGTATTGATGAAAGCCCATAATATGTGAGTTAGAAGGGAGTGGGTTCGCAAAGATTAGATTGTATACGAGAATGGAAGGAAAAATGAGTCTCATAAAATCATCTGAGAGTGGTTTATGGTCTAATGCCTGGGCAGTCACGAGACTGGCCCCAGTGGCTTCTCTCCTCTCCCCGAGTCCTGTCCACCTGGGGAGAGGGGACCAGGACGACTCGCAGAGAGGGATGGGAAGGCCACAGAGCCGCCGCAGCTGCAGGGATTGTCAGAGGGAAAGACGGAGGGCTTGGCCAGGTCCCTGAGAGGGAGGCTTGTAGTGGACAGTTTAAAGAAGACAGGGACCAGGGAAGGACCACCCCCGTCCCACAATGAGACCAGCCCCCAGCAGTGGGTTCCCTGCAAGGGCTATCACCCCCTCCCCAAAGGCCACGCAGATAGGGAGCCACGGGCCAGGGAGAGGCCCAGTCTCCAAGCGACCTTCGGGGTCATCCTTAGAGTCCAGGATTCTGGAGAGCCCAAACCAGCCCTGAGGACGGGAGCCAGGGAGGGCTCATGCACAGGACCCAGCTGGTGGCCAGGACCTATGGCTCATCTGCCGACACAGGGATGGCTGGGCCCCCCCATTTCCAGGGGCGACGCTCACCCTCTCCTTCCCTCCCTCTCAGAAGCAGCCCCCCCGCCTCGCCACCTGCACGGCCTCCCCTCGCCCAGCCTCCCCTCGCCCAGCCTCCTTGGGCCGGAGCCCTCCTCGGCTCCTCCAGCAGCCCTTGGCCTGGAACGGCACCAGCCTCCCCTGCTGGAAGCCAGCCGGCGAGGGAGGCCAGAGGAAGAGCCAGGCCGGCCGCTCCTCCGGCCCTCAGCCACCCCACCCCAGGCCCTCCCCATGGCCCACAGGTTTCTCTGGTGACCACACTTCCAACATCAAGGCCAGGTCCTGTTTCTCATTCATTCCTTCATTGCCCCACGAGCCTCAGCGGCTGCCCAGAGGTGCAGAGGACCCAGGGCGCAGAGCCACCCCACCGGGGAGCTCACAGGTCAACCAGGACCACAGAGGGTGGGCGCCCCCTCAGCCAGGCGAGGCCCGAGGACTGCCCCACTACCCACCCAGCCTGCTCTGCACAGTCCCTCCACCTCATGCCCATCACCACGGCACCTGCTGCCTGAATCCTCGCACTCCACCGAGATGGATCCAGAGAACACAAGATGCGCCACTTAACCATCTTTAAGAGAAGACTTCGTCGGGGTTCTGTGCTGGACAGTGGTGCCAGCTGCTCACTAATCCCACGGCATGTCGACCACCCACCCGCAGCTACCCTCCCATCTCCTGCCACCGCTTTCCGCGGTACGGACCTGGTCACCTACCTACTCCTCCGGGGCCCATTCTTCCCACCTGTATTGACATTTTAATACACCTCACACATTTAATCACATTTTCCTAAGAAGCCCTTTCTTTTCCTCTAGGTCTTTAATTTTACTTGTAGAGTTATATAAAGTGAAATAGTTAAATGAAATTTCCTTTTTAAAATAGTTTGATTTTCTTCCAATTTTCTTTTTACATCCTTTTTTAAAAATATTTTTTCTAGTTGTTGATGAACTTTATTTTAATTTTATTTATTTATATGGGGTGCTGAGAATCTAACCCAGTGCCTCACACACGTGAGGCAAGTGCTCTCCCACTGAGCCCCGGCCCCGGCCTCGGCCTACTTTTTTCATTCTGTGCTGGGTCTTGTTTGCTCTTTCTTTCTTTACCAGGCTCATGAGAGACGCATCTCTCTGGTGAGTCCCGGCACCGGCTCTGGGGCTTCTTCATGCTTTCTGTGGCTCAGTGGCTCTGCTTTCTGTTTATCTTTTACCTCCGTCATTCTCATCTATAGGTCAGTTTTCCGTCACTGTGACAACATACCTGAGAAAAGCCACTTAAAAGGTAGAAGGACTTATTTTGGCTCCTGGTTTCAGACATTTCAGTCCATGCTGTGTAGAGCCTCCACCACCTCCCAGTGGTTCCTTCAGCTATGAATCCACCAAATGGATTAATCCACCTCGAGGTGCTACCACTCACTTCCCACAAGGCCCACCCCTGGACACTCCTCGACACGGGAGCTTTGGAGGACATTCCAGATCCAAACCATAGGATCTCTTTTCAAAAATCCTTTCCGAGGGTGACTGACCAAGGCCGGGTCTTCGGCCTCTCTTGTCCAGTAGCGAGTGTACTTAAGGTTGTTCTGTGTCCCTTCGCGGAATCCCCTTCCCACGCTCTCGGATCAGCGTGATTTCAGCTGCCATTCCTTCAATACCCAGGATGTCGCAAGGTCTGTCTCCCAGAGCCACTGCCCTCCTCACTGTCACCATGAGAGCGCCCTGGGTGTCACTGGGTGTGTCCCCGCAGAGCAAAAGCCACGCCCAGCAGCCTTGAACCAGGGTGGCCTGTCAGCCCGTGAGCCTTCTGGCCAATGGGAAGCCAGCAGAAGTGTGGGCGGAGCCTGTTGGGCACGGTGTGGGGCGAGCGGTGCGGACCTTGCGGGCAGCTCAGCTGGTGTCACCCAGGAGCAGGACCAAGACCTGGGCCCTCGCAGGGGGTCCTGCTGCTGACCGCAGTCCCGATGTTCATGTGGGAAGTAAGCCTCCTGCGCAGGCCGCTGCCCTGGGGCGCAGGCGCGGCTCAGCCTCTTCTCCAAGTGGAGAGGAAGAGAAAACTTAGGAATGGTAATTTTCCTAGAATATGATGAGTAAAAATATCTACCTTTTAAATTTTTCTTTGTAATTAAGTGCATTTCCCATTTTTTAAATTGCTAAATGAGTCTTTGAAAAAATATAGCGTCTACTTCAAGTTGGAGAAGTTTTAGGAATGTATGAAATTGAATTTGCAGACATGTGGTCCGTGTCTCCAAACCTGACTGATCCTTTGCCGTCGACCACGTCGGTCTGGCCCTGAGAACAGGCCTTGCCGTCCCCGCTGGGCCCTGCGGCCATGAGGTTCTCCTGGGCTTTGGGAACTTGGCTGTGTAGCTCAGTGGTGGGTGACAGATTCATCATGTTATTTTATTCACTCGTTGTTCTCGTCATTGTCCTCCGTTCCTTGCCCACTTAACGCTTGGACCCTCGTTTCTAGCTCTGGTGCTGATCATGGGCCCTCCGTCCCCCGTCACGTGTGAGTGGCATCTCCAGACACCTCTGTGTTTTCAAGCACCGTCACCTGTCTGTAGCGCCCTTCTTTCTGGTCTTTTTGGGGGAGCACAGCTCACCCCGTCTGCTTGTAGGGCGTCCACCAGCAACATGACCACTTCTTATTGCGGATCCTGAGTGTCGGGGCTCTGGGGGCTCCAGGGCAGAGCCCCTTCCTCTGGGCGCTTTGTGGACACCACAAAGCTTTCAGTGACAGATGGCACACCACGGCCATGGACACTCCCTCAGTTTCATGAGTGTCCCCCAGAGGCCCATGTGTTGCTGATGTGAACCCGGGAGGTCTGCTGGGAGTAGGTCTGGTGGGAGGTCCTTGGGCACTAGGGGGTGTGCACCTCAAGAGAGATCGTGGGACCCCGCCATGCTCTTGTCTGTGCTTCCTGGCAAGAGCTGTGACGCTCACTGTGATAAGTGTTCTGGCCACGGCCACTTGCCCTCACCAGAGGTCAAACCAGTGTACCCACTTGGTCTTGAACCTCTGAAATGGTGGGCCCCATAAACCTCTGTCTCCACCAAGTCAGTGCCTCTGCCATCGTGCTGTAGTGACAGGCGCTAACCAGCACGGCCTGAGACTCCTTCCCTCCAGTTTGGGAACCTCCTGGGCTTCCTGCAGGGCCCGCTGCGGCTTTGCGGTCCCTTCCAATGCACCCGCTGCTCTTCCTCTTCCTCTGTTTCTCTGTCGCTCGCCCTGGGGCTGCTGCTGTCCCTAGCTCTCCTCTGCCCGCCTCCTCCTGACAGACACGCTGCATCCTGAGTTCTTCTTCCACCTCGTCCTCCCCACGCAAATTCAGAATCCAGGGACATGTGTCTCTCCTGAGGTTCAGCCAACAAATCAGGATTTTTAGATCCTCATTGAGGTGTGTGTCCATCTCCTGGAGCAGAGCTGCCTCCCAGGGGCTGTGGGTCTTTGCTGCCGTTGCAGCGTGGTCTTCCCACTGCCTGGATGAGGCAAAGCCAGCCCTGGAGCCTGGGTCCCCAGTGGGCCACCTTCCAGAGCCACAGCAGTGATGCCCTCGAGCTGCCGTCTGGGCCTGCTGGACAGCTGAGATTCCACAGCAGCCACCAAAGGGCCTCCCGCGAGCCACCTACAGACTGTGGGCATCACGAGGGAGGCTGCAGAGCATGTCAGGCCCTTGTCATCCCCAGCCCGTCCCCAGCTCTTGCCACAGCCCCCCGTACCACCTGCCCACAGCTCCCTGACCAGCTCCCTGTCCTGTCCCCTCCCCCAGCCAGCCCCAGTCCCTGACTTGAACTAGAGATTCCACTGATCATGTCCACCTCAAACTCCTGGCCTGACAGCTCTTCCCTGGACAGTGTGAATGGGCAGGGTCGGGGCCGTGGCTGCCCCGTGCACGCGCCTGCCAGAGGGGCTGGGCAGGCAGGACGGGCCTCTCTGCTGCACCCCGCCTGTAAGGCAGGGTTTGGGGTCCCTGCTCCATGACTGGAGGGATGCCAGAGGACCTTCGCACAGTGACCCACACGTGGGAGGGCCAAACAAATCCTCACATCAGCAGCACCAGAGGCCCAGGCCAGCGGTACAGGCCCTGAGAGTTGAAGACGCCCGCCAGATGCGCCAGATCGCTCTCAGAGGCATGTGTCCTGCGCTCGACAAGCTGGGAGCCACTGTCCAAATGTGAGACACCATGACTGGTGGCCACCAGAGCCCTGCCCTGAGCCTCCCCCACAGGTCACGCCCGGTGCCAGCAGTGGGCCTGCTCCTCGGCGTGGGCCGTGCACCCTGAAGCCTCCCACACAGAGCACAGGCTGCCCGGGGCCAGGGGACAACGCTGGCTGGTGGGGCGGGGATCACGTGGGACACTGTTTCCTGTGCGGTCACCTCACCTAGGCCTGCAAATCTAGGGTCAGCCATATGGCCAGGAGCAGGCGGGGGCCCGCTGCGGCAGATGGGCCTCTGCCCTGGGACAGCCTAGGTCCCTCAGAGTTAGGTGAGGTCGGAACTCCAAACCTCACGGTGTCCCCTGCCATGGGATAATCAGATCGCAGTGAGGTCATCAGGGGGGCTGAGAGGAGATCAGGACCCAGAGACTCCACAGGGACACAGTCAGAAGGTGGCCCCAAGCCAAGGAGAGGTCTCAGGAGGAACCAGTCCTGCCCACACCTGGATTCTGGCTTCCAGCCCCCGGAGCCCAGCTTCTCCGCAGCATTCACTGACGAAGTTACATAGCTCCTGCCTGGTGGACCCCAGGACTGGCGGATCCCCTGATGGCCAGAGGTGGACCACGGGTTCCCCGCCTGTGGGGAACATGGACCAGGAGTATCCCTGGACTCAAGCTGGTGCATAATGAGCCAGAGAGGGAGGAAGCCCATCCTGCTGCAGTCAGCCCCACAAGAGCCTGCGAGCCTCCCCTGTGACCCTCCTGGACAGTGCTGCAGGGCCCAAGGCTCTGGCCAGCTGTCCTCCCCTTGGGGCCACCTCTACCCAGCCCGGCTCCTCCCGTTCCGCCCTATTCTTCTCCTTTGTCCTCCAAGGTGCTCAGCCTTCAGTGGCAGGACACAGAGCTCAGCTCCTGCCATGGACAGGCACCACCCTCTCCCCCCCAGCCCCTACCCTGCCTCAGTTTCCCCACCTGTGAAGCCAGTTTGTGCCTAGGTGGTCAGGAAAGGCCAGCTCCCAGTGGGCCCAGAAAAAGTGCTGTCTGTCCCAGCCCTGGTGCTGGGCACTCATGGGCAGGCGGAGCCTCGCCAAGGTCCAGCCCAGGGACGGGGCTGCATGTCCACCCCCAACAGGGCCAGCCCATCCCTCCCTGGACGGCTACTGCAGGTCTGACCTCGTGGTGAACACAACCCTTTAATGGAGCCGCAACGGCTTTGTACCAGGTCTGTGCCAGATAAAACCGCGAGCCCGGGCGCGGGGTGGGCCGGGTCTCCGCACCGCGGGGGCGTGGACGGTGCCCTAGTACTTGAGCAGCCAGCGCGGCCTGTGCGGGCTCAGGGACGTGAAGTAGGACCACCACCAGGGCTTGCTCCCTCCGGCCGAGGGCTGCCTGCGCGCCCCGAGGGGCTCAAGGTCCAGCTGCGGGGGCTGGTCCTGCAGGCCGGCACCTCCCAGCGGGTCCCGAGATGCAGGCGCAGTTCTCTGAAGTTCATGGGACAGCTTCTTGTGTCCTGTCCCCAGAGGCTGGAGAATGAAGTCCACACGGCCTGCCTTCCTCATCCGGAGGGGGATGGTGACTCTCTTCATGACTTTGGAGTAGCCAGGGGCTTGGGCGATGACGATGTGGGAGCCGGGGGGCAGCAGTCGCCAGTAGTCACCATCCGGGGCTTCAAAGAGAGGGAAGATGGCTCAGCCGGCGGCCCCACGAGGAGGGCGCGTGCGGGAGGAGGCTGGTCAGCCCGGGCCCGGCACGCGGACTCCACACCTGCTCTGGCCTCTGCCTCTACCCGGCAGGTCCTTCCCACCTCTCAAAGCCCTGCTACGGACTCCTCCTGGGAAGACCTCACGGACGCCCAGCCCCCAAACACACGGGAGCACCCGTCAGCAGACTGGACCGCCCAGCTGCGAGGCCCCTGAGGCCGGCGGAGCCCACACTGGCCTGAGGATGGACAGAGGGCCCCGCCCACCGGAGCCAGAAGCCACTGCAGGCACCCCCACGGCCCCTTTGTCCGACGCGGTCCCAGGGGGAGGCCAGGAGGGTGCTCACCTGTGGTGATATCATGGCGGATGCCTTTGACCAAGATGCGGGCGTTCTTGACGGGCTTGCCAAATCTGTCCATCACCACGCCCTTGATGCCCCGGTGCACCTGAGAGGGGAGGCAAAAATGGGCTCATGCTCCCGGGAAGCCCAGGCCGCCCGCCAGTCCCCTCAGGGTCTGGGGTCTCTGGGGAGCCCTCCGGTGGCACCCTGCTCCGCCACCCTTGCTGCATGGTTATGAGGAGCTCCCTCCTCCCTGGGCCTCCGTTATGCTCAGCGGTGAAATGAAGTGACAGGAATCCACCCTGGCACGTTCCCAGTGTGTGAATGACCCTGCGGTTCTACCTGTGGTCTGCCTCCACATGGAGATGACCTGGCCTGTCCACCTACGGGTGTGTCTGAGCCTCCGCCCAGCCTCCCAGCTACAGCCGGCCTCCAGAGTTCCCTCAGGGCAGAGGCTCCCTCCTGAGGGCAGCGTGGTCATCAGGGAGGACACAGGGCAAGGTCTTGGACCTCGTGACAGCCCTGGAGGACCCCCAACCCACTCTTGACCAGTGAGCTGCCTCGCACTCAGCACGCTGTCCTGCCTGAGCACGATGACCCACCCCGTATCGCTGAGGACGGGACCCAGGACTGTGGGGGAGGACACAGCGCACTCGGCCCTGGTGTGAACTGGTCCCAGCCAGGCCCCCCTGCTCCTGTGACGTCCAGTGCCACCGCCCAGGGCTCTCGGCCTTGGGAGAGCCACGAGCTTCTCTGTGCCTCATTTTCTCTACTATAGAATGGGGGCGGGCAAAGCCGGAGCCGCCGGCCGTGCTGCAGGCCTTCCCTATGCCCCGCTGCCCCAGGGGGAGCAGATGTGGGGACTCCACCCAGGGTGGCCGCCCAGGTTCACCTGTGGGAAACCCAGGGCAGGGGGCCATCAGAGCGGCCCTCAGCCTGGGCAGCCCCTATGACTGCCGACCCTCTGCACCCTCGGTGGCCTCAGAGGCCTAACACAGCTGGACCCCTGTGAAGGGCTCCACAACCCCGTCTGCCTGTGCTCTGGCCAGGTCCCCGCTGCCTGAGGGGATCCAGGAGACGAGGGAGGGCACGTGGGTCCTGATGTCAGGGTCTCCGCCTCCTGATCTGCTCCAGTGGGGCAGGCCACCCTTCCCCGGCTTGTGCCCACATGTGGACCTGGGTGTCCACGGCCTGCAGCCCAGTGGAGCGGACAGGGACCATCCCACGTGGGCTTGTTTAGGTGGACGGAAGGGAGGAAGTCAGGTCCTCAGGGGTGGGAGGTGGTGAGGACAAAGGGATGGCGTGACAGGCCATGTCACACAGCTCATCGGGGGCTCGAGGGGTACGCAGAGTCCCCACCAGGCTTCAGGGCTCAGCCCCACCTGCCGGTCTCCCCTCTGCTCTGCGGCACCCCTCCAGCTCCACGTTGCTGTGCCACCCAGACCTCTGTCCTCCGTCTTTGCCCCTCCCTCAGAGCGCTCTGGTCAGCTTCCACAGCCGCTGGCCACCCCCCTTCCAGACCCGGTTGCTGTCCTCCTGCAGGAAGCCCTCCCTGACCCCAGCCACACCGGGGGCTTCCTCGGGGTCCCGTGGCCCTGGGCTCCCTGAGACGTTCCTTGGCTCCCCACCCCAGGGGAGAACAGGCCGGGCACACGGGGCGCTGCGGGGGCTCCCCCACACCCTGGGCCCGGCTCTCTCTCCCATCCAGCCCTCCTGGGCGGCCGGGGCGTGGCACTCTCAGAGAGGAAGGCAGCCCTCCAGCCCACGGGCGCTGCAGACTCCCTGGCCTGCCCAGCATCACATGGAAAAGCCTCAATTGGCCACGACAGGCTCGATCCTTATCAGAAGCCTGCGCCGGCTTTGCTGGGGGGGCCGTCTCGGGAGCAGCCGTGCGCCGGCCACCCCCAGCCACACGCCATTAAATCTTCATATCCCAGGACTTCATGTGCAATATCCACGGAGCAATCCCAGCTGCTCTGAGACTCCTTAAAACTCATTTCCACCAGACAGACACGGAATGAAACGAGCACCCGGGGCCTATCTCAGGAGGAGGCCGCCCCCGGAGCAGTAGTGCAGCCGCCAGTTAGGAACCTGAGCAGGGCGACATGCTCCGCGGTCACCCGAGCTGTGCTTTCCTCCTGCCCTAGTGCTCCTGCACAGGGAGGCTCTGCTCCAGACCTACCTGGAGGAGGGTTCCCGAGCTTTCTAGAAAGGAGGGTTCTTGGGGACTACTGGAGTTTGGGGACAGACAGCTCCAGGGGGCTGCTGGGCCACACTGGACCCTCTGTCTCCTCCTCTGGATGTCTCCTAGCCCTGGGGCCCCAGAGCAGCACCATGCCTCTCCCAAGCCCACCTCTAAGTGGGCAGCCCTGCATCCGCCACGTGCTGTTGGCGCCAACTGCGAAGCACCCTGCATTCCGACCAGAGAGCCTTTCTCCCCCAGGGCCGGCTTCCTACCGGACACCTGGGCCCACATGGGATCGGGTGTTCTTGCACATCTCGGAGGACATCCACCAACCCCAGGACCCTGTCGTCTTCCCCGTGGCTTCCCCAGGCCCCCTGGAAGCTTGCAGCACTTTGTCTAGGCTGTGCTGGGCGAGGGGGTGGGCACTGGGCACCAGGCCCCCAGCTGTTTGGGGGAGGCCTTGGCTCTCTGGTTCAGCACGATCACTGTGGCTGTGTTCTCTGCCGTCCCCACTCACCACCCACCTACCTGTGTCCAGGTGGCCTTAGCCCTGGCAGTGGTATGCCTCAGGCAGGCCACCTCTGGACCCAACCTCTGACCGTCCATTCCAGCCTGTTCAGGCAGGCCACGTGGACCCTGCTCCCCTGAGCCGTCACCTCATCCCCGCCCATTCCCACAGCCATGGTCCTCACTCCAGCCATAGGACCCCCGAGGGACCCCAACACCCAGGAGTTCTTACACGTGGCTCTCTCTGCCCAGCCCTCTGTCTTGTCCCCTGATTCCTCCTTCCCCAAGACATCAGCCACCTCCTCCAGGAAGGCCCCTGGCTTCCAAGGCTGGGTCAGTGCCTCCGGGCTGCCTGGCTCCCGCGCTCCCTCTAGGGGGAGACCCTTGCTCAAGGGGAGTCTGACTAGGTCCCCTGGCGTCCCCAGCACCCCCAGGGCACATGGAGGAGGGGGCTGGAGAGCCTGAGTCCTGAATGAGTGGAGACAAGGAGTCCCCCGGGCGAGTCTGTCCCCCAGGCCCAGCTCACCATCTCTACGAAGCTCAGGAGGGACTCCTTGTTGTTCAGCCAGAGCCCATAGAGGGCCTCCTCCGGGGGGAACTTCACGCAGCCCAGCTCCACTGTGATCTCAAAGCAGTTGCTGTGCAGGTAATTGAAGTCGGACATGCCTAGGCACAGGGCACGGCCGTCAAGACAGGGACCAGCGAGCACGCAGGTGCTGGGGGACTCTCCCCGCCTCACAGACGGACAGCTGAGGCACGGGGCACGGAGGGCTCTCGCCAGGACCCCAGAGGAGGACTTGGAACCTGACAGGTTGGTGGCGAAGCCCACGGGCTTTGAGTCTCCCCACCGTCTGGGGCGATTCCCCAGGAGAAGGCAGCGCCTGGGGTACACGGGCCCCTGCACCCCATCCAAGGGCCTGCCCTGGCCTCAAGGCCCCAGGAGTCTGGCAAGAACAATTATGTCCATTTCCCTGGACACTGGCCCAGCAGCAGCCCAGAGACATCTTAGCATCTCCACTTTCCCGGGGGCCTGTGGGCCCGGGAGAGCTGGACGCCCGCAACCACCCAGCGGCAGCTGGGAGGACTGCGGCTCCTGCCCCCACTCACTGGGCTCCAGTCTCCTGGCCAAGAGGAGCCACGCTGCCCAAGAGCAGGACTGGGTGGACAGCAGGATAAGGCCACCCTGTGCCGGGGGCAGCCGGGAGCCCATGGTGCGGGAGCTCAGGGTCTCCTCTGAGCCCCCACAGTGCACTAGTGTTGTGACCCCCCGTCTACAGTCCCCAAGGCCTTGCCACCCGGGACTCATCTGGCCCTGCCCACGGGCCCTGTCAGCTGGGAGGGGAGTCCAATGGCCTCTATCAGCCCAGCCTGCCCTGTGGGTCCTTTGAAGAATACAGAACAGAGCCAAGACCCAGGCTGCCGGCCTCTGGCTGGGGTCAGAAAGCCCACGCATCTGGTCCTGCGAGAGGAGGGCCTGGGCCAGTATGGACAGCAAGGGGCCCTGCCCACAGCTATGCAGAGCTCCCAAGCAGGAGGAGTGGGCAGGTGGGGAGATGGGCTTGCATCCTGAGTCCCAGCCCCGCCACTCGTGGCCGCCAAATGAGAGCCCGTCTTTCCCTCGTCCTCATCTGGAACAAATAACAAGTGTTTGGCTGGCACATGGGACACCAGCTATGGGAACACCGTGGGCTGGGCCTGGGGGCGCCCCCGGGGCGTGTGGTAGCTGTGGGCCCCACACTGTCCCTGTGGTCCTGCAGCCAGGGCAGTGCCAGTCAGTAAGAATGCAGGTGCCCAGGTAAAGCTGAGGCCAGAGAAATGACCAAGTCCTGGTGTAAGTCGCCCCACGGGCCTTCTCTCCGCCCGCGTGCCTCCCGCGCCCGCACAGATACGGTACCAGAAAATCTTTGCTGTCTCTGAAAGGCCGGCCTAACTGGGGTCCAGGAGTGGCCTGCCCGCCCTCCATAACCCTGAAGGGCAAGCGCATTGGCGATGCGTGGCACGTGACCCGGGGCTTTTCATAAAGTAAGCCACAGCAACAGCCGCTGAGGGAGGCCCAGGGTGGCCCCCCACATCCCTCTGCTGCGTGAAGACCCTCAATGACCACCAAGCTGGCCCCAGCTCTTCCCACCTGACCACCCGGCCCAGAGCTTCCCGGCCTTGGGCTCTGGCCTCCTCCCACGTGGGTCCTGCGCCCACCGCCCGCAGAGCCGCACCTCCCGTGAAGCTGTACCAGTCCGCCCCGTTGATGATGCTGCCCTGCTTCAGGAAGTTGCCCCCACACCTGCCCTCCGACCTGTCCATCATCATAGGGTGGACGTCGGCGTAGGCTCTGGCCAGCAGCTTGAACATCTGGAAAGGAGACAGAGAGAGCTCTCCTCGGGCCAGGCCAGCAGGGCAGGGGCTCTGCAGGTGCCCTCAGAACTGGGCGGGGCCCAAAGCACAGGCAGGACAGGGACGGTGCACAGGCTGGGTCCCCTGCAGCCTCGGGGCAGTGCGCTGGGTCCCTGGATGGCACACCGCCTGGGCCACCGTCTTCTGTGGGGAGAGGGCACACTGCAGTCAGCCTTGCAGTCTACCGAGCTTCCTGTGGGTGGCCTGGAGGGGCTGTGGCAAAGGCAGGAGGCTGGGAGTGGGGGTCGGAGGAGAGGAGGACTTCTCATCCCAACAGACATACACAGTCACTGTCCCCCGCACAGCCCACAGGGGCCAGCCAGCACCTTCAGCTGCGGGGACTCAGCCTGCGGGAAGCCCCTCTCTGGCCACCACCAGCCGGCCAAAGCCACGTGCAGTTTCCACATATGGTGAGGGACCCTGGACACACCTGTAGCACCTCCCAGCCAGCCTGTGCGTGGCCTGGACACCTGCCTGCCCAGAGCTTCCCACACAGGCCCCCTCCTGAGGCAGGGTCCAGGTCCTCTCCTGGGGCAGGGTCTCTGTCATCTGTCAGTCCTGGGCTGGACATGGGGCCTGGCCCAGTGAGAGCCCCTCCAAATGTGGGCCAGATGGATGATGGGGTGTCCTGCACTGGGGCTGTTGGGGCCCCATGGCCTGGGGACTCATCTGTCCTGGGAGGGGGATGCTCTGTCAGAAAGGAGGACACAAGAAGGGTGGGTGGGTGGGGGTCAGAATGAGGTCTCTCCCTGGTGGGGTCAAGGGACCTGGAGCCAGGACCTGGGGTCCCCAGAGGGGATGCTGTCTGACCCCAACTTGTTCCCATGGTCACAAACCAGGCACCCCAAATCCACCCCACTGTCTTTGGCCCTGAGGTAGCAGGGCAGGACTGCTGCCCCACCACACATGGACAGGTCGCCCTCACCTGGGGGCACCTGGGTGTCCTCCACGGAGGGTGCGTCAGGTGAGCCCTGCCACCCCACGAAGCAGCCGTGGGTCTGGGGGTGGGGGTGGCACCGGGGCACTCTGCGCCCCAGGACCTCCCAGCCCTCCGTCCTCGCCCTTCCTGTCCCAGGCCTGACCCTGGGCTCCGAGCCTCAGGCAGGGCTTGAGACAGGGGGTCCGTCTGAGGCCAAAGGGGGCAGGCAGGGCACAGACAAGAGGACCGCAGATACAAGGAGGGGCGGACGGGCTGCTGGAGAGGGTGGTATGGCACAGGGACCTGGGCACGGTCCAGGGCCATGGGGTACCCCTGCTGGGAGCCCGGGGGACTGCTACCCTCTCCCTGGGGGCAGGATCCAGCTCCAGGGCAGTGTGGAGGTGAGAGGGACGCAGTGGGCCTGGGGGCCTTGGACATTGCCCAAGGCACTGGCACTCGCCCAGGGCATCAGGGAAGTTTGGGAAAAGCCCACCTCAGGACCCCGCCAGCTCCACCTCACGTCCCCCACCTGCCCCTGGGCTCTGGGCTCCACAGAGACCACTGCTGCGACAGCTGGTGGCCCAGCCTCATGTCTCCTGACTTGTTGAGGTGAACCTTCCCCTCGGGGCAGCTCTGCCCTCTGAGGCCATGGAGCTGAGCCCACGTGGAGGAGCGCCTGCTGCCGCAGGACAGTTGTTGCCCCTGCTCTGAGGGCACCAGGGTCCAGGCAGGGCCAGCCCTGGAGGCCACCCGGCCCCTGGGGTGCTTCCTGAGGTCTGAGCCCAGCACCCCCTGCCCTTGGCTGGTGCGGGTGTCAGTCGATGAATGCAGGGAGCGAGGGAGGGCGTGGGGGCTGGAAGGGAAGGACAGGTGACCCAGGTGACCCAGTGGATGCGGCCCTGCCGTCATTCTTGTACTCAGAGGTGGGCTGCGGGCTCCTCCTGGGCCCCTCTGCAGGTGGCCCTGACGCCTGGCTCTGCTCATGCTGCCACCTGTGCCTTCACTGTCCCTGGCTGCCCCTCGCCTGGAAACCCTCAGCTCATCTTGGGCCCCGCTGGGGAGCCCCTGGACCTAGGCCAGGCCGAGGCCCACGGACACTCGCACAGCACACGGGCACAGGCCTCCGTGACGTGTGCACACGCCCTGCCCCGCAGCCTCTGCTCTCAGTCTACCCACCTGTCCTTCTCGTGTCCTCCCCTTCTCCACCACAGACTGAGGACCTGATAGCCTAGTGGCCGCTGGGGGGCAGGGTGGGCCACCTATCCTGGTGGCCTCAAAGAGAGCAGGGCCTGCACGCCCTCAGCAGGGAGCCAGTGGCTGGAGCCTGCCCACCCTGGACAGGGCCCTCCATCCCTGGACACTGCCTCAGGAGGCAGGGCAGCCTGGCTCGTGACTAAGCCCAGAGGTCAGGCCTGCCCGGGCCACACCTGGGGGCAGGGAAGGGCTTCCAGCGTTCAGCCGATTAGCTGGGCCGATGGAGGGCTGGCCTGGGAGGCGGGCTCACCAGAGGCAGGTGGCTGTCTAAGCTCTGGAACCCCGGCTCATCTCAGCCCCGCTGGGGAGGCCCTGAACCCAGGCCAGGCCGCAGCCCACCTCAGGTCACTGCCCCCAGCCTCAGTTCTCTGGCCCGTGCAGTGGGAAGCACCAACTCCCACGCCCTCTCCAGATCAGCCAGGGCCTCAGTGGGCCCCCAGGAAAAGGGGACGGCGGCCAAGGGCTTGGGGTGGGCCATGCGCGCTCCAGCACTGCCCTCTGCTGGCCACGTCCAGACTTGCACCCTCCCCAAGGGTAGGGGGCAGGAAACACTCTGGAGGCCACTGGACATGGGCCCAGGAGACTGCTTCCTGCTGGGCGGGGGCCTTCTGGGAGAAGGGGGTCCTCTGCACAGAGGCCCTCGGGCTCCAGTGAGCCCAGAGCAGGTGGCACCGGCCGGCCCGCACCTGCCCAGGCTCCCTCTGCTCACCTTCTCGTCAGGCGTTGGGGAGAACATCTTCACCTCCAGAGGGTGCTTGGAGAAGTCGAAGGGGTAGGACACCACCAGGTCTCCCCCGTGCAGGCTGGCTGAGAGCACAAAGGGGGCCGTCCGCATCCACTTCATGATGGCCTTCGTCTCAGGAGCCACCTGCCCAGGGCGGAGGAGCCACTTTCAGGGCTGGGCATGCCTGCTGACCATGCCTGCCCAGGGCCCCAGCTGAACTTCAGCCCAGCCTTTCCTACTCTGTCCAGCGACCAGCAGGCCCAGGTGGGCCTCCGCCTGGAGCACATGCTTGCCTCCCAGGGATGGGGGGGTGGGCAGGCCTTGGCAGGGCCAGATGCCCTCTGGGGCCTCTGCACTCTTGACTGCCCTTGTCCCTGCACTGAGCTGCGATGCCAGCTGCAGGTGCACCTGTCCAAGGACAGCCAGCCCTCCGAGGAAACAGCCTGGTCCCACTCAGTCCCTGAGCACCCAGCACACAGCAGGTGCTCGGCACAAGCCAACAAAGAGCAAGCGGGGGTGGGGGGACACTGTCAGAGGTTCCTGCCTGGGCCAGGCAGGGGCCAGGACTAGGTGCTTCCCACACATTATTCCCTGACTCCCACCAAGCCAGCAAGGCTCTCCCCATGGCACCAGGGCACACTGAGGCTCAGGGGGCCAAGGTGCCTTGTCCCCAAGGAAGGACGACCCAAGAGTCCCAGATAGCTAGGGGCCCTGTGGAGGCCTCAGCTGCACTGGAGCCCCGGGCAGACACGGGCAGCAGCGCTCCTACCTTACCCCACCAGTAGTGCTCCGGGATGGGGATGTGGTCAGTGCGCGTGCCGCGGACGGAGGCCAGCCGGTAGTATTCTGACGTCAGGTCCGGGAAGTTGCGGTTCAGGTCCAGGTTCTGCGCATTCTGCCTCCCGCTCGTCCATCCGTTGTACCCGGCACCCTGCAAACACCGGCAGCCCCAGGGAGGTCAGCACAGCCCGGCAACTCCTTCTAGACAGAGGCCCCAAGGGCAGGGGCTGGAGCCAGGAGCTGTGACCAGCAGAGCCACCCTGACCTCCTCGACTCCCACGATTTTCTGTCGTAAGCATCTCCTCCTCAGCACAGAATGACATGGACCTGCCCTGCCCCCAAAGCAGGACCTGGCCAATATTGATCCCTGCCAAGTCCTTGTCACCCGGAAGCGTAGACACAAACAGACCCTCCGCAGCAACGAGGGAATGAGGTGGTGTCGAGGGCAGCGGCCACCACCGGGTGTCAGGGATACTCACCTCTGCAGCAGCCACCTCATAGCCGTCGGGGTTCATGGAGGGCAGCAGGTGGATGCGGGTGGTGTTGATCAGGCGCTGGATGCGGGGATTGCCCAGCAGGTACTCGGAGCACAGGTACTGGGCCAGGTAGATGAGCATCTCCCGCCCCACCACCTCATTGCCATGGATGTTGCCAATGAGTTTCACCTCGGGCTCCACTGGGGGAAGAGATGCCAATTTGGGCATCATCTCAAACCCTTGGGGACCCCACTTAGCAAGGGTGAGCAAATGTACCTGCACCAATTCACACTTGTTTGGACCCAAGAATCTCTGCATGACGAGGGCTCCTGGAGGAGTCACCTGTTGAACTGATTTCTTACATTTAACCATAATTATTAGCATGACAAACCAAGGATACTACTAATATGATGGGTGTCATTCATTCCTGTGACTCATTGATAGTCACTTTCTATGTTTGCACGAGTCAAACACATTGGTGCTCAGCTGGGAAGGCAGCTGTCCCTGGGAGGGATGGGTGGAAGGAGGAGTGGGTGGATGGATGGATGGGTAGACGTATGAGTGAGTGGATGGGTGAGTAGATGTGTGAATGGATGGGTGGAGGGATGAGGGGAGGGATGGGTGGATGAATGGATGGGTGGGTAGATGGATGGATGGATGGATGGGTGGGTAGGTGGAAGGGCGAGTGGATGGTGGAGGGATGGATGTGGAGAGATGGGTGGATGGGTTGATGGATGGAGGGATGGGTGGGTGGGTGGATGAGTGGATATATGGGTGGATGTGTGGATGTGTGGGTGGATGGGTGGGTGGATGGGTAGATGGATGAGTGGAGGGATGGGTGGATGAATGGGTGAGTGGGTGGATGGATGGATGGATGGGTAAGTGGAAGGGTGAGTGGGTGGGTGGAGGGATGGATGTGGAGTGATGGGTGGATGGGTTGATGGGTGGAAGGATGGGTGGAGGGATGGGTGGGTGGGTGGATGAGTGGATATATGGGTGGATGTGTGGATGGATGGGTGGATGAGTGGATGGGTGGATAGATGGGTAAATGGATGGGTGGATGGATGAGTGCAGGGATGACTAGATGAATGGGTGGGTGAGTGGATGAATGAATGGATGGGTGGGTATGTGGAAGGGTGAGTGAATGGGTAGAGGGATGGATGTGGAGAGATGGGTGGATGGGTTGATGGGTGGAGGGATGGGTGGATGAATGGATAGGTGGGTGGATGGGTGGATGGATGAGTGAACAGATGGGTGGATGAATAGGTGGTGGGTGGGTGGATGGATGAATGGATGGGTGGGTATGTGGAAGGGTGAGTGAATGGGTAGAGGGATGGATGTGGAGAGATGGGTGGATGGGTTGATGGATGGAGGGATGGGTGGGGGGATTGTGGGAAGAGGAGTCAATCAGGCCTAGCAGCTTGTTTGCTGCGTGACTGGGGAAGTTGCTACTCTTCTCAGAGCCTCACATTGCTCACGTGGAAATGGTGTCTCTCTCCTCAGCTCCGTGTGTTCCAACCCTCCAGCTATGGGAGGGAACACTTATGTCCCTTGATCTCCAGATCCCAGGGTATAAATGACCAGGAGGCCTTCCATGCCAGTCACCTGCCTGGGCCCTCTGCAGGTGTGGGAACAGGGCAGGTCTTGGAGATGGGTGCATCTGGGTGACCTATCACCCTTGGCAGGACACAGGGCCTTTGGGCTCCTGCTGGACACACTGCCTAGGCAGACAGGATGCAGGGAAAGGCCCTGAGTCTGTTACCTACTTGTGAAGCCTATGGCTGAATGGGGTTGATTCTGGGTTGATCCTGCTGACCAATGAGGCTGGGGCACGAGGATGAGGAAAGACCTGGACCCAGTGATCCCCAGAGGCCTGTGCCCTGGATGCTCTCAGTGCCCAGAGTGGGGGGATCACATGGTCACCCTGGTCTCACCGCACAGGAAGCAGGGGCTGCCCAGCCAGGAGGCCGAGTCTCCCCTAGATTTTCACATGAAGCCAGCTGGAGGAGCTCTTGCAGCCTACAGCGGTGCAGAGTGATTCCTAGCTCCCTGCAAGAACAGTGGGACCCAGCATCTTCCACACTGCCTTCTGCTGCTGAGCACAGGCCTGCATGCACATGGACAGGGCTGCTCAGGAGGAGGAGCTGCACCGTCCACATCGCCAGGTTGGAATCGTGTTCCCTGGGCAGTTTGGCAGGGCAGAGTTTGGATAGTGACCAGGACCCAGGCTGCACAGACCTGGCCGGGGCCTGGTGCTCAAGGGCAAGACTGGGACAGCAAGGACCAGGGACACAGGACGCCCGCCAACAGTGAGGCCAAGCTCCCGCAGCCACCGCAACCACCTCCCCAACTTGCAGCTCCTCGGGGACCTGACCCCCAGCTCCTAGAGGACAGGCCTCTGTCTTCACCGGACCCCCGCGCTGCCACCTGTTTTAAATTCCTGCTTGGTCTCCCGTCCATCCCTCTAGGCCTGTGTCCCTGTCACCATGAACAAAGCTCTTTTCCCATCACCAAGTGCTCAAGTGTAATGCCCCTGGGGAGATTCCCCAGGGGATGTGGCCACAAGACAGGTAGAGCCCCAAGTCTCGTCCAACCCTGATCCCCAAACACGGCTCCCCCAGCTGGTGCACCCCAAGGTCCAGCGGCCCAGAGCCCTTCCCCAGATGCAGAACCAAGCCCAGCCCCTCCCTGGCACTTACTCAGCTCATGCTGGCCAGGGCGGCCCGAGAACTCGATGACCAGCAGGTCCTTGCCATCGAAGCTGCGCCCGATGCTATAGGTCTTGGCCACCTGGGCACAGCGTGTCGCTGTCCGCTTCAGCACCCGCACCATCTGGGCATAGGAGTGGTGGGCGAAGCGGATGAAGGTGGGCGGCAGGCCCGAGGGCAGGGCCTCCTCAGCCTCCAGGTCCCCTGGGGAAGAGAGGGTAGTGGGTGGCACTGCCCGCCTGCCAGCAGCCGCTCTGTCTGCACCCCAGCCTCCCTGGCACTCTCTGGGGACAAGCCCTCCCCCAGCACCCTCCCTCCTCACCCCCACACACCGCAGCGACTTGGGGGTGGGAGCAGTGTGTCCCCTCGGATGGCTCTGCCAATCTGCTTCTGTCTGTAATCAGATTCTTGTAGTAATACTTATAACACCATCCACAGCGAGGACACGGCCAAGAGGCACACACAGCCCAGCAATAGCATTCCCCGGGCTGGCAAGACGTGGGGACGGGGTGAGGACTCCCAGTGCAGCCAGCAGCAGGGACTAAGGGCCACCCCTGGGGCACCCAAGCCCGCAGAGCAGCGTGTGGAACACCTTCAGCCCTGTGCCCTCGCAGCCCACTGACACCCTCTGAACCATGGGGCTCGCCCGCGGGGCACCCCGAAGCTCTCCCTGGTCAGCTCTCCCTGGTCAGCGCCAGCATGAGTTAGCAAGCACAGCTCCAGAGGTTCCCTGTGGCCCGCATCCACTGCTGCACCCACTCCCGGCTGTCCACTGTCAGCGCCTGCACCAGGAGAAGGGCAGGGAGGCACCCGGGCGGGTGCAAGCAGGACCCCCTGCTCTCCCTCCCTGGAGCAGAAGCCCCAGGACACCAGGGACACTGCGCAGCCCCCAATGACCCCGCCCAGGGCAGCACTCCCTGCAGGCCACTTAGGGCCACAGTTGCTGCGGCCTTCCCTGAGTGCCACCCTGGCCTGCGGTTTGCTTCTGCTCAGAATGGCTGGGAGGAAGGAAGGCAGGTGGAACTGGCAATTTAGTGGTGGAGATGCCCAAAATAACCTCTCAGCCTCCTCCTCGGGCTTCCCCAGGACAGGGGCTTGGCCAGCCGGGGAGACGTCTGGATTCTTTCCCCAAACCCCAGGCCTCAGCAGCTGCTCGCCGCCCCCAAGCAGACAGCTCCTTGCCACCAGCACAGGGTCCCTGGGCCCGCCTCTCGCACCATACTGAAGCCGTCAGCCTCCTCGGGGCATGCCGGGCTCCAAGCACCCGGTCAGCCCTGAGTCCCCCACGCCCACCGACACGTTACCAGACACATGTCTGGGTCCCTCCCCAGCCATCCACCATGTGTCAGAGTGGAGTCCGGTACACAGTAGGAGCTCAAGACCTGCTGAGAAATGGACACATCGGTCCATCCACCAATGACTGGCCTGGGTCACTGCAGCCAAAGACCTTGGGCATCTGCCCTCCCATCAAGCCACGTCCATAGGAGACGCACTCCTCACACAGGAGGCCCCTCAGCCAGTGTGGCCACAGGCAGCTGGTCCCTCAGGATCCACTCATACCCACCTGGGGCACATAGACCTGTACCCCCACAGATCATAGCCAGGTAGCCTCTGGGACCCCTGAAGGTACAGCTCGCTAGCACAGAGCTGCCCATTCCATCACCCAGCTGGTTCCCAGGAGGACGGGCCTCCCTCTGCAGCCCCCTCCTGCCTCCTGCTGTCCACAGGCCCCACAGGCCACCTCCAGCAGTTCTCTCTAGGCCAGAATCCCTGGTGTGGCCTTCCCGGCCCAGCAACCCCAGGTTCACCTGGCAGCCTCCCGAGGGGCTCCCTGCCCACCTGGCAGCGCAGGTGCATGGCCGAGCACTGCAACTTTCCAGCGAAACACGGCCAAGGACTCTGTCCCCTGGGCCACCACGCCCATGTCCCATCTGCTTTCTGAGCACAGCCACCTCCACTGGGGGGCCCCTTCTGGGCCTCCCTAGAGCACTTGCCCCCCCACCCCGTCACTAAGCCTCCCATGAGCCTGGGTCCATGAAGAGGTGGGACGTTTTGTTGGGGGCTCTTCCTGGCACAGAGATGGTCCCCGGGCCACCCCCATGGTGGTTCCACTGAGCTCCCGCAGAGCCCCGAGGACCCCGTGGCCTCCCCTCACCCCGGAGCTTCTCCAGAGGGTCGTAGCAGCCTTCCTCCTCCCGGGCAAAGTAGTGGGCGCAGTCCAGGAAGTAGGGCCAGGCCATGTCGATGGCATCGAAGGCCGGCTGACAGGCCTCCCGCAGGCCCTCGCAGACGTGCCGGCAGGGTCTGCGCACACGGCTGCCCTCGCACCGGGGCGCCAGCACGGCACAGCCCAGCAGCCGCAGGTCAGGGTTGCACTGGCCCTCCAAGAGATGGTGCAGGACGCTCAGCAGGATGTACTCGGGGCTGGACTCCACCGCCTCCCGCGACCGCTGCTCTAGCAGGTTGGGAAAGGCAGTCTGGGTGTAGGCGGCGTCCGCACAGGAGCTGAGCTGCAGGTCCATGCAGGTGGCTGGGGAGGCAGGGTGGGCAGGTGACGTGATGACCTCAGCCCAAGAGGTCCACCCAGGGCCAGGGCCGCAGGGACGGGGCTACCAGAGTCTGGCACAAGGCATAAGGCTTTGCCTGTCCTGTGTCAGGGATCAGAAAGGATGGGGTGGTTCCTGTTCAGCTTTTCTCTCTGCTCAAAGCATTCTATCTAGGACATTGACTTTCAGGCTGGGACTGCTTTCCGAGTTCTCTGAAGTCTGGGCTCTCCATGGAGAACACACCAGTCGCCCAAATCTGGCAGGAGAGCCTCGGCCTCAGGCACCAGACCCGAGCACATTCCTGCGCACCTGGGGCGCTTCCAACAGCATCCCTTGAGATGGCCCTGCCCCACCTCTTCACTAAAGGACACTGGGACCAAGGAGCTCACCAGGCCCACAGGCCCACAGAGCTGCACCAGGGGGCTGGGGTGTGGCCAGGGTAGAGCACCTGCCCCCCAAAAGAAAGCCTGTCACTTCAAGGCCTGCCCTCGGCCCTCTGGAGCAGACCGCGGGAGGGGACCAAGAGCCAGCAGGTGAAGGAGGGAGGCAGGTGACGTCGGGCAGCAGAGCGGCTGGGCAAGCCGCTCTGTGGGGCAGGTTGGCCCTGTGCTTCCTCTGTCCCCTCAGCCGCTGAAGCCGGAGCCGGGGTCTGACAGCAGCACTGTCACTCTCTACCCACTGCGGAAACCTGGGCTCAGCTCTCTGAACGCTCTGGAGCATGCGGGGCGGCAGCGACCTAGGCCTCAGAAAGAGGAGCGTCCAGTACCGTACCGCTGTCGGCTGCCGTCGGCCTGCGGCATTCATCTGTGAAGAGATGCACCACAGTTAGCGTCCTGCTCGGCCACCCCACGCGCCTGCCGCTGCACCAACCTCAGCCCATCTTCACCCAGTGCTCACTGGGGGCCAGGCTTCTCTCTGCCCCCACTGAGCCCCCAGGGCAGCAGGCACCCTGCTACCAGGTGAGGACACTGGGCCTGAGAGCTCAGGAGACCTACCTAAGCAAGGTCCCCGGTGGCAGGGTGGGTCCCAGGAAAGCCTCCAGCCCCACAGCCCAGGACTGGCCAGCAGTGTGCAGGTGACCCTGCTGTCCAGGCTGAGCAGCCTGACCTAAAAATACCACCGAGGCCAGCCTCAGCCCCCCAAGGCTGTCACCCAGTGCCCTGAGTCTTTAACAATCAGCCCCCAAGGGCTGCACCCCCAGGCTACTAAAAGTCCCTTCCAAAAGGACATCTAAGCACAGGCTCCTTGTCCTCAAGAAAGCCCCAGAGTGTGGGGTGACATGCTTGCTGGAGTTGGGGCCCCTTCCCAGAAAAAGATCCGCACCTATGGTCCTTGCAACCACGGGACCTCAAGGGTCTCCTCAAGGACCTTGGCAGGGCCAGATGAAACTCACGCTGACCAGTGCACCTGCCAAGCCCCTGTGCAAGCAGGGCCAGGTGCTCGGTGAGCGCCGAGGGGGAAGGAGGGACCTCGAGTCAGACTGCAGCTGAGCTGGTTCTGGATGGGGCTGGGCATGGGTTGGCTGCGTCCCCACCTGGCCTGGGAAGGGAAAGGCAGGCTGGGTGGGCAGAACAGCCAGGACCAAGAGGACAGGCTCCCTAGCAGGTGTGGGCACGTGGGCACCCACGGGTGGGCACAGGGTGCGGAGCCCACGAGGAGGGGCAGGAGGCTGGGTCCAGAGGGAATCTGAACGAAAGCCGGGCCTGACCGCGAGGCTGGCAAGGGCGCGGCCACTTTCAGTTTTCTCAAGACCCAGGGCGTGAAAACCCAGCTTAACTCAGCACCCCGTGTGGCCCCACAGGGGGCTCTGGGCTTGCCCACTGCAGGAACTCCTGACCCCAGGGGACAGGCCACCATGGTCCCCACGATCCCCACACCCACCAGCTAGCCAAGCTCTCATGGGTTGACAGCATTGGGGCAGGACACCTCCCCCAGACCACCACAGACAGTGCTGCTGCCACCCGAGCCACTGATGAGAGGGGACACTGCCATCCACGGGTGGACCTGGGTCCCCAGGAAGACGCCTGTGACTCATGGTCCCTCCTCATCAGTGTGCAGCAGAGGACCTGGCCATGAGCCACGGGGCAGGCAGGGCAGGCAGCCAGCCTGGACATGGGCAGCTCTGGGTTCAGCCCCTCGCAGCAGGGGCCCGGGCAAGCCCCTCTCCTGAGGTGTCCCCAGTCTCTAGGGCACATGCTGTGAAGGCTCCAGGAGACCTGGCTCAGAGCCCAGCACAGGCCCGGCCTGGAAGGCACTCTGTGGTCAGTCACTCCCGTTCCTGTTACTTGGCATCAACCCTCAGAGTGGCCAGAGGCTCCCGGGTGTCCTAACGGGCTGGCCTCCCTGGGGAAGCATGTCTGGAAACAGCACCGCTGGGTGCCCCCTGGCAGAGAGGGCTGCAGGGTGCCCACCCCCGTGCCCTGGACGCCCCGCCACACACGTGGGGATGTGCAAAGCAACTTTTGTCTACAAATCCACAAGCAGGTGACAAGAGGACTCAAGTCACCTGGTCGGCCACCCAAGTGGCACAAGGGCCCCACCCTGCTCTCCTCAGGCAGGTGTGACATCTCCAGGTACGCATGGCTCCATGGCCCTGAGCGTTCCCAGACTCATGCTGTCATCATCCCCTGCAGAGTGACAGAGGCTTGGAGCATCACAGCATCATCCACCTGTCGGCAACCAGTGACGGTGGAGAGAGACGGGAGGACCACCCAGGGCAGGCACTGAGTCACACCTCCTCCAGGCCAGGTGTGAGCAGGGAAGGGGTGAGCAGGCCCAGGAGTGAGCGTCCATCCCATTCAGGGCCAGTGTGAGCAGGCCAGGTGTGAGCAGGGCCAGGGGTGAGCGTCCACCCCTGCAGGCCAGGTGTGAGGAGGCCCAGGGGTGAGCAGGCCAGGGGTGAGCGTCCACCCTGCGGGCCTGGCAGCAGCTCCGTCTGGCACTACACTTTCCAGGTGCGTCCTGGTCCAGGACCCACACTCTGCAGAGTGGCTGTCTAGTCCCCTGTTGAACTTGGACTGAGGCAGATGCTGGGAGTGGACGTCAGCTCAGGACGAGGCTCATCAGGTGGACACTTGCGCCCCTGTGCTCTGCTCCGCCCTGTCCCTCGTCCCCTGGGCCTGGACTGTGCACCTGCTGTGCACTGACAACCAGCTGAGCGTGGGGATCTGGAGACTCATCCCGAGACTGGCAGACGGTCAGTGAGTGGAAGAACCAAACCGGGCTTGACCTGGGGCTCCGCTGGCCTCAGGAATTCGAGGTGAGGACCCCAGGAGCAAGCGGGCATCTACCCCCACACCTGCCTCTCAAGGCCAAGTGCCTGCTGGGGGTTCAGACCACAGCAGGGGACAGATGAGGGGATGCGTCCTGGTGTCCCCTGCTTCAGGTGTCCCCAGGCTATAGTTAAGAAAGCTAGGTTTAGGGAGTAAGCCCCAGGCCTGGGTCTCCTCGCTGTGCGTAAGATGACCGTGCTGAGGTTCCACGAGGCGGG
The DNA here is from genome assembly GCF_047511675.1 of Marmota flaviventris. Lineage (NCBI taxonomy): Eukaryota > Metazoa > Chordata > Mammalia > Rodentia > Sciuridae > Marmota > Marmota flaviventris. Next base: position 3,673,993 of record NC_092504.1, read on the forward strand.
AGCCATCAGGGCCTGGCCCCGTGAGTGCTCAGCACAGCAGCTTGGGTCAGTGGGCAGAAGGAGGGACCACCCAGGCCATGTGGTCTCCAGACAGGGGGCTGGCATCTGCCAAGCTGACCACTGACCACGGTAAGAGAGAGCAAGGCCCCACGGTCTGGAGGCCAGGAGCCAGAAGCCAAGCCGAGAGCTGGGGACTCCAGGGGTCACTTGGCCTGCGGCCACATCACTCCAGCCTCTGCCCAGGACGAGCACATGACGTGCCCCTTTCCTAAGGTGACCTGTCAGGGACCTGGGCTCCCCCAACCCAGTGTGCTTCATCTTGATTAGGGTTCTTCTGCAACGACCCCGTTTCCCAGTGAGTTCATTCCTCAGTGACTGAGGGCTAGGACCTCAGCTGATTTTTTGTGGGGGACACTATTCAAGCCATAACAATGAGCAAGCCCCAGTGGGTGATTCTCCAGCCACCATGGAGCTGGGATGGAATGGAGGAGGGACCCAGAGTGGTTATGCAACTTGCCCCGAGACACACAGCCAGTTACATAGTGAAGCTGGGCCTCGCCCAACTGGCTTGGACTCTCTGGGCCTCCAATTTTTGTCTACAAATCAAGGGATGGACCAGACAGCCCAAAGCCCACTCTGCCCATCCCAGCACCTGCCTGCTCTTGTAGCCACAGAATGCTGAAGCAGGGACACCTGGAGCACTTTGTCACCAAGCCCGCCCACCACCCAAGCAGGCCCACCCTGCACACGTGACCCCCCGCAGCCTTGGAAAGAGAGGGGCGAAAGGCAGCCCCAGAAGGATCTGCACCCTCACTGCCCAGCCTGGCATCCCGAGCCACAGGTGGCTACTGAGGGCCTTGAAACTGACACCTGCTGGAAGGACAATACACACCAGCGTCAGAACAAGAGGAAACGTCTCAGAAGTGATTTTATATTAATGACTAAATATTAGAATGACCTTTGGGATGTGCTGGATTAAAATTCTTGTTATAAAAATTAATTTCATTCATTGCCTCCTTCGTGTGGCTGCCAGAAAACAACCCCGCTTGCGTGGCTTGCGTGGCTAGCGTGGCACTGGCTGATGGCAATCGGGGATGGCAGTCCCCTGACTGCTGCTTTACCGCAGCCCACAGTGCTGTGATGCCTCATGACCACAAGGAGGCAGCATTTCTTCAAGCCGGGGATGGAGACTGAACTCAATTCCTTCCCTCCCTCTTCACTGGACAATAGGTTGCTCCTCCTGGTCAGGGTCTCCTCCAGCAGAGCTGACACCTGAACCACCTCAGGGAGGTCGCCAAGTGGAGGAATCAGGGCTGGAAGCCAGGACCAAGGACCTGTGAGCATAAAAGTCACCTGGGACCCCAGGCTCCCATGAAGCCCTGGAGTCCTCCACCAGGGAAGGGACCATGAGCAAGCAGTCCAGGCTTGCTGTGAACCCCCAGGCACAAGAGAGTCAGGGCCACGGCAGCCTTTGATGCCCACACTGCCCAGCCCCACGCACATCAGGCCACTGTCTATAAGCTCCCACGCTCCTTTGGAAGGAGGGGCCTGGAGGAGGAAGGGGCTGCAGACGCAGTCCTGATCTGTGTTCTCAGCCCTGGCAAGGACAGAGCTCACCTGCCCACCCTGCGGGAAATGAAGGGACGCAGGCACTGAGCCCAGATGGAGGTGGCTGTACTGCTCCCGGGTAAGGCCAAGAAGGCTTCCTGGAGGCGGTGGGGGGGAGGCCCTAATGAACTGTGACCCCAGACCTTCTCTGGGCTTGCAGGTTCTAGAAGCATCTCACAAGCAGGCACAGTTCATCCCCAGGCTGAGCAGAAGGTCAGTGAGTGGGAAGAACCAACTTGAGCTTGACCTGGGGCTCTACTGGCCTCAGAAGAATTGGAGGTGAGGACCCCAGGAGCAAGTGGGCATCCACCCAACACCTGCTTCTCAAGGCCAAGTGCCTGCAGGGGGCTCGGACCACACACAGGGGTCAGATGAGGGGATGCGTCCTGGTGTCCCCTGGCTACACACACCTGGGCTTTCTGCAGTGAGCCAAGGAAAGAGCTGAGAGCCAGAGGAGGGCCAGAGGTCGCCAGGACAGTCAGGGGGCGGCTGGCGGAGGGAGGAAGAAGGAAAGGTGGGGGAGTCTGAAAGGGGCCTGTCCCCTCATGCACTTGGCAGGTCCAGGCAAGATCTCGGGTGTCCACAAATCTGACACCCATTGTATCCAGGCCTCTGGGGACCCCAGCCCTGCCGGAGCAGATGTCTGCAGCTGATAAGGCCCTGGAGGGTGGGGACTAGATGCACCCCACCTCTCATTAGGCAGGGAAACTGGGGCCCACTCCTGGAGGGGAGGTGTGGCCAGGACTGAGCCCAGACTCCAGGCCCAGCTGGGAGGACCTTCTCAGGTGAGGTCAGCACAGGTGCGCCTCCCAGGGGTCCCAGAGTCCTGCCCAGATCCCCCCAGAAGGCCCGCAGCCCCTCCCACCCCTGGGCCCACTTCCGGAGACGCTGCAGTCCTGTCACAGCCGTGAGCTGGGAGGGAGGGATCAGAGTCCGAGTCCCGCAGCCGCCAGAGCCCTGCCGTTCCTGGAAGGACAGGCCTGGGACGCCCTCTGCCCCGAAAAGTCCTGGCACCTGCTGGGCGGGACCCACCTACGGGACCCCGCCAGTCCGCTGTGCCCCCACCGCTAGGGCCTGTGCCTGGCCTGGCGCGGTGTCCCTCCGCTGTCCCCGCCCACTGCTTGGGCGCCCGGGTCCCAGCCTCCAGGTGCCGGAGAGACCCGCGCCCCCTCCAGGCAAAGGTCCCTCTACTGGTCCAAAGTCACACGGAGTCCGCTCTGGGGACCTTATGGCGGGACCGCGGTCTAGCGAAGGACGCGGGGAGAGTTCCCGGGTCGGGGCCCGCGTCCTCCCCGGGGCGCGCGGCGGGCCTTACCGGCGGGGTCCCAGGCGCGCTCGCCGCACCCGGGCCGTGCGGCGGCGGAGGCCAGCAGGGCCAGCGCGGCCAGGAGCAGCGGCGGCGGCGGCATGGTGGGCGCGGGCGCGGCGCGAGGGCGCAGTGATGTGGCACTTGGGCCCGCGGCCGGGCTGCGCGGCTCGCCCCCGCCCCGCCTCTGGGGGGGCGCCCCGAGCGCCGCAGGAGTCGGGTTACAGCGGGCAGGAGCCGCGGAGGGTGCGGTGGAGAGGACGACGAGGAGGAGGAGGACCGCAGATAAACCGCCCGGGGGCGAGGCCCGCCCCCTCCGCGGGCGACGGCCCCTCCTCGGGACCAGCTACCCCACCTCCCGCCCGACGGGACAATCTGAACAAATTCCCTGCAGAGGCTGCCCCCACCCCTGGGGCCTGGACGGGAGGGTCTGGAGCCCATCGCACCCCAGCCAGCTGCGAGCTGTCAAGCAAATGAAGAGGGCAGAAGGGTCCCCACAGCCCCACCCTTCCCCCGGGACGCACGTGTGTCCAGCGCAAAGGTCTTTGTGGAGGAAACACTTAGGAGACAGGAAGGGAGAGGCGGCCCTCCGTGGCTGCCTTTCTCTCTGAGCTGTCTTCAGCCCAGGCTGAGAGAAGTCCCTCCCTCGGTTCCCGCTCACTCACAGGGCCCAGCAGACAACTGGCCCCCTCTCATCAAAGGAGTGGACACCTGGTCCAGGAGGTGGCCTGAAGGCCCTCTACTTACCCCTGACCTCCACCAGGAGCCAAAGGTAAGGTCATGGGGGGAGAGAAATAAGCCAGCAAGTTACCCGTGCAGCCAGGACTCCTGGGTCTGCACCTAGGGAGCAGAGGACTCTTCCCACCGTCCTCAGTCTCCCATTCCATGCCACACCACCTTGGAGCCACCCGGCTGGGAGATCCCCAGGGCCTGAGAGACCCAGAAGCAAAGGTAATCCTGAGCCCTTGACTTGGCCAGGCTGGAGTCTCTCCCTCCTGGGAAGGGGGTCCATCATGCAGCTGGACAGACTCTGACTCCTGCTGGCCACTTCTTGCTGCCCTAATGGTATGGTCCAGCTGGTGTGCCATCTGGACGCACATCTGAGCCCTGGGGCCAGCACTGCCCAGATCCCAAGACTCACAGCCCTGAGGTGTTCTCTGCTGGGACATTCGGCCCAAATGATCTTCAGGGGCATTTGCTTTTGTGGGCATCCTTGGACAACTGTCCTGGGCAGCTGGAAGGCCAGGGCAGAGGTCAGTGCAGGGATCCTGTAGTCAGATGCCACTCAACTTTGGACAAGCCACTTAGCCCAGAGGCCGGATGATGGTGGTACCCACGTGGGACAAGTGTGTCCAGTTTCCATCCTGGGACAGGTTCCCTCCCTGTGTGCCTCCCTTTCAATAACAATGGGCCTTGGGGGCGGGGAGGGTGGCCGGCAGACCTGCCATCCAGAGGTGCCAGAGCCTGGGGCCAGCAAGAAGTCACGTGGAGCCGGGGAGAGCACAGCCCCTGTTAGTCCATCAATTTCCAGTCCAGGTGAGCCAGTGTCGGCTATAGGAGCCCACGGGTGGTGGCCTGTGCTCCCAGCTGAGATAATTCCTGCACATGCACTGACCACAGGGTAGGTGCCAGGAGCATGGCGGGGTGGGGGGGCAGGGAGCACACCTTGGGATAGGGCAGCAAGAGAAGGGGCATGGGACCCTGAGGGACAGGGTGGCATCTGCCTAGGGGGGCAGTGATGTGGGGCGGGGCTAGAAGCTGGGCTTGGCTCACCTGGGAAGAAGAGGCAGTTCAGGGAGGTGCAGAAGCATGAGCCCTGGAGGTGGTCCCGGAGGCTGCCTACCGCAGCTGTAGCCTGGGGCGGTGGGCAGGGTGGAGACGGGAAACAGGAGCAGAGCCAGGGAGCTCTCAGGCCTCAGCAGAGTGCAGCCTGCTTTGGGCCACGTCCCAGGAGCCCGATCTGCTCTGGAGGGTACAGGGAAGGGCCACCGTGCTGGGGACCAGGACTCGAGAGCTGCAGCCAGTGATGGATGCCCAGGTGGGGCCCAAGGAGGGTGAGAGTGCAAGGCACCTGAGGGGTGGGAGAGGGCGTCTTTACCCACAGTCCCTCTGGCTGGCCAGCCACCCTGTGTGATCAGGCTGGGGCCTCAAGGACACCAGGCGAAGGTCTCAGAAGGATAAGACAAGCTGTGTGGGAGGACTTCACTTCTGGGCTCTCAGGGTCTCCCTCCGCCCCACCTCTCACCACAGGCTGCTTCCAGTGACCAGTGGGTACAACAGAAACTCCGGGGCCCCAGAAAAGTGAGCCCCGTGTCCTGCGAGCCGCCTGCAAGCCTCACAGCCCCATGGCCTCTGCTTCCCGCCACACCTGGGGGAGCAGCTGCAGCTTCAGGGTCAAAACAACTGCTGGGGTAACAGCCAGCCCCCCCCCCAGGGTCAGGGCCCAGTCCATGTGTCCCAGAAGCCCTGCAGGGACGACTTGCAGCCCTTCCTGCTGCTGCCTGGTTAAAAGTTGGCCTCCGGCTAACGCAAAAACAGCATCTGCCCCTTTTCAGGGAAATGAAGACCCTTGTGTGAAACGTTTGTTGGTCCATGTGTTCCTGGGCCCCTGTGTTCCTGGGCCCCCTGTGTTCCCGGGCCCCCTGTGTTCCCGGGCCCTCTTTATTACTGGGCCCTTGTGTTCCCAGGCCCCTGTTCCTGGCCCTGTGTGTTCCTGGCCCCCCGTGTTCCTGGGCCCCTTTGTTCGTGGGGTCCTGTGTTCCCGGGCCTCCTTTATTACGGGCCCCTGTGTTCCTGGGCCCCCTGTGCTCCTGGGCCCCTGTTCCTGTCCCCATGTGTCCCTGGCCTCCTGTGTTCCCGGCCCCCTGTGTTCCTGGCCCCGTGTGTTCTCAGGTCCCTATGTTCCCAGGCCCCTGTGTTACTGGGCCCCACACAGTTCTGCAACACACATTTCCTTGAGTGGATCTAAGGTTGTAGCTCGTGTTTACCATGGTGATGCCGTGTGACACTGAGGCCCAGCTGGCCGGTGGCTTCCCAGGATGGAGAGAGTTCACACAGCAGGTTCCTGGCCTGGGCTCTAGAGACAAAGTGGCTTCCCCTGTGGGAGTGCTCCCTCTGCATGTTCAGGGGTCCAGGGGACAGTGGGGGCTTCAAGTCTGCAAGCCCAGGGCATGAAGCCCCCAGCCAGTCTAAAACTGCGACCCTACAACTGAGGGCAGGGATGGGGGGATTCCATTGTCTTGGGGGTCTTTGATTGACACACTAGCCCTGTTTAATTGATCACAGCTTCCTGGCTTCATACTTATAGTTATCATTATTCCTAGGAATAATTTATTTTATTGCATCTCAGTTTATGATCTGCAAAACACTTCTTAGCATTCTTTTGGAGAGGGCCTTAGAGAATCAGTTAAAAACACCTGGTCACTTGGAGAAGTGTTGTCAAACTGACTCCACCAGGTCTCACTGTGTGAGTACTAATGGGGACGCTGTGCACCAAGGCTCTGAAGAACGCAGCCCAGAGGTGGAGGGAGGCCTCCTGCCTCGCTGACCCCGGGCGGGTGGCACACGCTGAGGCTCTCCCACCTGCAAGATCTCTGTGAGGCCCTACCAGAGCCTGTCCCACCCGTGGTGGGAACTGAGCTCACGCAGCCCACCAGAAAGTGATCCTGACCAGGGCTGGAGGAGGGGGTGCCTGGCTCCACATGCCCTCTCCCACTCATCACCTCATCCTTCCTCTGGGCGCCATGCAGGCTGGGTGCCATTCCTGTCTTCAACTCTGGAATAAGATAGCTGTCCACCAAGCTCCTGGAGACTTCCCGGGGGAGCATTGGCCCACGTGGGCAGTGGGTGTCCCACCCGGGAACAGCAGCCCACAGCTCTGGGGCTGAGGACGATGCTGTTTCTGTTCCCGTTTCTGTCCCAAGGGGTGAGCAGTGGGGAGTGAAGCTCGTGTCCTCTTGACCCCCTCCTTTCTGGACTCCTGTCCATTGGCCACTACTGACATGCTCTGGACCATCTCGCGACCAGAGGCCAGCAGTGGCCTTGGCGGGAAGGAAGGGAGAGAAAAGGCCATTTGCTCTCATGGCATCTTCCCCAAAGTCAGCTCTGGGTGCCCAGACCCCCCTCCTTCCCAGGCAAGGTCCCATCCCACCTAGGACGCCCTTGAAAGGGAGACGGGCTGCAGCTGCACCCATCTGCCTGGTCTGTGCCTGACAGCAGACAGAGTGGCGCAGAGGCGGCTGGTGTTGGGCTTCTCAGAGACGAGTCGGCCTCCCGCCTGCCCCTGACCACAGACTGCCCAGTGAGCGGTCTGGAGCCCTGAGCAGATGCCTGGGGGTTCATCTTCCAGTCTGAACGATGCTGTGAGCAAAGGCAGGACATTACCAGGCTGCAGTGGCAGGCGTCCGTGTCCCAATGGGCCTAGGTAGCATAGCCACTGTCCCCAGAGGGCCCACTGTCCTCCCAGGACAGCCACCATGTAAGGACCAAACATGTGCTTCCCTGCTCAGCGTCTTGAGGAACTCCAACGAGGGGCAAGGGAGCCACCAGTGGGCCCTGCAGCCCAGCCCAGCACTGTGCCCCTCCTGCAGCCCTGCTGCCCCTGCGGTGCCCACCACATCCCTCCTCCCTGCTGCCACCTCTGCACAGCCAAGCTGCCATGCTCATGGGGTCCCCAGTGGTATGTCTCTAGGGAGTGTCCTCAGTGTATTCTGCAGGTGACAGTCATTCTCAGATCCAGAGAGCTGCTGAGGGCAGTCCCGGGGGCTGCTGTTCTCGGGCGGGACACCCACTGCCCACGTGGGCCAACGCTCCCCCGGGAAATCTCCAGGAGCTTGGTGGACAGCTATCTTATTCCAAAGTTGAAGACAGGAATAGCACCCAGCCTGCATGGCGCCCAGAGGAAGGATGAGGTGATGAGTGGGAGAGGGCGTGTGGAGCCGGGCACCCCCTCCTCCAGCCCTGGTCAGGATCTCTTTCTGGTGGGCTGCGTGAGCTCAGTTCCCACCACAGGCGGGCAGCAGCCAGCTGGCCATGCCCACAAAAAGGGGTCCCCTGCTCCCTGCTGTAGGCCAGGCATTTGCTGAGGATGCCACAGCAAGTGTTCACGGTGACAAAGGGCACCAGCTGCACCTGCCTGTGGGGAAGAGGAGCAGGTGACCACACAGGGACAGTGCGCACAGCAGGATCACCATCACCCCCTGCAGGGAGGAGTTCCTAGAACTGCAGGCGCGGTGCTCGTCCAGCCCTGATCCTCTGCAGCCGGGTGGCTCGCGCAGGTCATGACCTCAGGCACCTGCCTGTAGGATGGCACCACGGGGCTGGCTCCTGGGACTGAGATCTGAGCAAGATACAGCAGCAGGCCCCAGGGTGTCTGCAAGGTGGCCTTGTCGCCCCTGCACCACACTCACTTCCCACAGCTGCTGGCATAAAAGGCGACAGTGGCACTGTCACCCCTCCCATCTCCCACACTGCGGACCCCAGCTGCAGTCAGGGGCATCTGCAGACCCCCTGGCATTCTGGGCCCAATGTTGGTGTTTCTCTTCTGAAACCTGCTTGAGCCTCAGGGGAAGGGAGGGCCTCAGAGTGGGAGAAATGGGTGGGGCTCAGACTCTGGGCCTTGGTCTGATCCCTGTGCCCTCTGTGCATGGGCCTGCATGGCCTGTGGCAGGGGCTATCAGGTCACACGCCAAGGCCTCTGAGAGCTGACCCAAGTGTACGTCCTGACCAGGGCCGCCATTCAGCCTCTTGGCTCCTGACTGGCTGAGAGGCTGCAGGTCACCAGCAAGACAGTGAACCTCTGTCCCAGGGTGTCCCACTGTCATTTGGAAGGACCAATGCCCCCTGAGTCTCAAAGCAGCAGGAGTACGGTCAAGAGGCATCTGCCTGCCAAGGGTAAGAACATGATCCCCAGCAGTGAGGCCCGGTCACCTCCCAGCCCAGGGTGAAGTAACCAGTTGAGGCTCTGCAACTGGCCACGTTCCAACAGCCCCTACCCTGCACGCCACCTGCTCCCGGTTCCCACCCATGGCGGCACCCTGTTCCCTAAGAACCAGAGCTTTGGCCAGGTTCTGTGTGAGGAAAAGGCTCCCATGATCCACAAGTAGCTGGGCTACCTGTCCTGAACAAGGTGGACTGGTGGCCAAGAGCGGGCGGGAGGAGCCGGGCAGAGTGAGCCGTGTGCGGGAAAGCACTCGGAGCCTCCTCTGCCAGGGCCCGACACAGGGCACAGGGCGGAGCAGACACCACCCCAGAGCCTGACCACCACAGGGAGCAACCTGGCCACACACGAGAGCCCCAAGAACCTCTCAACAGAAATGCAGACCCATGTGGCCTGACAGGTGAATAGGCCAAAGTCTCCACGGAAAAGACAGGGGAGGAGAAAAGAGAGCACTCACCTGGCCATGGATTGTCCCAAGGCGCTGACCTGGCCCTCTGCCCAAACCTCCCACATCCTCCACCCTCAGAGGGGCCTGCCCATTGAGGCCCAGCGCCCCCTCCAGCAGCTCCCAGATCAGAGACCCAACCAATAGGACCCACCTAGTCACCACATATGGGGCAAGGCAGATGACGAAGGACCCGATGCAGGCGCTGACACTCCTGATGGCTCCCGGGCAGCACCTCTCTGCTCATGGAGGCAGCAACATTGGCGCAGCCTGCAGGGACAGGAGTCAGCCATCAGATCAACAGGAGGGGCCTGGGCAACCTGAGCCCAGACACCCAGAAGGCAGGGGTGAGGTGGACTGACCAGGGCGGGTTCAAGGAGGAGGTCCAGGCTGGAGAGCCTGAGGAAGGCAGAGGACAGGACAAGGGAGAAAGAGCGAGGAGGAGGAGGAGGAGGGGCTGGTTTTCTTTGTGATGCACACGAAATAAAGGAGGCACGGAGGGTGGGACAGAGGGGCAGCTCTCCCCGTGTCCTTCTCTGTGCCTCCCTCCACCCTCCCCTTTCTCTTCCTTCCCTTCTGTGCAGGGGGACCTGAATCAGGCCCTTGTATGAGGAGCTGGACTGAGACCCCAGCGAGGGAGAAGGCACTGGCCTGCTCACTGGGGCAGGACAGAGGCTGGGGGTGGGGGCCATCCACAGCCGGAGGGGGTAGGGACAAAACCTCTCCAGCAGCAACTCAGAGCAATGACCCTGGCTAGAATGTCAGTGGTCAGACCCATGCCACCTAGTGAGCCGACCCACCCCAAGGCTTGAGACCAAGTCATAGCAAGGGACCAGGTCATCTAGGGGCAGAAATGGCTGTGGACTTCAGACCCACACCCCTTGTCCTAGGAGGGGAGCAGGGACTGAGCTCTGCAGCAGGGTCCTCAACAAACCTCTCTGGTGACCCAGACCTCACACTCCTGCAACAGCTCCCTGGGTGCTGTGGGCACATATTACAGGAGGCGAATACGGATGCTGAGAAACCCCTCCCATGTGCTATCACAGAAAGAGTAAGAAGGTGTGAAGCTGTGGGCAGGGTGCTGGGAAACCCGCTAAGTAGATGCTGGTGTTGGTGACTGCCGCTCATAGTCGGTTGCAAGCCAGCAGCCAGGAGAGAAGTGCGGACTCCCAGGTGGTGCTCTAGCAGAGCGAGCAGGCTAGCACGGCGCGATGGCCAGCCGCTGACCCCACGTGTAGGACAGCTCAACGCGGTGTCGGACGCCAGAGAAGTGTCCAGGAAGCCGACGGCCAGGCTCGCGCTAGGCCCTGACGGTGGCAGCTCGCACAGCATGTCAAGCCCCGTGAAGGGCATGTGGAATGCGACCCCCGGTGGCCTAATGACAGATTCACCAGGAAAACGCCCGAGGCGTGCGAGCGCAGCTCAGCGCTGTAGGCACAGCAGAGCAGCACCAGCGCGTTGGACAGCACCGTGCCGGTCAGCGCCAGCGCCAGCAGCCCCGCCAGCAGAGCCTCGCCCAGGCCCAGGGCGCTGGCGGCTCGCCAGGCGCCCTGGGGACGGCGGGAGTCCCGCTCAAGACTCGATTCGGGGAATGCGGAGCAGCGAGGTGGGCGCACCCGCCGTCTCCCGGAGATCCAGAGCCCCGCAGGGTCCAGAGCCGTGCGCCCAAAGCCGCCACAGTGCGGGATTCCGGAAGCGGGAGCTGCCGGGCAGAGCAGGGGACAGCCGTAGGTCGTGGCGCTGTCCGGGGTGCTGAACCTTCGCCCGAGGACTTTCTGGCCCTGAGGCACTTTCCAGCGGCTGATGCGAGGGAGAGGCGGGAGGGTGCAGAGCTCAGGAGTGACAGTCTCTCTGCTGCCACCCTGTCATCCTCTTCCTCTTGGCAGCACCTCCGGAGGAGATTCTGTGTCCCTCTGCTCCCGACCAGGTTGCTGCCTGCAACGGTCACACTTTTTCTGCCCAGAGCTCCCCTGCGGTGACTCATGTTCAGTTCAGTTGCCAGCCAGCAGGTCCTTTATGACTTACTTTGCCCCTCATTCCGTGCCTCACCTGGGTCACTGGCACCAAACTACAGTGACCTGGTGGCTTGTGGGGACAGTGGAGGGAGCAGGGAGCTGTGGGGCAGGGTGCGGCGACAAGGGAGCAGGAGAGAGAAAGCAAGCCCTGTGGGTACTATGCCCCCCACCCCAGCACAAGGCCCGGAGCTGGATCCGTGCAGGCTGGCTGGAGAAATACGGTCTAAGGAGCAAGAGAGGAGGGAGAGGAGGAGGCTGTACAGGGGAGAGGAGAGTGGGAGGCGGGGGAGCGTGGGGGAGGGAAAGGCAGGAGGAGAAGAAGGGGTGGCCAGGAAGGACCCGCTCCCATGGGGGGGGCGATGGAGACCTTCAGCTGGCTCTTGGTGCCCCTGGGGGCGGATGTGTCTTTCCCCATCTGCAGTGTCCCCTCTCACAGCTTCTGAACCTGTCACCTTTGGGAATCTCCCAGTCCTTTGGTCAGTGGCAGGACAAGGACAAGGCAAAGGCACCCAGAAGCCACTGGTAGCAGGAAGGTTGATGCCATTTCCTCCTGACATGACAGGAAGCAGGGCAGACCCTCTCCCCCATACCCATCCTCACCTGCAAGTCCGCATACCCAACCCTTCATGGGGCAGAGGGGCTCTGGAGGGAGGGGCTAACCCCATGGGTCTCCCTGTGCCAGTGCCCCAAGGGGTGGAGAGGAGTCAGGTGGCCCAAGGGGGACAGGATGGATGCACAAGACTAGCTCTGCCACCCTCGGCCTTGCCCCCAGGCACACTGTTGCCTCCTGGGGCCCCATTTCCTCACTGGTGGAATGAGATTTGAAGGGCTAAATAGCACCTGCCCCGTGTGGCTGCTGTTAGGGTTAAACAAAGTGAGGACTCAGTCCCACTTCACAGGAGGGGAAAGCGAGGCTCTGCTAGTATCATCAAGGCCACCCAGCTAAACACCAGGAGGCTGGTGTTCAAACACAGTCCTTCTAACTCCAACCCAAGGCCCTTGTCATCCAGAGGTTACCAGAAGAGCTCCAAGCCAGCTCTGCCCAGGGATGCCTTGGCTCCCTCCTCCCTCCCCTCTCGGGCACCCCACCAATCTGCTTTGAATCCAAGAAGTTCTTACCAAATCCACCTTGCCTGAGCCAGAGCAGCGACGTCAACGTCCTCCTGCCACTCCTGCGCACCTGCAGCTCCCGTGGACCCCACAAGTTTGCAGGGGAATCTCCTGGACAGGGAAGGTGACGGTGGCAGCAGGGGTTCAGGAGGAGCGCACCCCTAGCCCCTCCAAGATGTCTGAGGAATGGTCTGCAGCTCTGGGGATTGTAGAGGCAGCAGGCAGCGTCACAGTGAGGGACCCACACAGACCTGGAGGCTGGGCAAGGCTGGGAGAAGACGTGGACAGAAGATCCAACACCTGAGCAGCCACCCTGAGCGACAGGGGTCTTATGTTCAAAGTCTAGGGAATGGTACCTGTGGCGTCAGGTTGAGGCACTGTCACTGTGACCAATTCCATGCCATTCTGTGCATTCTAAGTGCAATCAAGGAGGGGTGTCAGCCAGGAGGGAGAGGAGTATTGGGTCTTAATACATATCAAGCTTATTTGGCTGGCTCTAAGCTTATCTAACATCCTTTATTTAATGCTACCTGCAGCCTCTGGGATGGGCCTTCCTGCCCCTATTTTTCAGACAAGGAAAGAGTTCAGAGCAGTCAGCTTTGATAATGGAGCAGAAATGTCTCACTCGCTCAAGACCTGCTCCCACACAAGGGCTGAAGCAGGAGTTCCGGGACATGCTCAGAGGAGAGTGGCAGAGAGGGTGGGGTGCTCGGTGGATGGGGTGGCATCGTCTTAGGAGGGTTGGACAGGAAGGAAAGTGCAGAAGGGCATTGCAGGCCAAGACAGCCCAGAGACAAAGTCAGGTGGGAGGCGTGACAGAATGGGTGTGTGTACAGTCACGGCTGCCAAAGGCAGCGGGGGTGGCTGGACCAGCTTCCAGCAGGCGTGGAGGGGCCACAGAGGATCTTCTTGGGCAACGGGGAGCCATTAAGGACTTCTGAGCAAGGATGGCCCTTGGAGATCCACCTGACTCTTATGTTGAAACACGCAGCTCAGCAGGCAGGAGCAGGCAGCAGAAGGAGCCGCCACCTTGGTTCACGGGGCACTGTTAGCTCATGGCGGCGTGGATGCAGTGTAGCTCGCCACAGGCAGACATGCAGGAAATTCAGTGCTCCCTGAGTCCCTGTGCCTCCTACCCCCGCCTCCCTCCCTCCTTTGTGAATTACTGTTTTTAACGAGGTGAAAATAGTTGACATTTTAACAATTTTTTTCTACTCAGAAGATAAGATAAACTTATTAGAACCTATGCTTCACCCTACAGATCTGGGTCAGGAGATGAGATGGCACTCTATGACAAGAACACAGAGTTCAAGCCACCACCTGCGGCCCAGGGAAGGGGACAGACAGGCCAACAGCACCTGAGACCAGAAGCGCTTGGAGGAGGATGGGATGTGGCTACCTCTCTCTCGGCGCCCTCCCTGCAGCACAGAGGTCCAGCTCAAGGTGAGCATCCCAGAGGAGTCATGTGACAACGTGCCGGCATAAATGATGGACTTGGGCGGCGGGGGGGGGGGGGGGCTGAAGGGCGGAGTCCACTCCCACACAGAGAGGGCAGCTGCACCATCACACTCCCCTAGAACAGCTCTATGAGCCACCAAATGCAGGTGGCAAAAGACACGGCTTGTTGCAGATAACACACAGTGATGTCCACACCTTAATGCATACAAAGGGTGGGACGGGAAGGCCAGAAGTGGTCACTTCTTCATATGTTTCTATAACGTCTTTGTTTTCTGGGACGCTATGAACTGCTTGGAAAATCAGAAACAGTTCTGAGAGACCCCGGGTTGGGTCCTCCACCAAAACTCGGGCCATGTCAAACCCCCTCGCTGGGATTCTGCCCATCACAACCTGCTTCTTCTCCTGCCTTAGAGCATCTTAGCTTCGTAAAGCCTAATAGAAATGATCTTCCCAGGCGGGGAGGGAAGAGCAGAGGAGAGAGAGGGGGATTCCTCAGCAGCAGAGCACCAAAGAAAAAGAAGTGTCAAGGTGGCCACGGGTCTAGTGCGTGGCTCCTCAACATCCCGCTTCCCTGGGTCAGCACTTTCCGGTCCCTCCCTGGCAGGTCTTGAAGGCTCCTCAGCACCAGGGGCCTGGGCCTGCAAATGGGGTTGAGGTGGGGACAGGGAGGCTGAGGACCCTGGGGGGTCCAGGTGCACTGACCCAGAACAAGGCCGGGGGGGGGGCTGCAAGCACTGGCGTCTGCCCCGCAGTGGAGCTGGGCTGTGTGGGAAGAGTCCCTGTTAGTCCCATGAGTGAAGCCAGCAGAGGCCCCGGCCCCGTGTCCCCCCACTGTGCTCACCATGCCCAGCGCACAGCAGGCTGGGCACGACGCAGGCCTGGCGGGGGACTGCTCTCCTCCCATCGAAGCCCTACTGCAAAGGAAATGGGGGGATGATGTCGAGGAAGTTGGGGAGAGTGTGCGAGGCTCCCCAGGAGAGTCGGGCCTGAGTTTAGCCTGTGGAATACAGTTTTAAACAACCCACCCACCAGTCACCCATGCACTCCTGCCACATTCGCCATGCAGGCCTGAGGATACGGGCGAGTAGAGCCTGGTGTGTCCTCTGGGACTTCTGCACAGGCCTCACTCCATGCTGGGATGTGGCCCCCACAGAGCCCAGCAGGACCTGTCCACCACCTGGTCCAGGGATGAGCAGCCAGGCACAGGCAGGGCCCTTCTGTGGAAAGGTGAAGGCCCTGGTGCTGACCCCCACCCACATCCTAACATGAGGGTATCAGCCGCACCTTCTGGGGAGCTCCCAGCACCCAGGGAGGTGTGGGTTCCACCCGCCCAGGTCCCAGGAACCACACAGCCAGCTGACCTGGAGGCACGGGCAGTACTCTAAACCGTACTTACTCAAGTCCACAGGGCCCTGCCTGCCAGCCCGAGGCACTGCTGACACAGCAAGTTTTCCTTCTCATTTCCCTGCAGGAAGAACTTGGTTCCCAAGAGACTAGGGGCTGGCTGAAGGCCACAGAGCTGGGCAGAGTCTGGGCTGCCGCAGAGTGGGTCCTGTCCACTGGCCACAGCTGGAATTCAAGTGGTCATTCATCAGGGTGAACGAGTCTGTCCACTCCTGCACGCTGACGGCCAGAGCCTCCTGTGGGGACTCAGGTTCCCTCCTCGTGTAGCACGACCCACCATTATTTCTGGTTCAGCCTCTGTTGGCCACCACCCCCTCCCCATTTCTGGAACCCTCTGCCTATGGCTCCAGCAGCAGGAGGCTCATTAGCATGGCCTCCACCCTGGACCAGGGAGGGCACTGGCGAGGGGAGGTGGGCAGCTACCCTGAGCATGGTGGACGGTGAGTCAGGGCTGCCAGTGGAGACAGAGCACCAGCCTGGGTAGCCAGCGTCCGGCAGAGCGCCCTGACCAGGTTCAGATGGCTGGTCACACGGCACGGTCCTGGACAAGCCACTTCATCTGCCTGAGCTGAGGTCTCCTCATCTGCAGGATGGCAAGAGCCATATTCTTAGGATGCTTGGGGACTTGGGTTGCGTATAAGGAGGTAAAAAATCCAAGGTGGCCCATGTAAGCATACAGCAGGTGCTTACTAAGTGCTGGTGCCTGCTCCCTTCTGCAACCCCAAGAGTGAGCATAAGAGGGGACAGGTTTTTCTCACAGATGCAGGATGGTCGTGGACTGTTTGTGGGGGTCACCACATGGAAGGAGGGGTGGGCGCTGGGGTCATGAGCACCCAGCCGCTCAACCACCCTTCAACCCAGTGAGCAGTGAGCCCACCCTAGGCCACCTCAGCCCTAACACAGTCCCAATGGAGCCAGGAGACAGAGGCCAAGAATGAAGCAGACCCCAAAGCCGTGTGACAAGATGGGGCCAGTTAAGAACCACCGCCAGAGGAGCAAGGGGGGCACGGAGGTGCTGCTGGAGTGGCCCAGCAGAGGTGGGTGCAGGTGGGCAAGGTCCAGGCGGCCCAGGGAGTGGTCTCCTGGAGGAGACCTGGCACAGGAAGCGGGCCCCAGTCAAGCAGTCTCCAGCACGAGGTGAGTGCTCAGGGTGGGCGGGAGGAGAAGGGGACCCGCGCCCGGGTGGTGTCACGACCCAGACCACGCTCCTTCCTGCCGTTCACTTACCAAGGTCCTACAAGCCACCTGCAAGCTGGTGCCCCTCAGGACACCTCCCCTAGAGCCCACATGAGACCCCAGAGCTGGAGCCACAAACTTCCTGGCTTAGTGTCCGGCACCTGTGAGCGCACGAACAGGGAAATTCACCCCAAACACCCTGAGGATGTGGGCTTATGTTCTCAAGAGCACCCTGTTCACACATTGTTAAGTGTAGAATAGCACTATCATGGCGGTGCTGATGGGGATCGTGTGTGGGGATGGTGGGGATGAGGTGGGGATGGCAGTGGTGGTGATGGCAGTGGTGTTGATGATGGTAACTGTGGTAATGGTGATGGTGGTGGTGGAGGTGGTGGTGGTGATGGAGATGATGATGGTGGTGATGATGATGGTGCTGGTGGTGAGGGTGATGGTGGTGATAGTGGTGATGATGAGCACTCACCATACCCCAGGCACCTGCTAAGCCCCTTTATATATCACGCTATTTAATTCTCATCCCACACCTATGAGGTAGATATTAACATCTCTTTGTTCAAGGTGGGGAAGCTGAGGTGAGGCTCAGAGGGGACAACGCTTGCCTAAGGTCCTAAATGGTGGTGACTGGTGGTGGAGCTGAGACACGGCCGTAGCTAGAATCAGTGAGGCCAGTAGGGAGGGGCTGCGGGTGACAGGCCGAGGGCCGGTGCAGTGGTAGAGGGAGAAGAGGGTGCTGGCAGAGAGGGCAGGTCTGATGGCAGGAGAGGGTGGGGCTCAGGGGGTTCCGACCAGCAGCACAGCCAGCAGCTCTCTGCACATCACACAGACTGACTCGCGGGCAGCACGGGGTCTGATGGGATGCACGCTCTCAGCGTCTGCTGGCTGCACGGAGGGCAGCGACTCCCAGGGAAAACTTCCAGAGCTGTGTGAGCCAGGCTGGGGCTGACACCTGGGCACAGTGGGCCCTCTCCAGGCTCACAGCTCCTCCCCAGGGGGTGCCACTGCCCTGTGCCCTCCAGTTCCTTAGTGACCTCATACCAGTACCTGGGCTGTAGGGGAGGCATTCACACCACAGAGAGCAGCAAACACCTCCAGCCACGCTTCTGTCTGGCAGGACTGGCTAGGACATGGCCAGCACACCACTGTCCAGCCTGACTTCTTCCAGCTGGGGCCTCTGCCCATCAAGGTGGGGCCCTGGGCCTGGGTGAGGGGTGAATGCTGCCTGCCCAGCCCACAGCCCACAGCCGCAGCAAGGCCCAAACATGTCCACTCCTAAAGCTAAGCCTTGGTCACCCCTCCCATGCCTAGCGGTGGCCACTCTGGCTGTGGAAGGAGGGAGACAGCTGCACTCTCACTCCTGGACAGACAGGAAGGCCATGTGCTGAGCCCTGCCCTGGGGGCTCCAGCTCTGCCCAGAGGGTGTCGCCTGCACTCCAGGTGGCATCTTGTAGAGACCCCCTCACCTGTGTGACCCAGCCAGACCCCAGCCTTCGTCCTTGCGCTCTCTGCTCACCCTCACCAGCTCTCGGTGGGAACACTAGCCAAATCCCATGCCGAACCCGAAAGCCGTGCTGGGAACTGGACGGGAGCTGGACAGGTGGGCCACACCAGCCACATCCCTGCGGCCAAAGAACCCCTGGGCATGGCTGGGACCTGGGTCTGCAGCAGTCCAGTGGGCGGCTGCTGGCCTCCAGTGGGTGGGTGTGGGAGTCAGCCTTCACAGGACTCCTGCCACTGCTCAAGGAGGGTGTTGGAGGGGCACCGGGGGCCCAGGCTGACCTGTCCTGGTGAGGACAAGACCTGCCCGGGGCCTGGGACCTGGCAGCTCACAGGAAAGCTGGAGGTTAGGCACACAGGCCACAAAACCACGGGGGCAGTGGTCCCAACCTCGATCAAAGACTCGGGAAGGACAAGGCCAGCGTGTTTCACTCTAGGGCGGGAAAACTGCTTCCGGGTGGGCGTGGGAGAGAGCCTGTGTCACACCACGCGTGTGGGGGTGGACATGGGGTGGTTCTTGTGTGGAGTGCCCAGAGAAGCTCTGAACAGGTACTGGCGCTGGCCTCTAAGCAGGGGTGCTGGTGTGGTCTCTGTTTCTTCTAATTTCCTGCGTATTCCTTCTTACTTGTTTATGACACGTCTATGCTGCTCAGAAACTCATCATCCAAAACAGTTCTCTAGAGTCACCTCCAGTCACCTCATGGGAAAATGCTCGCAGGCTGTCTTGGGGACGTTCGGTACTGAGGGACAGTGGAGTCCCTTCCTCCACATTGAGGGCTGGGCACCCGACACAGGCCGTGCCCACCTCCCTTGCCAAGGCGTGCAGATGGGAGGAGGCCCAGATGCAAATCCCCACGCTCCCTCCTGGTGCAGGCCTGTCCTGGGGAGACCTGGGGACCAGGCTCTGACGGGCTAGTTTCGCTCCAGTCCTCCAGCGCACACTGCGACTCCCGCCAGGCGCGGCCCAGCCCTGAGCACTGGGCACTCGCCTGGTAACTGCGCTCTGAGGACCTTGCCCAAGCTCGTCTACTCAGTCACCACTCGCAGGACTGAGGTCAGTGCTCCAGCCTTGGCCTCTGGCCCGTCCCAGCCCTGGAGCTGCCAGCTGCCCCTGCCTCTCCCTCAGCTGCATCAGGCCAGTGGACAGCTGCTGCCAATGCTGAGCTGGCCTGGCCGGCCTGCCAGGACCCAGGGCAGGGAGCCAGGCCCAGAGGCAGAGGGGGTGTGGCTGCAAAGAGCCCAGCCCTGGCCCTGGAGGACTCTGCCAGACCTTCAGTTCCAGAGCTTCGCTTCCCAAGGCCACGTGGGCTGCCTAGGAAGCTGGGAGCCCCCTGTCCCACAGTCCTTCCATCATCTGGAGCTGGAAGCTCTCCGGGAGAGGGAGGGGTGGGCACAGGGAGAAGCTGCTCTGGAGCCTTGGCCGCTGGGCAGCAGCTGTGCCATGGGGGCAGCCTGGCCCAGGGCTCTGGGCTGGGGCTCATCCTGGCTCTGCAGCCCCAGAACCAGGGTCATGCCCAGCCCTGCAAGCCTGATGCACCAGAGGGCCTGAGGCCCCAAGGGTTTCCTGGGCGACTGTGCTTTCTCATTATCCCTCAGAGCCCAAGGAGGGCTGCCACCAAAGGGGCCCAGGGGCGCAGGGACTCCTGGGTGGAGCTGAGCAGAACAGGGGCTTCTCAGGTGAATGGTGTGTCCTCCTGGTTCCAGGAAGAGCAATGGGGACACTTCCCCAAGCAGCAAATGAGAAGAGCCACAGAGGGTTCAACTCCTCCCTGTTTATACTGCCCTCAACGAATATTGCCAGTCCCTTGCCAGCCAGGCTGTGCCGGGCTCTGGGGACAGAGGGTCACCGGCTGTGCCCTCCCCTGCCAGTGTGAGACCCAGCTCTGCTCACTGCTAGCTTCAGGATTTGGGGCACACCTACTGCAGGACTCTCGTGAGATGATAGAGGTACTGAGGGAGGTCCCACCCACGGACCAGAGCCCTGCACACATGGGAGATGCCTCCCTCCCTAGGTGTGCCGGCGGCTCGACTCAGATACCACTAAAGGCAAGGTGTAGAAATGAGCAGTGGACAGTGCAGGCATCCTGGAGGTGGACACAGAGACCAGGTGTGAAAAGAACAGTTCCCCAGGGACAAGAAGGAGGTCCAGGGCGCAGGCACATCTCCTGATGTCCCCCCTGCAGAGGCAAGATGGGACCCTACTCTCAGGATGGAGGGACAAGGTGCCTGGTCTATAGCCCTACCAGTGCCCAGGAGGTCGAGCCCTGGCCCAGGCAGCTCTACGCCACCATTCATGCCACAGGCTTCTTTCACCTGCCGATCAGGGTTCTCCAGAACCAAGAAATAGGAGACATGTACGAATGCAGAGAGGGATGGGCTCGAAGGCCCCAGAGGTGGGGGTCCCATGGCCACCACAGAGCCTGCAGAGCCACAGCAGGGGTCACCCCAAGTCCAGAGATCCAAGCACTGGGCCACAAGGCCAAGGGCAAGGGGAGGGGTGTTCAGCCAGAGGAGAGGGCTGTGCTCTCCCCCCAGCCTTGCCATCCACTGGGCCCTGGAGAATAGCCAGTGTTGCCCACTCTGGAGGCTGTGTTCCTCTCCAGTCCACTGACTAAGGCTGACCACTCCCAGAGACACACCACTTGCCGGGTTCACCTTGGCCACTCAAGCCGATGCCTAGTTAACCAGTACGGACAGCCCCCTGTGGCAAACAGTGTGCTCTCAGCAGGCAGCAGAGGCAGAGGGGAGCCCAGGCCTCGTGTTGAGCTCCAGCTCTGTCCAGACTGGCCCCACCACCCATGCCCACCTCCATGACGGGAAGCCCCACGAGCTGCGAAGGCCAGGCTCATAGCTGCCTCCGGGGGTGTTTTCTAAGCAGCGATGTCCTGAAGGGTCCCTTTTAAACAGCGATGTCCTGAAGGGTCCCTTCTAAACAGCGATGTCCTGGAGGGTCCTTTCTAAGCAGCGATGTCCTGGAGGGTCCTTTCTAAGCAGCGATGTCCTGGAGGGTCCTTTCTAAGCAGCGATGTCCTGGAGGGTCCTTTCTAAGCAGCGATGTCCTGGAGGGTCCTTTCTAAGCAGCGATGTCCTGGAGGGTCCTTTCTAAGCAGCGATGTCCTGGAGGGTCTGTGCAGCTGGTCTATGGGCAGCAGGTCCTCTCCTGGAAGTCGTCCCTGACGTTCTGCACTCCTGCTAGATGATGCAAGAGTGCTCGTCAGCTCCCAGGGCCTCCACACTGCACCACACAAACTCCTCGGCCATCACAGACCCAGGAGGGCAGTACCCACTTCACAGGAGGGGACATGGAGCCCTCAGGAGGGAGCATCCACCCAGGCCACTGCAGAACCAGGATCAGCCCCAGCCAGCAGGCCCCAGGTCCAGGACCCAGGCCTGTCTGCAGGCTCCTCTGTCTCTCAGAAGGAAGGACAGCCAGCCAGGTCTGGGTGCAATCTAGCACCTGGCACTGGCCAGTCAGAAGCACATCATGGCCTGACAACTAGTCAGAGAGTAAAGAAGCAAGGGAGGAGGGTGCACCCAGGTGGAGGTTGGGCAGAAATCCCCACGGAATCCTTTATCAGGCTGGGCTGCAGCCCCCAGTGACTCTCCAGACCAGGCGTGGCACCAGGTAGCTCTCACAGCCACGTCTCCAGCAGCCATTCAGCCACATCTCCATCTACCAACATTGGAGGGGCCAGGTCCCTTGCTGGCTGCTGGTGGTCCAGAGTGACCACAGCATTGTCTCAGGACTGGGGGCCCCTTATCCAGTGAGGGGGGACAGTCCTATGACCCTCCAGATGTCATGGTACCATGGTGCCAGCATGGTGCTAGGAGATGGCAGATGAGTGTGTTGTGCTTCTGCTGGGAGATTGGCAGCAGGTGACAGGTCAGAGTCTGTTTCTGCAAAGTGATTCTGGAATCTGGTCCAGCTCCCAACACTTCACCCTCTGGTGCTCCTGTCAACCCCTCTGGCCTACTGTGTGGGGGCAGACAGAAGAAACTATCATCTAGACAGCCCTAATGTGTGCCAGACACGTCACATGTTATCCTCTTTAAAGCTCCCAATGGCCATACAGCTGTCTTGCCCCTTGGAGAAAAAGCAGCAGTAAGAGGCTGTAGCTTGTCTGAGGTCCCACACCACCAGCAAGGCTCTGTGGTGACATCTGAGCCCATCTGCACACTCCAGAGCCTATGGCTACCCCCTTGAGCCAATCATCCTCCTCTCTGCTCCCACCTGCTCTTAAAATCCATCTGACATCTCTCCCAAGGGCTTGTTCACACCAAACACTGACCTCATTCATCCAGCCTTCCTCTGGAGAGGACACAGGCTGAGTCACCCTGAGCTGGCTTCTGGACACCACTTGGCCACTGAATCACTGTGGACTGGAGCAAGCTATCCACCTCTCTAGGGCAAGGAGGGGCTGGGGTGGACATCTCACTCTGCCTGCCCCACACCCAGCCCACATTTCTTGGGACAGGGGCTTCCCCTTGGGGATACATCCCTCATTGTTGGCCATAATCTTGGTGGGATACCCATCAGCAACCTCCCGCTTCCTGCCCAGCAAAGGGAACACATGGGACTCACAGCAGGTCACCCAATTCCCTGTGCTGGTTCACAACCTGAGTCAGCTGGACACAGAGCCCATAAGTCACATGCAGTCCCTGTCTCTAGAGCCCTGTTCTCATTCCTGCCCTTGTCAGAGTCTGACCCCTGGGTTTCTCCTTGGCCTCTATGAATGGCTCTGTGCCTCTTAGATATCTGTTTCTGTGAAGTGGTCCTGAATAAACCTGATGATAAAGGGCACAGAGGTCCTTCCTGGATCTCAAATCCCAGGAAATGTCCTTGCTCAAAAACTTCCCAAGGCTCCCACAGCCCACTCTCTGACCACCCTCAGCCTGGGCTTCAGACCTGACTCATGCTGCCCCCTGCTGCTCCAGCAACCCCAGGAGGCCTCTCTCACCCCCTACTCTCACCCAAAACCTCATTAGTCTGAACCTATCAAGTCCTCTCCACCTGGGATGGCATTGTCCCCTCCAGCCCTGAGGGGCTGTAAACAGCACTTTTTTTCCATCTGACAAATCCCATAGGAAAAATGCATCCTGAGTTTCCCAGGTTAAAGATAGAAAGGAGCTGGGTAGTGACAAACTAGGTGTCTTTTCTGGATCTCAGAAGCACTCTTATGACATCTGGACACATAGCCAAGGCTGGGAGACGTGGTGCTGTAGCTGGGTGTGGCCCCGGGCAATTGGGCCTGGGTCTGCTTCTTGATGATCCATGGATTCAGGACACAGCAGCTGAGAAAGTGCTCCTCACATAAGCAGGGACCCCACCTATTCCCACCTGCTCAGGTGGCTCCTTGATCCCAATCCAAGCCAGGGGGTGGCAAGGGGATCTGCAGGGGAACAGGATGGGCTGGATGCAGGCAGCCCAGTTCCACGTCCAGGAGTCCCTGTGTCCTGCCTCTGATCTCTCTGCTCTCCTTCAGGCCCTGTGATCGTAAGTCATTCTGTAATTTTCACATGTTCCCTCCTTCAAAAATCAGCAGGAGCTAAGCTTTCCTCTGGGAGGCCCCTGTGTACTTGCAGCTGACTGCACCAGCAAGCTGATCACCCCTGAGACACGTGGGGGTGAGTGAGCCTCAGTGTTCCAGAAGAGTCTTCCACAGTGTCCCAGTGGGGATCAACAGAGCAGAGCAAGGCCCCACTCCAGCAGCACTGGAGACCCTGGGGCCCTGCCTTGTCTGTCCCCCACACCTGTGCTTCCTGGTTCTGCCATTGCCTGGCTCCTCCATCAGAATGCTGCCTAGCACTGCACCATTCCAGCCTTGGGGCCATCTCAGTGGCCAGCCCCTGCCTGTCCCACCTCCTGCCCTCCACCAGTTCAGGGCTTCTCACTTCACCTTTTACCTTGGCCTCCTCTCCCATTGTTTTTACTTAAGTGAACTTATTGATTTTATCACTGATCTGAAACCTAGTTTTGTTGACTCCTTTCTTGCTTTCTTACTTTGATCTGGGGGTAGGGTTTCCAAGTGCATTTTGTCACATTGTGTTTATCTAATGACAGTAACAAGACTCTTCTTTATTCTAACATTTATCTGCATCTCTGAACCAGGCGGAGTACAAGGGGTGAACCAAAACCTGCTGAGCTTTCTCCTTTTTTCCTCCTTTTCATATTTCACTTTTTCTCCACAAGTTCCTCTTCCAATGAATGGCCAGTGGCTGTCAGAATACTATCAGCTGCTACAACAGACTGCAAACCACTGTGGCTCACCATAGTTAGCCTTGCCTGGGCCTGGAACTCTTAGAATTCGATGCTGGTGATCCTGGTCACCATGCTGGGGTCTCTGTGTCACCAAGTCACTTGAGGACTCAAGCCATGACCCTGCCATCTTGATGTATGGCCAAAGGGTCACTCTAGGTGTCCCATCTGGCTGGTGGAAAGGGACAGAGGAGAATAGAGCCTAGTCCCCTCCACTGCCCAGGCCTGGAAGCAGCATGGTCTGGTCGGCTCACGTGTCCACAGTGAGAACTGTCTTTTGGCCTTCCCAGGTACGCAGCAGCACCTACAGGGTGGCCCAGTTCTTCAGGGCCCTCACTGTGGTTGTTCATCAGAGACCCTGGGTGGGAAGCAGGCAAGGAGCCCATACAGCCTGGTACCAAGTGACTCCTCCCTATGGATGTCAGGCTGTGGGTGATCAAGAGCAGGGACTGGCTGCAAAGAAGAGACCACATCACCTGTCAGAGGCAACTCTGCTCACATTTCCCTGTCTTTCTCCCACTTGTGGAAGGACTTAGGGTTCAATCTTGGAAAGCCAGGATAATTGCTAACCCCCTTTCCTCCCCTGGGCCAGGGGGATTAAAATAATAACAGCAAGAGATGAAAACACATCAGACCTCCCACGTGAGCCTCTGGAAGGAATTGCACCGGGAAGACCCAGGATGCCCCTGGCTCAGCACAAAGTAGAAGGTTCTCCAGTCTCAGCATCATCGAGGTCCCCCAGAAGGAAACCCAGAAGGATCCTCTTCTGTGGTTGAAAGAATCGTGTCATGTTATTGTAGGTTCAACCATGTCCCCCAAAACATGTGCTCAAGTCCCTGCCCCTGCACCTGTATGTGAGGCCCCATGTCAAAATAAGGCCTTTGCAGAAGGCATGAGGTGAGAAGGAGGTCATTAGGACTGCTCCAACAGGGCCACTGTCCTTAAAGGAAGAAGAGGTGACACAGACATGGGGCACTGGGAACAGGGACAGGAAGGGAGGCCTGGGGCCACCAGAAGCTGGAGGCAGGGGACCTCCAGAGCCTCCAGGGGGGAACATGGCCTTGAAGACACTTGACCTTGGACTTCTGGCCTCCAAGGTGTGAGGGAATAGATCTCTGTTGCTTAAACCCCAGCTTCAGCACTTGCTCATGGTGGTCCCAGGAGGGACAATGGGAAGACTCAGGCCCTGGCACTGGTGGGGACTCTGCTGTGGGGCACTGAGGACTGAGGAGGTGAAGCTTGGGTGGGGGCTGCCATCTGAGAACCACGTAAGGACATGGGGGACAGGTAGGCCTGGTGAGGATGGGGGCACATTGCTGTGGGCTGGGCAGAGTTAGCTTACCTTTCTCCTCTGGGATGTTTAAGAAAGACTACAGTCCCTCTACCAAAAATAACATGTTCACCTAGCAATGGTTAATGGTCTGTGGTGAGCAGAAGGATAGGAGACAGACAGACGTGAGCAGTGGGAACAGGAGGCTAAGGGGGTAGTTCTACAAAGTGGGCCCACTGTGTGGACCCGACATGCTTTCCTTTCCAAGAAGCAATTTACCTGCAGCCCTGCCTGGCCTAAATGGACAGGCTACATCACATTCCTCAGCAAACTACCTGTTACCTGCAGGAGAAATGCAGGCCTGAAATAACATCCATAAAAGGGAACCAAGTTACCCTGAAGGGGGGACTTTTGTGACCCTTTTCACAGACCAGATGCCAGAACTCAAGGAGATAAGGATGATTCCTTCTAACCATAAAATCTGTCAGAACAGGTTCCAGTTAGAACCAGTCGTCATGGGCCAAGGTGACCTAGAGATGTCAATTCATAGGGGACTTGAAAGTCTCATGTCATCCTGCAGTCAGTCAAAAGTCAAGAGGTGGGGAACCATGCATGTGTGGAGGAGGAGAGCAACCACACTGCGGCCCCCCATCTACCAACACGTGGCTCTCCTGCCCTGCTTCCCTCTGGGGACACTGCAGCCACCTCCATAGCCCCTGCCACGTGGTAGCCTCCACCTTGGGACAACGGGCAGGGCCTGGAGGGAGCAGCCTGCCTCAGCACTGCATGCCACAATGCTGCATCTCCAAATAGGGTGCCCAGCACCACAGAATGGCCTGTCCTCTCAGCCCCATGTCTGAAAGCAGTTGTCCCCATCTTGGGACCACCATCTTTAGTTGGGGCAGCTTCCACCTTAGGACACTGTTTAGGGCCTGGAAGCCTAACATCAAGATACCTACAAGTTTGACACTGCTGTTACCAATAACTAAAAACATGGCTGATTCTATCTAGAGACAACAGCCAGGACCTGGAAGACCATCACCAAGGTCCCTGCAGGCTTGGTTACACCAGAGGTATCCCTGATGCCTCTTCTCTTGATTCCTCTTTCACTCCTCTTATGATCTAATACCTCTATATTCTCACCTCTTACTTCATAAACCGCACAAACCCCACATCCCCTGCTCTCTCTTTGTCCACCATTAGAAATTGGAGACCTTATGCAAACCTACTATTTATATTGTATATAGTAATTGAATACATCATTTCTGTTTATTGCAACAAAGCTGTAATTGTCTAAATAGGAGTTATTTGGTTTAAGGCTGCATATTGTTTGCATTGGTAGCTGTAAATATTGATCTCCCACCTCAAGGCAAGGTACTGGTAAACTGAAGGAACACTACAAGATTATAGGGTAGAAACTAATACCTCAGATCCACTCTGCTAGAGAGGAAGACATGAACATGAAAAAACAAGGGAAGAAAGTATCCCAAACAAACCAAGATGGTACAATAATAGAATCAATTGATAACACAGTAGATGAAATGTCAGAGAAGGCGTTCACAATGTACATTATTAAAATGATCTTCTTCAAAGCACAGAATGGTATAAGAGAGCAAATACAGGCAACAATTAATCACTCCAATAAAGGGATATGAGAGCAAATACAGGTAGCAAAAGATTACTTCAAGAAAGGGAGATTCTTAAAAAAAAATTAAAACTCAGTTTTTGGTTTGTTGTTTCCTTTATTCCAAAAAATTTATTCCAAAAATAAAGAAAACAATAAACTGGGTTTTTAAATTGTTTTTTTAAGAATCTCTCTTTTAGAAAGCATCACCAACAGAATAGATCACTTGGAAGACAGAACCTCAGGCAATGAAGACAAAATATATAATCTTGAAAATAAAGTTGACCATACAATGAAAATGGTAAGAAACCATGAACAGAACCTCCAAGAATTATGGGATAACATGAAAAAGACAAAATATAAGAATTATTGGGATAGAGGAAGGCACAGAGATACAAACCAGAGGAATCTGCACAATCTCATCAATGAAATTATATCAGAAAATTTCCCACACATGAAGAATGAATTGGAAAATCAAATACAAGAGGCTTACAGGACACTGAATGTACAAAATTACAACAGATCCACACCAAGGCACGTTATAATGAAATGCCTAGCATACAGAATAAGGATAGAATTTTAAAAGCCACAAGAGAAAAGTTTCAGATTACATATGGAGGAATCCAATTCATATCTCAGCAGATTTTTCAACCCAGACCCTCAAAGCTAGGAGACCCTGCAACAACATATCCCCAGCTCTGAAAGAAAATGGATGCCAACCAAGAATCTTCTATCCAGTAAAGTTAAGCTACAAATTTGATGATGAAATAAAAATCTTCCATGATAAACAAAAGTTAAAAGAATTTACAATGAGAAAGCCTGCACTACAGAACATCCTCAGCAAAATATTCCATGAGAAGGAAATGAAAAACAACAATGAAAACCAGCAAAGGGAGGAACTACACTAAAGGAAAAGCCAACCAAAGAAATGACCAAGTCAAATTAAAAATAAAAAATAAAACAAAATGACCAGGAATACAAACCATAATTCAATAATAGCCCTGAATGTTAATGGCCTAAGCTCATCAATCAAAAGACATAGACTGGAAGATTGGATTTTTTAAAAAAGACCTCACCATATGGTGCTTCAAGAGATGCATGTATAGGAAAAGACATCCACAGACTGAAGGTGAAAGGGTAGGGGAAAACCTATCACTCACACACACCACGTAAACAAGCAGGGGTTTCCATCCTCATATCAGATGAAGTAGACTTCAAACCAAAATCAGTCAGAAGGGATAAAGAGGGGCATTTCATACTGCTTCAGGGAATGACACATCAACAAGACATGACAATCATGAATATCTATGTCCCCCCAAATGGAGCTTCCATGTATATCAAACAAACCCTTCTCAATTTCAAGAATCGGATGGACCACAACACAACAGTACTGGGTGCCTTTAACACACTCAGCCTGTGCAGGATTGGGGGCCAATATGTTTCTTTGTTTTTTCTTTCAGTACCCAAAAAGGTTCTTTTGCCCTCCAGAACCTGGGGAGTCAGAGACATTCAAGTCCTTGTTGCCTGGATGAAGTTTGTTCTTGTTCTGTTTTCAAGACTTTCTGGAGATTGATGGAGTCGTCTGAGGTGGCATCGTCTTCCAATGTCCGGGGCCAACGGTGCTTCTTTCCTTTCTTTGTCCCCGTCATCAGTGTCTTCTCTCTCTCTCTTATTAGATTCAGCGATTTCTATTTATCCAGCTCCAACCTCACTATTTCCTTTATCATTTCTATTTTATTAGATCACTGGTGATTTTTTCTTTACAGATGACTCCTTTTTTTTTTCTAAGATGCCCATTTTTCTCTTTCTCTTCTGAAATTCCTAGGTTTTTTTTGTTTTGTTTTGTTTTTATTTAGCAAAAGCACATTTCCCCAGGCCTAGTGGTGCACACCTGTAATTCCAGCAACTCAGGAGGCTGAGGCAGGAGGATCAGAAGTTCAAGGCCAGCCTGGGAAACTTAGTGAGACTCTCAGCAACTTAATTTTGCCTTAAAACTTTTTGTCTCAACAACCTTTATTTTGTCTCAAAGTAATAAATAATACTGGCTGGGAGTGAAGCTCAGTGGTAAAGATTCCCTGGTTCAATCTCCAGTGCAAAAAAAATAAATAAGCACATTTTCCTTTACATCACTGAGTATATGTTCAAGAGTAGCTGCTTTAATGACCTCCTCTGGTAATGTCACTACGTGGGCCATCCTGGAAATGACATCACTTGACTGTTTTTTCCCTTGAGAGTGTGTCATATTTTCAGTTTTTTGTGTCTTGAGTCCTGGACATTGTGACTACTACATGTGTGGTGTCATAGTGCTCTAAAGAGTATTGGTGTTTTGGTTTTAGTGAGTAATAAATTCTGTTACACATTAAAAAAAAAGAGTCAAGAGGTGGACCTGAGTGGGACTGTCTGGAAACTTCCCTGGGACCCCAATATAACAAGTGCAGGAGGGGTGTGCTGTCCCTCTCCTCTCTGAGAGGACCACTCTCTCCCTGGAGAGTGTCCCTTCCCCTTCCCCATCCTGTCTAGTAAGCTCATCTTTCTGGCATGGTCGCAGGAATAGGGTGAAGAGGGGCCTCTGCAGCTGGCCTCTGTCCTGTAACTGAACCAGATCCAGCACCTACCCAGAGGACACTCGTGAGTATGAGATGTGGCCAGGGCCCGAACGAGAGCCACGTAGGTATGGGACAGGGGAAAGGTGCGGGCTGTGGGAAGAGGAGGGAAGAGGAGGACCAGGAGAAGGAGAAGGAGCGTCCTCAGGGGTGCAGGAGGGGGCGGGGAAGAAAGGGGAGGGAGGGAGAGGAGCGAGGGCAGGAAGGGAGGGGAGAAGGGCCAGGTGCTGGAGAATTCTGCAGTGCTGAGCCTGTGGGCAGAGACCTTCCAGCTCCTGGGGCTATTGGGGGGACAAGGTCAAGGCGACCAAGGACAAGGCACCAAGGATGAGATGGGTGCCAGGAGCTGGGCTCCCGTCCAGTCCTGGGGACCAGCAGGAGGCAGGTAGCAGTCCAAGGTGGCAGCAGTGCTGACAGAGCCCACGGGTGCCTGTGACACCAGGGAGGGCGCTAAAGTCCCCAGAGGGCAGGACCAACCCGCTCCCTCCAGCCCCACTTTCCCGTCTACCCCCACCTGGCCCAGAGTCAGGCAGAGCCCCGGCTCAGCAGGCCCAGCCTTTTAAGCAAAGCCTGAGAAGACAACCTCCAAGAGCCAGAAAGTACCAGAGGCATTGTACAGAGGGAGGGGCTGGGACCCCGACCCCAGAAGTTGTCTCTGCACACCTGGGCTCCCCCAGGCTGGCCTCTGAGCTGAACGTCTGGACGTGGCCCTCACCAACATACCAGAAACATTGACAACCCAACCCGGGTGCACCGCTGCCCAGTCCTGGAGTGGCCACTGGGTGGTACACGTGGGACAAATCTAAATGTCACCACAAAACTTTAAAAACAGAATGGGTGGGAGCGGCGACGCAGGCCTATGATCCCAGGGACTCGGGAGGCTGAGGCAGGAGGATGGTACCCCCACCCACAGAAGGCTGGTGGAAACTTGTGAGCTGGACCTCCTGGATTACCCCCCCACACAAACAGAAACACCAGCGTTCTCCACAGGACTCAGTCTCCCACCGCCAAAGTCTTTTTAGATGTTGATGGACCTTTATTTTATTCATTTATTTATATGTGGTGCTGAGTATCAAACCCAGTGCCTCACACATGCTAGGCAAGCACTCTGCCCCTGAGCCCCAGTCCCAGCCATATTCTTAATGTCCAGGATGTGACCTAAAATGACCAACCCACAAAGATTCAGGGAAAAGACAACAGGCGGCCATTCAGTGCCGGCCTGACACAATGTTGGAATTTTCCGATGGAGATGCTAAAGCAGGAAGTATAGTATAAAAAGAATCCAAAAAGAAACGGTGGACACCGTAAATGACAGAGAGAGAGGCCCAGCAACGAAGTGAAAGAACCACGTGGCCAATGCAGGACTTTAAAATACAGTCTGCAAATTAAAGACCCGCCGTGTGGGTTCCAGAGAGGGTGGGACCCACAGAGGGACCGCAGGAACCTGAAGAGGGAGCAGTAGGAGGGGTCCCGTGGGAGCAGCTGTGGGAAAACCTGTACCCCATGATCATCTATTGTCACCATAGTAGGTCATACGTCTGGATTGTATGTACAGGAAACCCTAGACAATCCAGACCAGGAACACTGCTAGAGCGAGTACGGAGCCGGCACGGTGGCCGAATACAAGACCTCTGTACAAGTCACTGCCGGAGCCGGTTCCCAAGGCAACAGGGACCTCAACCAGCTGTGCAGGCGCCCAGACCTGAGGACCCTGTGCACCTCCCAGCACAAGCCCTGTGGCCTTGTGGCCTCACTCAGGCCCAGACGCTGTCTGTGTGGAAACCAGACACCGAGATGGAGCCCCCTGAGCCCTGCGCCCCGTGGAGGGCTGTTTGAAGGGTCTGGGGGGAAAAGCCATCTCTCCCTCCCCTCCCCTCCTCTCCTCTTTCTTCTCCCTCTCTCTCTCTCTCTCTCTCTTTTGCGCCGGACAGGAGAAGCCCTATGGCAGGTGGCCGGAGCCCAGGGGATATGCTATTTCTGCAGAGCACCTCCCTAGGGACCCTGCTGTGCTACCTGGGGGTCAGAGAGGCTGGCTGTAGACCTCGGACAGCAGGGGAAACAGGGGGACCCCCCCCCACCCCGTTCAGACACGTGGTTCTGCAGGGAGGGGGAGGGCCTTGCCCATCCCTAATGTTCTCCTAAACGTTCTCACTGGGGCTCAGCCTGATCTGCCGCCCCTCCTCACCCGCCCACCTGTGCCACAATTCCAGGGCCCAGGCAAACCTGCCTGCGGCCATCTGCCCTGGGCCTGCAGCCACAGCCTGGTGGGGATTGAGCGCCTGCAGAGGCCCTGGCCCTCTGGCTCAGGAATGTGCATCTCCATTCCTTTTAAATTCACAATATTTGAGATTCCAAAGCTCTGTTGAACTTCTCCAGAAATATTTCCTGCACAGCAGATCCTCGGGGGCCTCCTTCTCCAGGCCCCTGCCTCCCCCATGCCCAGAGACTTCTCTGGTCTGCGGGAGCCCTGGGTGCCCAGGAGAGGCTGAAGGTCCTGATCTCCGCTCCATGGGGGGCTCCATGGAGACAGGAGCTCACTTACCCCACACCTCCTCCAAGGAGACCCCAGGCTCACCTGGGTCGCACTTGAGGGGCTTCTTGGGAAGAGCCAATCCCCAGGCTGGTCCCCAACCTGCCTGCCACTGGTGTGCAGCTTAGTCTGTGGGACTTGACCCAAGGACAGGGCGTGCACAGCTGTGACAAGGGAGCCATCACGGCGAGGTTCTGGGCGATACCCCAGGCTCTCAGGTATGAGAGATTCCAGACACCCCACCTTCTGTGCTCCTTGTGGACCTGTAAAAAGACCTCGTGACAGACAGACACACCCGCATGTGGACGGCTGAGTCACACGGACCTGTGGACCCTCAGCTCGGGTTTCCCAGGCACAGCCCGCCTGCAGCCCGCCTTGCCCCATTCCTCCCCAAAGCCCAAGGCCCAGCGAGGGCCTGTGGGCAAGGGAACGCCCAGGGAGGGAAGGCCAGTGACAGGGACTCAGCCAGGAAGAGGAGGAGGAGGGAGGGGGAAGGGGGGGAGGGGGAGAAGGGGAGGAGGGGAGAAACAGGGGAGGGGAGGAGGAGGAGGGTGGGGGAAGAGCAGGAGGAGGAGGAGTCAAGGGAGGGAGGTCCCTGGGATCTCCTCTAGCATGGCAGACGTCCTGCCTGTGGGCTTTGGGCTCCCTTAGGTGCTCAGGAGACTTGCGTGTCCTGCTCAAAGTCACACTCCAACCCGGACCGCAAGTTCCTTCCTGTGCGCCCTGAACGTCTCTGGGTCTCTGACCCACCCAGAACTCGCTCTTGTCAGGACGCCTGCTTTCCACAGGAACGGGACGGGAAGCCCAGGACAGCCACCAGTCAGTCCTCCCCTGGCCAGCTCCTATTCATCCCTCAGTGCCTTGCAGTGTGCTGAGGAGGCCCCCAAGGGGAGGCAGAGAGGAACTGGAGGACGGCTGGAGGGCAGCGGGCACAGAAGACTTCAGGGAAAGAAAGACCCTCTGGGCTGAGAGGTGGGGCGGGGCGGGGCGGGGAGCCGGCCACCTCTTGGCCAGGCATGAGTCTGCGCAGAAGGTCACTAGTACAGGGACAGGCTCTGTCAGGGAGGGTGTGTTCTGGCACCTGGACAGGTCGGCCTCGCCTCTCCGCCTTGCCGCACTCCGCCTGGTGGGCTTGCGCCACTCGACACTGCGGGGCCTGTGGCAGGCCCAGCAACTGACTCCTGGTGCCTTGGGGACCTGTGGTCTGCACTGCCAGCCCCTGAGAAGGTGGGCCTCCCACGCGGCTCCGTCGTGGCCACTCCCAGCTCATCCCACAAGTCCCTCGGTCCCTACCCCACCCCGGCTCGCGGCTCCTGTGAAGGCCTGGGCCTGGCACCTCCTCTGCGCTCCCCTCTGTCCACAGCAGAAACACAGAAATGCGCTGGGCAGCTGGGCCCGGCCAGACACGGCCAAACCCTGTCTCATGGCTGGTGCCCTTGGGCTAGTTCCCGACTTCCCTTCCTTCTCCATAAAGACGGCTCACTCTGTGGCACAGTGGTGAAGTCACCTCTGCAGCTCCCTGGCTGCTGGGGACTCGGCCACCACTAAGGTGGCCACAGTGCTGGCCGCACTTGCCATGCGCCCTGCCCGGCTCCTCCCTTGCTCTTCTGAGTGCTCCCTGGGGTGGGGGCTGGCTGTGACCCCGCCCGCCTAGGCTGCTGTGGGCGATTGCTGGCCCTAGCCGCCACCCAGACCAGGACGATGAAGGGACCTCAGCAGGCCACCCTATGGGGGAGAGTAGTTGTCACAAGAGCAGCCTGGGGCGTGGTGGCTCTGAGAGAGGCCACTCCCCTCCTGAGCACTCCCCCACAGTGCAGTCAGCCCTGGTGGCCCCCCAGGGCTCTCCCTCTGGTGGAGGCTCCAGCCAGGATGGAGGACTCACCCCCTGCACCCCCACACAGGGGGCAGGCCTTCGGGTCCTCCCACACTAAGTGGGACGGGAGGTGAATGCCCAAAGCCCCACCATCCTCCCTCAGGCTTCATGGAGTCCTCCTGTGTCCGGCCCTGTGTGACAGGAACAGGGGCGGGAGAGAGCAGGGACCCTCCAGTCCTGGGCCTCATCTCAGTGCCGGGCCATCAGGTGCAGCCACAGGACAGCTGTCTCTCCAGCCCGAGGGGGACCAGCATGCCAGACCAGACCAGACCCAGCACAGCCACCCCTACCTGCCCCACCGCCAAACCCAGCGGCGTCCAAGCAGGGGGCTCGGTGCTGAGAACCCACCCACTCAGTCCATCCCTCTCTGTGCCTTGATGTCCCTCCTGTAAAGCGAGCACCAGGACAGTGTCCACCCCATAATACTGCCACGTCGATCACCACGGGGCAAAGTCTTGATTAGCCACACTCTCACCCGCCTATGACTGGAACCAAGGGACAAAGAAGGCAGGCAGAGGGGGAGGGAAGCCGAGCACAGCCTCCCTCAGTCACCCACCTGCACTTCTCAGCCACACTGGGCCCCACCGAGCAGCTGACCCTGTCACCTTCTAACATCTGCAGGCTCTTGCAGGAGGAGTCGTCTGGGGCTGAAGTAACCCTCCTACCTGGTCAGCAGAAACCCCAGCGCCTTTCTTTCTGCGTGTGTGTTGTGCGCATGCCCCTGCACGCGCACAGCCACAATCTGGCTGCCAGAGCTCTGACCAACACATTTACGTTCCAGGTAAAAAGGAAAGGCAGGTCTCAAAAGGGGTGAGCACCATCTATTCCCTTTTAAGGACCTTCCCTGAAGTTTGCTTATGTAGTGCCCACTCCCACCTCCCTGGGCCCAGACCTGCTGTCTTCCCTTCAACCTATCTCCTGGGGCCTCAGCCAGCCTGTCCATTCTCAGTACTGGGCTCTGTCCCTAGTGCCACCACTCAGCAGGAGCCTGGTACCCTCCCTAACCAGGCTCAGACAACAGTCCTCCTCCCCATCATTCTACAGATGGGGAAACTGAGGCCTCAAGACAAGGGGCTTACCCAGGACCACCCAGAAAGCCAGTGGTCAAACAGGGCCACGACCCCAGCCCCATGCCCAGCCAGAAGTCACTTAGGGGCCTTTGAAGACGTGCTCAGGTGGTCATTGGTGGCTCCAAGACCTCCCTCAGTGGCTGAGTGAGGAGGCTCAGGGCAGTGCACGGGTGCCCTGGGTGCTCCAGAAGCCTGACCCCAGCACTGCCCACTCAGACCCCACGCTCCTCCCCACACAGACAGACCCGGGCATCCAGCCAGGGTCAGCTCTGGCTTCCAAGAAGGGGTTTCAGCGTCCCCCACTGCCCTCTGCTCCCACCCCGAGTGTGGGGCTCTCAGGCACCCCGTCCTTAGAAAGAGGCAGCTACGGGGTCCCAACTGGGAGAGGATGACCCAGCTCCTCAAGGGTCCCCGAGTCCCACCTGAGCTCAGAGCCTTGGCCCAGGAGTGTGAGCTTCTGGCATGGTCACTACTGTCCATGAGGGTGTGGACAGTCCCTGGATGACAGCCAGGCTGCCCATTGCCTTGGCAGGGTGACACAGGGACAGAAAGGCGACTCAGGGCAATGACAGTACTCTTGGCGCAGTCCCAACCCCCACTCAGATTGGCACGGTTGGAAAAAATCCCAAACCACCAAGTGAACCCTCAGCAGCCCACCTCCTGCTGCCCAGCCACCTGGGAGCCAGCCTGGGATGCCGGGAGATCCTGGTCCACCCTGTCATGAGGGGGCTGAGCAGAGATGCCCAGGACACCCTGACCTTCCCAGCTACTACATGGTTAAATGGCCAGTCCCCCACGCTGGGGGCTCATCAGCCCCAGGCCCACACCCCAAGTCCTGCCCTGGTCATCTTCCCTCCTGGGCCAGGAGAGGCCCTGCCCAGCTCCAGGGAGGGCAGGGCAGCGGGCTGCCTCGTGGTGCAGGGGGGAGGGCACGTCCCAGCAGCAGACGACTGGGCAGGACTGTTCCTGGAAGTCGACGCTTGCTTCTGGGCTCGAGGAGGGGAAGTGTCCCCGCCCGGCCCTCCCACGCCAAGCCGGCAGGCAGTCTGCACCTCATGCAAACCCGAGAAATGGCCACCTCCCAGCCACAGCCTGCTGCTGACGTGGCCTCGGGCCTGAGCTGTCGCATGAAAAGCCAGGGGGGTGCCTAAAGGCCCGTGCAAGGAGGCACCCGTGCCAAACTGCCCAGGCCACACCCTGGCCAGAGGGGCGGCCTCAGACAGCCTGCCTTGGGGTTCCTGGGCAAGGGGCTGCAGAGACCAGAGGGTGCCCTGGAAGGGGCTGGCCTCCTCTGTCACTGTCACTCTGCCCTAGGGCTCCAGTGGAACACAGACCCCCAGGACCAGGCCAAAGCTCCCCGGAGTCGGGGTGTGCTGCGGGGTCTCCTCCTGCTCTTTGGTTTGCCTGCCCCCTCCTCCTGGCACTCCGCCGGCTCACCTCCCCCTTCACTGCAGTCCAGCTCCCCACTTTCCACACTTCCCATCAGACTCTGCCCTGCTGAGGATAGCTGCCTCCCCCAAGCCACCCAGTGTGTCCTGTGTCATCTGAAGGAATCCTGGTTTGACTTTCCATATTTGGGTCTCTGGTCCATCTAGAGTGGAGTTGGGATATGAGTAAAGCAGGGCCAAGAGTCACTTCCCCTAAGGACACCAGCTGCTCCAGTGACCTTGGCTAGAAGGTCCTTTTTCCTGGCCACGTGCCTCCCCCATCAGCAGCCCAGGCATGGAAGTCTGCTCTGGACTGTTCTGCTCCCGGCTCTCTCCTGCCCATACACCTCACTGTCTGGATTATGTCACT
The DNA here is from genome assembly GCF_047511675.1 of Marmota flaviventris. Taxonomy (NCBI): domain Eukaryota; kingdom Metazoa; phylum Chordata; class Mammalia; order Rodentia; family Sciuridae; genus Marmota; species Marmota flaviventris. The sequence continues at coordinate 3,710,988 of NC_092504.1, forward strand.
GCATTACAGTGACCAGGGTGTGGGACCCTCCAGGGAGACCCCAGCTTGGTCTGCTCCGTCAGACCACCCGCTCTCTTGGTCCCTTACATTCCCACGAGCACCATGAAGCCAGCTGCTGGCTCTCCACAGGCAGAGGCTCCGGGATGCTGGCGCACAGACACCGCCCTGCTCCTGCTGGCGCACAGCACTCCTAGGACTCCTTTGGTATCTTCCGGACAGGACAGCTGAGGCTCAGAGAGGCGACCTTCAGGTCACGCTGTTCACATGCCGAGGAGTGGACTGCACCAGAGGGGGGGGGTTCCCAAGTCCAGCTTCCCCAGCAGGCTGTCAGCCTTCAGAGACAGACCTTGAGGACCTGGGCGCCACCCCAGGGTGTCCCCCAGACAGCTCAAGGGTTCTCCCCACTGCGGGGGGAGCTCAGGCTGGGCAGGTTCCTGGATGAGTGCAGCTGGGCCCTGGGAGCCCGGGGCGGGCGGAGAAGGGGGGGCCTCCCCTGCGCTGGGCCCATCAGGCTGGAGCTGAGCACCTCTGCCAACATTTGGTGAATGAAATTGCTCATCACAGCCTCATCTCCAATCCTGGCTCTTGAATTCTCTTTCAAAGGAAAGAAAAATCTTCAGAAGCAAATTTCTGAAATCCTTCCAAAGAGTTCCTAACATAGCTGGTGGGGCCTGGCCACCTGTGGAAACTGATGGTATGAGTACCTACTGGTCACCAAGAAGGAAAACAGAGGCAGAGAGTCATGTTAAACAAGTCCCATGAGGCGCTGGGGGCCCGTGCATGCAAAGTTCTGTGGCAGTGGGGACAGCTACAAAAAGACACTCAAGACTCCAACTCGTCCAACTCCCTGAAACAGGGTCTGCACCCAAAGTCTAGAAGTCCAAAGCCCGAGGCCAGGTCCTTGGCATGGGAGGCCTAGAGAGGCTGACAGGAAGCAGGGCCTTGGGAGGGAGGTGGGCGAGGGTGCTTTAGGAGGAGGGGCCAGCATGGCCAAGTAGGGCGGCAGGGAGAGGTCACCACCTGCTCTGAGGACCATGCATGCTGGTTGCCTGTCCAGGGCGCTCTGACTGAGGCCCAGGCAGGGCTGGGTAGGAGCTCATGCACCTGGAGGGCTATGGGTGACACTGTCTCACTCCAGGCCTTTGTCATCCCAATGGGGTGCCCTCTGCTGGGTCCTCTCAAGAGGGCTGAGCTGAGGGGGAGAAACGGCGCAGGACTGCCTCTGTCCGAGGCTCCAGGGAGGTGAGGTCCGTCTGGAGTTGTGTGCTGGCTTCAGGGTGTGTCACCTTGATGAGACTGAGGACATTGGAGGACAGGAGAGAGCAGCAGCAACCAGGAGTGCTGTGTGCTGGCCCACTCAGTGCCAGGTGGGGTCCTCCTGCTCCTCCTACTGGGCCTGGCTTCTGTCAAGCCTGCAGGTAGCAAGGACTGAGCTGGGAAGGTTTCAGCTGTCCTTGTGGGTCTGGATGGTTCTTACTCCCCCACCTGTGTCCGTCCTGCTCCCTGGCATCAGCCTTCCAGAGCTGCTCCCTGGCTTCAGGCAGTGAATCCCTATCACAAAGCCCTTCCTAATGGGCACACACCACAGGTGCTGGTGTGCATGATCTCACGTATTAACACACGAGTTACATACTCAGTGCAGCACTTGGAACATGAAGTGGGCAATCTGGAAAGGGGAATGGGTGGTGGATGTTGGATAGGGCATGGATGGTGGGTAGAAGGATGGTGGATGGATAGAGGGGGATGGATGAATGGATATATGCATGGGCGGAAGCCTGAATAGGGGTGGGTGGGTGAAGGCTGATGGGTGAGTGAATGGATGGATACATAAATAAATGAGTGAACAAGTGAACAAACCAGCGGTGGAGACGAAGCACACAGCGGGAAATATAAAGAAGGGACAGGAGCAGGTGCGACCTAGAAGGTGCACACACATTTATGAGGCGTTGAATCAACTACTGAGAGTCTAGTGCCACAGCGACTAACTGAGGAAGGACATTTGTAGGTACAACACGTAAGCATATTTTGCAATATAATAGGTCTATGGACTCGTCGTAATCCACCAGACAGAAGCAAGTCTGGGGCCTTACTGGAGCTAGGTGGCCTCTCCAGCTCCCAGGAGACTGCTGTCCAAGCCACCAAGCCCCATAGCCCTGGAGCCTGAACTCCATCTGTAACGGGAGGGACAGCCCTGCCTCCAGGTTCCGGGTGGGTGTCCTGGGGAGAGCACCCACGATCCCCGCAGGCCTGTTTCTTTCTGCATGCAAGAAAGGGAGAGAAGGAAGGGAAAGGGGGGAAGAAAGAGAAAGAGGAGGGGGGAAGAAATGATGGAGTGTCCCAGAACCCCCAGGCAGGCTGCCTCTAGGCCCAGGTGCTCCAGAGCTGTGGGGCTGCCTCCTGCCGTACCCCTTCTTCCTGGGGTTTTCCTCATTCTCTGGACAGAGTTCTAGAATAAAGTGCTGCCAGTGATCTGGGTTTCCACACAACCAGGGAGTCCTTGGAGGAGACATGCACTTTGCCCACTTCCCCATGGAGGCCCTGCCCTGCCCAGCCTGGCCCGGGGCTCCCACAGAGCAAGGCAGTCACTCTGAGGGCCTGTGGAAGCTTGGGCTAAAGTGGGAGGAGGGCCACCACTGGCTGCTGGAGCTGGCCTGGCCCTGGGAAAGTGCATGTCCACTCGGCTCCACCGGGCTCCGTGCTGGGCAGGGTGTGTGTGCGCTGGCCTCTGTGGGCCCAGGATAGAAGTTGGCATAGTCACAGGCCTCCCAGTCCCGCCAAGCCACAGGCTAACTCCTTGACCCATGGCCAGCTGGGTTCCAATGGGGACACTCCACCCCAGGCCAGCCTAATGAACATTCCCCTGGGCCCTGTTGCTCGAAATTCTGCGGAGATTCCTGCAGCCCCCTCACTTCAGCAGGACCCTGGATGGGCTGGGACAGAGGGACAGCCTGGCTGGGCTGGCCAACCAAGCGGCACTTTCCATCTGGAGTCTGAGGCGCTTGGGCTGTTTTCTCTGTGCTAGAAATGGCTCCCAACCCTGCACACGTGGGCTCTGCTGACGCCTCCAGCTGGGGGAGGCCGAGCCGGGCCAGCCCCCTCCTTCCCGGTTGGGCAGAGGAAGTGCACACGCAGCACTTGGCTGACTCTGCCTGGCTCCAGGCCAAAGAAGTGAAGAGACCTGCCAGGACACTTGCGGACCCCAGTGTCCAACTGAGCCCAGAAGCAAAGGCTAAACTAGGTCAAATGGGCACTGAGGTGGAGCCAGGCCTGGCTATGGTGCAGGCCGCTCTGGGCACAGGTCTCGCCTGCCGCCCAGCGTGGGCAGCAGAGTGCTCCCACTTCACTTTTGGCTGACCCAAGACCTGAGCAGACTGTTGAGGACGTGGGGACCTCCAGTCTGCGTGCTCCAGCAGTGTCATGGGGGCAGACCAGCAGGACCTTCGAGACACCGAGCCTGCGGGTCTCGGGGAGGCCCTGGACATAACTGGAGCACAGGGCTCCTTGCAAAAGGAGCCACAGACCAGCACAGCCCTTTCTCTGTGTCTTCACTGGGAGTATGAACTTGGGACTAGACAGGCCTGCAGCCTGCTGGCTCCAGCACTGCAGGTTACCGTGTAATCTTGGGCAAGTGTCTCAACCTCTCTGTCTCTGACTTCTCATCTGTAAAAGGTGACAGCAAGAACTCACCTCCTGGGTTATGTGTGAGGATGGCCTTAGGCTTGAGCCTAAGCAGATCCATTTTAAAACTCCAGTTTGAAACCTGCAGTCTCACAGGCACGCCTAACAGAGCCCTCCAGTATGGCCCTCAGGCACAAAGAAGTCACTTCTCCCCACCCTGACAAACTCAGAGTGAAGCCTCTGGCAGGCTGTCCTCCCCCAATAAGGGGGAAAGGCAAGAAAATCAGGGTGGGGACCACCAGACCAGATGTTTTAATCCCAGGGTAAATGATGTCACTGGGAAATCCGGTGGCAACTGATAAGGATTGAAAGGGGGTCAAAATCCCCAAAATTTGGTATAAATAATGGAGCAAGAGAACAGACATTCAGCCAGCTGACACTGATGCCCTCACGCCGAGAGCCTGATGAGGACCTGGACTGACATCCCAACACTTTTCATCGTTGCTGATCCTCTGCATCTTCCTCACCACCCTCAAACTCTACAGCCACATCCTGGCCCTGGGGAGAGCCTCCTCAGCCAGCGGTCAGCTCCACCCCAGGAGAAGCCTGCCTGGGTTCCTGGCCTGATCACTGCGGTCTGAGTGAGCGTGCATCTGGTCTGAGTGAGCGTGCATCTGGTCTGAGTGAGTGTGCATCTGCTGGACTTAGAGCCTAAGGCTTGAGACTTTTGATCTGACACTTGAACTTGGCACGCAGAGGGCATGTCTGTCATGAGCCTGTCACGATTAAGTGTGTTTGCGGTGCTTAGAATTAATCTAGAATGGTTTGCTGTGAACTGATTATGTCTATTGCAGTGACTAGCATTAAGGATTGTCATCTCCTTGATTAAGAACCTATAGAGTGAAATTGTATTGAGTGATCTGAGTGAATAAAGAAAGCACTGACCAGGGCAGAAGTGTGTGGACATTCTTTATCTCTCCCCCTGGACTGCATGAGTTGCACTTTTGCCCCATCGCGACATTATGACAGGACCCTCTGGTGTAGGGAGAGCGAGTGTGCCAGGTGCAAACCAGGCTCCTTCTGAGCCTGGGACCTCAACTCACCTACCACCACTTGTTCCCCTGCAGGGCCACACAGGGAACCTGGGGTCTCCATCCTTGGAGCCTCATAGACACTGAGCCCAAGATGCACCAGGAGGCCTGAGATCACAGCAGTCCTCGGCCCCAAGGTTTAAAGTGGCCCCCAGCCACCCTACCTCGGGCAGGTGCTCCCTACACACACAGCGGCTCCCACAGCTGAGCCCAGCACCAGCTCCAGCACTGGGCAGGCCACGGCCACCAGACCCTGACACTTAAAGGAGCCACCTCTGACGACACTCCCTGAGGCTCTGGGTCCTCCTCCTTCCCCAGCTCCCTGGCTTGTGGCCACATCGCTCCAGTCTCTGCCTCTATCTCCTCCGTGTCTGCACCCTCTCCTCAGTACACCCTTCCTGTCAGAGCCCACCCTAACTCCGCACGCCCTCATCGTCGTTCAACCACTTCTGCAAGGGCCCTATTTCCAAACTAGGCCACGAGGGACATTCCCAGCAGACATGGATGTGGGGCACATGACTGCCCGTCATGGGGCTGAAGCAGAGTCTCAAGGAAAGGCCTACAGATCCAAAGAGGAGCCACGTCCCTCTGTTCCCAGCCGAGGGGCAGCCTCCTGTGCTGTAGTGAGGGTGCAAAGGGCCCTTGCTGGGCTGACCATGCCTGGTCCTCCAGGGCGGGCAGGCAGCCTAGATGCAGTGTAGCTCACGGTATTCACCTTTTAAGCCAGGAGACCACTGCAGGGGCCACCTTGGAGCAGCGCTCTCTGCCTTCACCAGCAGGCACGTGGCCCCAAAGGCCAACTGCCCACAGATTCTGGATTCCCACATGAACCTGAGGCTGGTTCCCCAGGGTGCAGGTTCCAGCCAAGGCCAGAAAGCTGCAACCAGGGCCTGAGCCACTCACCTTGAAAGATGTACAGAGTGGACACTCAAAGACTGCTCAGAGGGGTTGTATGGAGACCACCCTGCAGCTGGGGGTGGGAATGATGTCCCTGGATGAGGACCAGCCAGGTCCAGCCCTCCTCTAGCAGGTGAAGCAGAGACCCAGGGAGGAGGCTGCCCTAGGTCACAGGCCAAGGAAACCAAGCTGGGCCTGCCACTCATGTCGCGTGGGCAGAGGGCATCTCCCCCTTTCTGTTGCCTCACCCCAACAGCACCCACCTGGCCTGGGTGTCCTGCGTGGGTGCTCATGTGCAGTGCCCACGTCCTGTCTTCAAGCATGAGCACAATAGACAGCAATAGACAGGCTCTGAGATGCCCACGAGCCTGCCCTTGGCACTCATGCCTTTGAACAGCCTCCCGAGTGTGGGTAGGGCCTGCAGCTTACCTCCATGGACTCCAGCAAAGGTGGAGGAGCGTCGCCGAAAAACATCACTTCTGTGATCGTGTGACACAGACCAGCTCCGGACTTGCTGCTGTGTTCTGAGCTGGCCTCTGGAGAGGCTGACGGTGAGCATCCCCCTGGCCTCAGCTCTCAGGTCCCAAGTGCTGCCCACAGCCACAGGAGTGTGGGTACCCCACCCTAATCTCTGTGCACCCCTCAATACTGTGTGGATACACTCCTCACCCGGCACGGCCCCAGTCTAGCCCTGGGCAGGCTCAGAGCCTGGGGTGGCAGGCATGGGGACAGGCCCGACACACTTCGGCATCAGTCCAGACATACTCTCAGGGCTGCACCCCAAGGCCCACAGTCACCCAGCCAGGGCCCAGGAGCTCCCCTCCTGCTTGATGAGGGGTGGGCAAGGTCCCACAAAGAACAAGCCTGCAGGGTGCAGGAGAACAGGCACCGTGGAATGGCTGGGGGCTTTGAGACTGTGCAGGAGATGTGGTCTCACTTCTACACACCAGGGTCTGCAGGGGCAGAAACAGCCTTCTAGAATCTGTGCCACAGGCCTGGGTTATCATCCCCTAGGCGGAGACCAAGGCTGCAGCAGCCTGCTCAGTGCTGAGGCCCTGTGAACAGGTCGGCCTGGGCTGGTGGTGTTTTCCAGCGCACACCCTGGTTCCTTCTCTCCTCACCACCCCTCCTGGCCTGCACCCTCCGTGGGCCCCATGCACCTGGGTGATGATGCCTGCGTGGCCCTGGATCCTTGGCACTGAGCTCCTGGAAACCAGAAGCCCCCTCTTCTCACCCACGGACACACTGAGCCTGGCGTAGGCCCCCAGGTCCCAGGGAGGAGTGTGGCTCTACTGGGGTCTGAAACAGCTCTGAAAGAACAAGGCCTCTCCATGCCCCACCTGCCTGCCTCAGCTGTAGGGACAGTGGCCTTTAACCTGGCTGAGAATCTCCACTTCCGAGAACAATTCAGTAAGAGTGCCCACCCCCCTGGCTGTTTTAGTCTTGTGCAGGAACGCTACCCAGCCCGCTGACGTGGGAGGAGCAAAAGTTCAAAGCCAGCCTGGGCAACTTGCCTGTCTCCAAACAAAGAAAATAACAACAAGGGCTCGGGATGGGGCTCAGCAGTACTGTCCCCGGTTCAACCCATAACAAAACAAAAATCCAAAACCTCAATAACAAAAACTATACTGAGAGTTCCACAAATTGAAACAAACTCCTGAAAGGGGAGTTATTCAAGAATTTACTCTCTACCGTGAAGATTTCTGAAGACCAAAATACTGACCAGAGTATGAGGGCAGAAAAAAATCCGCAGGTGCCAGTGAGCACACAGGTTACCGGGCACTTGAACTATGTCCAATGTGTGTTGACTTCACCTGGGTGGGCCGTCCCTGTGCCAGAAACTAGACAGGGCCAGGGTCCCTAGACACTCCCCAGGGTGGGGGGCCAACCCCTAACTGGAGTATGGCCATCAGGGCTCAGCAGCCCCCACAGCCTGACACCTGCCTCTCTCTCCCTGGTCCAGCCTTGTCTGGGGCTCGGCGTGCACAGCCACACCCCAATACAGGGCGCAGCCTGTGCGGGTGCTTAATAAACACTGCTCCAATGCACACACCAAGGGTGCTTTTAGCTCCAAATGAGGTGCAACTCCTTCTCCTGGCCCCAAGCATCACCCTGGACAGTGGCACCCTCACCACCTCTGCCCTGCACAAGGGCAAAGCTACTGCCTGCTGTGGCAGCCCCAACTGGGAAGGACAGAAAAGCCCCCCCCAACCCCCGCAATCAATCAGAACAACAGGGAAGGCACCTTCGGGCCTCTTTTGATAAAGAATCACGGCCTCCTAACTACCCAAGGAGTAGAAATTAACTGGCTCTCGCGTTCTGTCCCGGGGGAGCCCTGGAGGCCTGCCCTGTGCCCTATATAGGCCGCCCACTCTCTGGCGACTGCCTTCCCCTCAGGGCCCTCCGCTTCCTCGGCTGACTGCCCAGCTCTACTCAGAACTGCACAACAGAGCTCCTGCACAGGGCAGCTGGGCCCCAGGTCCCTGTCCTACCTTTCATCATAGCTCTTCCTGGCAGTCAGATGCTCTGGCCACCACTGGTAGAGGGGACCCAGGCACCTGACACTGCAGGGCCAGGGTGGCATGAGAGCAAGGTCGCAGGACAGCTGGAGTTGCTGCGGCCTGCTCTTGACCCTGGCCACAGTGGAGAGATGTCCAAACAGTGTAACTCAAAGGTCCCCATCATGCACCAACTAAATATCATTGGGCTATACTGGCATCAAACTGTGTCACTTTATCAACCAGATTCACTCTGAAAATATGCTCCACCTGCCACAGAGGGGACCCAGCGCAGTGCCCAGGCAGAGCGAGAGGCAAACAGTCCACCCGTCATACCGCATGCCCTCTGGCCAGTGCCTCCCAGGAAGGAGCCCCAACACAATGACCCCAGCCCTAGCAGCTGTGTGACTCTGGTCAGTTTTTTTTCAAACTTTAAAAAAAATATTTTGTAGTTGTAGGTGGACACATCTTTATTTATTTTAACGCAGTGCTGAGGATCAAACCCAGTGCCTCACAGTGAGAGGAAGTGCTCTACTGCTGAGCCCCAGCCCCTCGACACGGCTCTGGACTTCGGATTGCTCCCATGGCACCAGGTCACGGGCACCTCACCTGCACAGGCCTAAGCCGTGCCTGGCACAGGCAGGTGTACTGCAAGCCCACCAGCTTCCTCCCAGCACTGCCGAGCCATGGGCTGCAGGAAGCAGGGGCTGTGGGGCGGGCGACCCAGGGCATCCTGGAGGTAGGGCTGTGGGGCCACCCGCCCTAGAGTGCCGCAGTGCCCACAGCCACCTTCCCTGTGAGTTCTCTTACTCAAGAATAGAGCCCAGAGCACCCTCACCCAGAGCCACACCGCTACTGGAGACTACTGGAGACCACGAGCAACACATCCTCACTGCAAGTCCCCAGGACATACTGTGGGAAAGTAAGTGACAGACCAGCGTGTGATGAGATCTTTTATGCAAATTGTGGAAATAATTGTAAGCGTAAATACATAGGGACTGTTTACCTGGAAGCAATCAAGAAAAACTGTCAAAACACTCCTGTGGAGGGCCCATGGAGGACAGGAAGGCACAGATACATTCTGAGCCTTGCACAGGAACCCCTTCTGATCTCGCGGCCACCTGGCGCAGCCAGGTGAGGGCTGTGCCCGCTGCTCGGCTCTGGGAATTCACATCACAGAGGCCTGAGGCCTTTCAACGCAGAAGCCAGGGGACTGAACCAGCAGTGTGCCTGCAGAGTTTCAGCCGCCCCTGGGGAAGAGGCTGATGTGGCAGCTCCTGCTGGTTAGCAGTTGCCCAAGAAGGATCTGAGTGGATGCCCCAGCTGGCCCCTTGAGGAGACCTGCTGAGAATCTGCATTGTCTGATGTCACAAGGCTGGGTGCATTTGGAAGTGGCTGTGTTGAAAATAAACCCAGTCTCGGCTGGGGTGTCCCGAGTCCCCTGCTCCTCTGGTCTCTGTGTGAGATGCTTGACCACCGTGACGTCTGCAGGGAGTCCAGAGAGGCCGCTGGCACAGTACAGGGACCATTAGGGGGCCTGTCTTTTCTTCTTAGAGGCCTGGGGTGGCCTCAGCTCCCCAGGCCCGTGGGCAAATGGGCAGCAGGCAGAAGGCAGCACGCAGCCATCGGGATGATGGGTGAAGAACCAACAGATGCGAGTCTTGAAGGCCTCAGAGGACAGACTCCGCTTGGCTTCAGGTGGTTTCTCCCTCTGCAGCTCCCGTCTCCAGTCGCGAAGGTGGACTCGCCCATTCAGCACTGAAGAGCAGGAGACACAGCTGAGACGTCGACCACAAGCCCACTCACTCGTGGGTCTGTCGACATCTGCTGGGTGGGTGGCAGTGGTGCAGGGTGCGGGGTCAGAGGTGCAGAAGACTGCACCAAGGTTCTCCCCTGGTGGAGGGAGGAGGCAGTGCCCCAGTGTTGGGAACCTGGGTGCACAGTGGGTTATCAAGCGGGAGATGGCCAGGAAGGCCTTGGTGAGCAGGAGAGGTGCAGAGGGTGGCGGCGAGCCCCGGACTGATCCAGAACCAGCCAGTGAGGAAAGAGGGAGCCTCAGGGGGACAGCATTGCCTGCCATCCTGAAGGGAAACACTTGGAGGCATCTGGGCTGGGGGCTGGCCTTCACACACACCAGCAGAAGACAGGCGAGGCAGGAGGGGAGGGTCCCCTCTGGGCAGCCTGAGGTGGGGGCTGTGTGCAAGCCCTTCTATCATCTGCCCCACACTGGGGTCACACAGCGCCACAACCAGAGCCCCTCCAGATGTCCATGGTGGTGATGGGGGCTGCAGGCCTGGACACATGGAGACGAGGGCAGCTGACCCTCCCGAGCACACTGATGCAGATGCCTGCCTGGAGGCCCAGGCCTGTAGCAGAGGGACCCAGGATGGCCAGGACTGACTCAGAGCTGGGGGGCTGGGTGTGACCAGGCAGGGCAGCTGCAGGCCACTAGAGCCTGCTTGTGAGCCGATGGGCAAGCAGGGCTAAGGACCAGGCCACCCAGGTCAGGCTTAGGCTCCCCCTGGGCTTCTCCTCGGCCACTTCATTCCAAGAAGCCACCAGCTCCATGTGAACGCAGCCAAGGAAACCAAACCCTTCCTGGTTTTCACCGGAAACTATAAACCCACCCAGACAGGAAGGCTGAGAGAAACAGGGCTCCTACTGAGCAATCTGGCGCCCACTTCCAGAAGCTGAAGAAGAGCATGTACAGCCCCAGCCAGCCTCCACAGCACCCCATGTTCTGCAGGGCCAGCCCACCTGGCTGCCCTCACGTGACCCTTGGTGGACATTCTCCTCTGAAACCAGAGAAATAGGATCAACAGAGGCGCCTCGTTGCATGGATGGGCCTAAGAGGGGTTTGTTTTCAGGGATGCTCAAGCCCTAAGGCTGTGTGACGCTGTGGGCAACCTGATCTCGGGCCAGGGCACCTTTAGGACACTGACCTTCCCACAGTAGCACCTTCTGGAGAGGCACAGGGCATAACACAGTCACTGGGAACCCCCTGAAGTACGCCTGGGAGGAGCCCTGGTGCAGATAGGAGCATCCACCAGACTCCCCATGGGGCATATGACTCCATACACCAAGGAGTCTCTGGTCCGGCCTGAAGCCCCCCACTCATGCCATCCTGGACTCTCCCCACAGGCAGGCTCCTCACAGCAGTCCCTTCTGGGGCAGCTCTGTGAACTAAGGCCCACTACTCTGGATTATGGAACGACCCTGTAGGTCAGGGAAAAACAGACCCAGCCAGGATACCTCAGGCCCAGCAGTGGGCATCAATGACAGAGGGACCCCAGAGGGGGCAAAGGATGGCTCCTGGTCTACTCCCAGGGCAGAGCACGGCTTGCTGCCAGCCCCTCCTGATACCTGAGCTCCCATTCTGGGCAGACGAATGCGAGGACCAGAAGGGCAGCCCTCCAGAGGCATACACTCCAGCCGGCCCCAAGTCAGACCACCAACAGCGCTCCTCCTACAGAAATGTGTTCCTAATTTTAAAACAGAATCACAGAACAAAATCCGCTCCAGCTAGCCCACTCATACTGTCCCTGATGGCACTCCTCCTCCCTCCGTGGGCGTTTCTGGACTGCAGGCAGCCTGGAACTGCTGCCTCCTCCCCTGCCCAGACACTGGCACTCCCTCAACCCAGGGCGCTGAGCAGCCTGCGGAGAAGGAAGCAAGCCCCAGGAGCGCCAGCACCGGGCGCTCCACCAGCCAGGAGCCCTTGGGCAAGTTCCTCCTCCCTCTGAACTGTGCCCACACCTTGAGAGGGGGAGGCCCTCTGCACCCGAGTGCAGGTCAGAGGGGGAGGCCACTGCACCCCAGCACCAGTCAGATGGCACGTGCCCATCAGAGGCTGCCTGCTGGCACAACTACCTATGCTCCATGTGGGCTCTGGCAGCCTGGGCAGGAGCGGATGCATGATCAGTGGGGCTCCAGCAGTGTCGGCCATGCTGCAGCCCAGCACGACGCCACACAGGGGTGCTGGCACTAGCTGACCCAAGTCATGTGAAAGAGCATTCCCTTCCCACTCTCACAAGCCCTTCTCCAGGCCAGCCACGTTAGTCTGAAAAACAAAACAAAACCTCAAAGAGAGATAAGACCCAGCTTCAGTGCATATTTTTTGCATGACTGGAAGAGAATGTTTATTTGGCCCCACCTAAAAAGAAGTGATTCCAAAAATAATTTTGCCCCCAATGTGAACTGAACAGAAAAGCAACTTTATAGTATTTATAATGAGGAGAAGAAGTGCTCATCAGGAAGTCAAAGAAAACAATGTGCAGAAAAACAAAGAGCAGGCCTCCCGCTCCAGGAGGGTTTGAATTGGTCAAAGCTTTGGGGAAGGAAGAGCAGCTCCAGGCACAGCTGCCCAGGGACCTGGGGTCCCCTCTCCTATACCCACCCCAACACAGGGCTCCAGGGCATTTGTAGGTGGCCCCGTCCCAACAGCACACCACCCCATGGGAAGTCAGCCGCCTGAGCAGCCAGGTTACCGAGGGCAGTGGGTGTGCAAGTGGGCACAGCCCCTCTCACCCATGGGTAATGTGCACGCCCAGGCTCCTGTGCACACACAGGGCAGTGCATGCACACCTATGTTCCTGCATAAACAGGGGACAGGGCTCAATATATGCGTGCGCAGAGGACAGGGAGGAGGAGCTGGCAGCACGCCACCCTCAGGAGGCCCAGGGTCTGCTGGCTCAGGTACGAACAGCACCTCCACCACCCGTGTGTCCCTGCAAGGTCCTTTCCACCACCCAACCCTGAGCTGCTTCTGACCACCTGTCCTGGGTCTTGGGGTCCACACAGAGTAATAAGAGGGGGGCCCCAGCCCGCGCAGCCTTCAGGAGGGCGTCACACAGAAACAGCATCAAGCTAACCCATGCGGCGTGGCACAGGTCATGACTGCCCCCTGGGTAACGGTGGAGCCAGGCTGCGTGAGGGCTGAAGGCGGCGCTGCACAGGACCCTCAGGCAACAGCAGTGACTGCTGGCGACGGGGGTCCTCATCATCGCTGTGTGCCAGGTACAGACCCAGTTCTTCTCGGGCCACAGCAGCTGCACCCCATAGGCTCCCGCCCCAGGCCCTTGCACACACTGCTCCCTCTGCCCCCAATACTCATCTCTGTCCTCCCAAATCCCTGAGTGCTCTTCTCCTTCCAGCCCAGCTCAGTGTCGCCTCCTAAGTCAGGCCTTCCTGAGGGCCAGTTGGGCCCAGGCTGATCTCCCTGCACACTGCGGCTCTCACAGGAATGTGTGCTCTGGATGCTTCCAGTGTGCAGGTGGCCAAAGACAAAGCGGACGGTAACCACCACCTGGGAATGCTCTAGTGTGGCATGAGATCCAGCCAGCAGGCCTTCCCAAGGCTTACCTGCTATGCCTGAGCAACAGGTGGAATGAAAGCAGTTAGTGAGTACATCCTGGATGGACAAGGGCCTAGGCTAGGGCAGGCCAAGCTGGACTAGAGGCAAGGGAACCCAAGAGGGAGAGATGGTCACAGTCCCACACAAGGAAGGAGGGTCCTAAGTGACCCGGTGGGCACAGGGAATTTGCGCCCTCCCCAGGGTCTTCTGAAAGTGTTCACTTCCCCCAAGATGAAGAAGGAGGAAGGGGAGAGCAAAGCCGAGACCTGTGTGGGACATGCCGCAGCCCGCAGCCCGCACTCCCGCCCAGGTTGGCCCTCACCTTCGAACACCTGGTGACTGTTCCTGAGCAGTGTCTGCAGGCCTCCACACTCGCGCTTCAGCCTTTGCAGCGTCTCCCTGTCCAGCTCCCTGGCCACTTCCATCAAGGACAGGCTCTCTGTTGAGAAGTGGGGTTTCCCCAAACAACAATGAGACATTACAAACGGGAACCAGCAGATGCGGCTGGGTCCTGGTTCAATCCCCTCCTGCAAATTCAAATTCCTCAGAGCGCCAGTAGCCGGCCTGTACATTGGGTTCAATGGAACCCAGACCTCACAACAATGGGAACTACAGGAGCAGTGGCTCTGCCATCCGAGCTGCACAGACAGCGTAACACTGTGCAGGACCAGGACCCACTCTCCTGTGCAGGCTGAGCGTCGAAGGATACTGCCAGAGTCTGGTGGTGGCCTGGGTCCCTCTCCTCCCTGGTACCCACAGCATCTGAAGCCAGGGAGGCAGGGCAAGGGGCAAGCCTGCTGTCCAAGCCTTCCTAGGCTGCTCCAGCCACAGCCACCAGCCGGGCCCTAGCTCCAGGTAGGCCAGCTGCGGCACGGAGAGCTGGGTGTGAGGTAAGAAGCAGCACTGCAGGCAGGAACTGCAAGAACCAAGGGCGCCAGAAGCCACCTGTGGGCCAAGTGATCCAGGATGTACCTCAATCCCCAGGGGAGCAGCTTCTTGCACCCAGGAGAGATCTAAGGGCCTCCAGCTAGCCTTGGACCTGCAAATACCGTTCTAGGGTGCTAGCACCTGGCCTCAGGGTTTCCACAGCAGGCAGGACTGGGGCCTACCACCAGTTGGCTCTAAGTTTGGAGTGGTTTTTCTTTGTTCACCACTTTTAGACCCACCTCAGCATCGGGGTTCCGGTCCTGTGCCCAGCTAGCCTGCCGCCTCTACCCCTGGCTGTGCCTACTTAGTGGACCACCCAAGGCCCTGTAACCTGGGGGCCGGTCTGTAGTTATGCTGCCAGATCAGCCACCTGACTAGAACCACCCTGGCCCAACAGTGGCTCCTAGGGCCCTGCAGGGCTCTGCTGACTAGGCTGTCCTGTTTGGACACTTTCTGGAGAACAAGCTTGTGGTCTTGCCACATCATGCACAGGAGAGGGCAGCAGGTGAGAGGGGACTTGGCCAAGGAAGGAGCCACTGCCTCCACCTGAGCAGGAGCCAGTCCCATGCTGTTCAGGGAAAGGGCTCCTTGCTGTCCTCCAGCTTCCCAAGACTCCAGAAAAGCAGGTCTGCAGCACCAACCCCAGCAGACGGCCCACACTGCCCCCTGGTGGCCAGCCAGTGTCCCTGCAGGGAAGGAGTCCACCTCCTTATTGAGACCCAGGAAGTTTTAGCAGGAGAACCATCGTTATAAATATAATAACAGCTAGGTGCAGTGCTGCACCCCTGTAATCCCAGCAACTTGGGAGGCTGAGGCCAGACGATTCCAAGTTCAAGATCGGCCTGGGCAACTTAACAAGGCCCTAAAGAACTTAGCAAGACCCTGTCTCAATATAAAAAATAAAAAGGGATGAGTTGTGGCTCAGCAGTAAGCAGTCCTGGGTTCAATCCCTGGCATCAAAAAAATAAAATGAAATGAAAATAAATCAATAATACAATAACAGATCATATTTTGGCCCGCCTCTCTCAAATGCCACTAATCTCAGACAATGAAACAATCAGATGCAACTGCTTTGATCACAATGGATTCTTTCGAGGATTTCAAGAATTAGCAAATCTTAACATTTCCAAATTCTAGCTGCACATTCAAGGGAACAGTGCTATTTCCTGGCATTCGGTACCCTGCTTTCTAGCTGTATCATTTCTATGGTTGGGAGTAAGCAGCCCCAGCCTCTGGAGTGCATTTAACTACTAAGACCCACAATTGATGCTGGTGAGCCAGCAGGAGTGCGGCAGCCCCCAGTGTGGATGGCCTACCTCCTCCATTCCAGGTCTTCAGAACTCCTTCCTGGGAACTTCCTGTGTGTAACTTCTTTCCACCTAACAACAAATTTGCCACTTGCAAAACCACTTGATCAATAAAATCTCGAGGGAGGGAAGCGCAGTTCCTCACAGGCTCAGCCTTTTCCCTAGGGTGGAATCCAGGCAGCCAGAGCTCCACAGCCGGGGTCCCTGCTCCATGGGCAGCAGTGCAGGCCTCAGACACACCCTTGGCCTCTGCACCCAAGGCTCTGTAGGCTTCTCTGTCGGCAGCCACCTGAGGTGCAGCAGAAGGCTGTCCACCAGGCAGGCTCCGGGGGTAGCCCTGCCTACTGCGAATATACCGAGTCCTCTGCTCATCCATCCAAACTTCTTCAGAGGGTGGGTACGTTCTGGATTTTCCAATGAGACACACCTGGATTTAAAAGAGCAACGTAAGCATTTTGGCAGGCTCACATACTCCAGCACTTCTCTACCTATGGAACTCCCTTATTCTGGAATACAAACCACACAAGAATTTAAGTCATCTGTGATGAACCCGTTTTTGAAAATTTTTCTGGCGGTGCTGAACCTCATGCATATTAGGCAAACACTCTACCATGGGGCTATGTTGCCAGCCCCAAGATCCTTATTTTAAAAACTAACATTAACGTACATGACCTAGAAAAACTAACAATAAAAGCCCATGAAAATCTCATGACTCAGCTTCAGAGGTATGCAAAGGCCAACAAAGCGGCTTCGCAGCACACCCCGTTCCAGACACATCACTTGGGCTCACCCTCAGTGGATGACCACATCCACCCCATGAGCAGACAAGGGATTCACTCTGCAGAGCTCCCAAGGGGACAGGGAGAGAAGGCACCTGTGTCAACCCTGCCACAGCAAGGACACACAGGCCCTGGAGAGTGCTCGGTGCCGTGTGGGTGCTCAGTACACCCTAGCTTCCTTCCTCCTGAGTAACTGAATGAAGGATGGGCCCTAGGGTGGTGGTCATGGACATCTTCTCCAGGCACCAAGCAGAGGCAAGTCACAGAGGATGTGAGAAGCCAGTCCAGTGACACCAAGCCTCCCCTGCTACCCCAGCTGCACCTGAGGTGGGACCGCAGCTTCTCTGCTGGGAGCAAGGCCGAGCCTGGCACGCATTCAGCTCTGAGAACACCCAGACAAAAGATGAGGCAGAGTCAGGTCTCTGACAAGTAACCGGACCTCAGATGCAAATAGCAGGACAGTGGGACCTCTGACTCACCAGGGGCCTGAACTCTAGTCGATTCCATCAACCAACCCAACCTCAAAAGTCAGACTTGCCCAAACAGAGACATGAGGGGCAACAGCGAGAAGATGCTAAAGGACATCTGCAAAGCAGCGATGAGGGTGACTGCAGGGACCCAGCTGCCCACGTACGTGGACACCAGCACATCCCCAGGACCACAGCACACCTACTCTCTTGGTGGATGGAATCCTGAGGCAGTCTTCTTCCATGTGGAAGCCACAGGAGAGCCCCACTTCCCGAACAAAGTCCAAGTACTCCCGGTACTGCGTCTTCCTGCTCTGCCTGCGGCAGAACCTCCCCGTGAAGTCAAAGAAGCAGCAGGGCAGGACGAGGAACCGGCAGGCATAGGAGGACCTGCAGACAGCCACAAGAGACCCGAGCCTCAGCAGAGAGCCACATGGGGGCCACACAGGGGCAGAACAGCCAAGATTGTTCCTGGCAAATGTTTTTTTTTTTTTTGGTAGAACTGAGGATTGAATCCAGAGGTGCCCTATCACTGACCTACACCCCCAACCCTTTCTATTTTCAGACAGGGTCTCACTGAGTTGCCAAAGCTGGCCTTGAATTGTGATCCTCCTGCCTCAGCCTCCTGAGCTGGGATCACAGGTGTGTGCTATCTCACCCAGCACGGCAACATGTTTTATATTAAAGAATGAATTAGTCTTTCCCAAGTTGTGGGGAGCCATATTGAGTTACTGAAGCCAGATTTAAAGACAGGTAGTCAGTGTAGTTAGGTAAATCGGGTCTAATATCGAGTAAGATCCAAAATGGAGGCCATGTTGAGAATGAATTCCGGGAAAAGCAGAACAACTCTGTTAATGTCCCCAAGGCCCAGAGCCCATCCCAAAGAAATGTTAATGAAACAGCTCCCAGCAAACTTGGAGATGCTAACCCAAAAGTCCTTTCTGCCCAGATTACTCCTTTGGCCCACCTGTGCCCCATCCCTGACAGAACAAAGGACAGGAATGTGACAGGAATGCAAGAAGACCTTAGCTATAAAAAGGGGAGACAACCACACTTCTTCCTCTGGGAGAAGTCTTTTCTGCTGTCCTTTAATAAACTTCTACTTTCCACTCTGACCTTGCCTTGGCGTGCTTCTCTGGTGTTACTTCAACAGCGGTAACATTATCATGCCTTCCAGTCCTGATGCACCATGGAGATCTGAAAGATCACTGTAGTCTGGCACAGTAATGCCGTGACTTGTGACTCGGTCTTTTACCCCACTGGCAAGGCCAGTCTTCTGAGTAGGCACACCCTGGGGTTGAGTACACTCACCTGTTCTTTTGTAATCCTACCCCTTGCCCTGTTTGGGATAGAATGTTCCATGGAAATTCCCTTTGTGTGTCCCCTTCTCTTACTCTGCCTTTGGGTGTGGCCTTCCTAGATGTCAGCCAACCTGCTGACAGCAGACATCTTGAAGCTAGACTCAACCCCCTGAAACCTGACCCCTTGCCTCATTTGAATGGCTTCTCCCCAATAAAAGGTTTCAGCCCTCTCGTGCTCTCTCTCTCTTTTCACAGACCCTTAAGGTCAGAGGAGCCGTCATAGGACCCAAAGAAAAAGGTATCTCTGTCTCTTGTGTGGTTATTTTGTGCAGCCCAGTTCACCTGGAGTGACCCTGAGTGTTTTACTCGTGAGGAACGAGACACCAAGTGAATATCTAAAAACAATGCAGCGCAGTGTATCTTTTCAATACAATGTGAATCTAATTACTTGAGCAAAGTATAATTTCCCACCATAGTTATTCTTATCATTGTGATCCAAACATTCAGAATACTTTGAGATTAAGCACTTGGAGTCCTTAGCTAGGAGTAAGAAACTCAGAGGAAGACACCATAAAGACTGGGTGCAGACCTGACCCTGGAACTGCAAGTTCAGACAGTTCAAAAGATCCCTGGGCAAAGGAGACCTGTCGCGGAGCCTCCAGGAGCAGCCCCCCACCTCACGGAGGCTCTAAGGGCAACCCATGTCTCACAGACGCAGAGAGCTCCATCTGGAAGACATCGTGGCTGTAAAAGGTCACCTAATGACAGAGTCTGCCTTTGTTATCTGACAGCATCTTTCAACACTGGACATAGATATTGCACAGTAAGAGTGCCGACTCACCTGGCTGCTATGACTGGAATCCAGGGTGTGAGCTCATCAGAATGGTTACCAATCAGCCAATCAACACCAGGGAAAAGGGTCTCATCACTCGGGGTGATCACGTCTTCCTTAAAGAATGGCACAAAAACAGGAGAAAATGGCAAGTCGACGTGGAGCCACCAAGGCAGCAGGACAGAGGCTGTGGAGCCACACACCACAGGGCCACAGCGCACGTGGGGCATGCCCTTTTTGGCCTCGCTGCACCTCAGTCACCAGGAGCAAGGTGATGACCCTGCCCATGCCAGCCCTCAAGGGCACAAATCATTGGCAACTGTTAGGGTCATCCCTGGGGACATGACTAGCCCTTTTCGGAGTGCTGATCTCCTGATAATTAAGAAGATGGTTTTATATGAACCCAATAAGTAGCTACAGGAGAGATGGGACACAGGAACTGTCTCCCTCTGGCAGCAGGAAGAAGGAAGATGGGCCAGGGAGAGCAGCCAGGCCTGAGGCTAGGACAAGGCACCATCGCCATACCACCCAGAGCCTCCCACGGAGAGAAGCCAGCTTCACAAAAGCAAAGCACAAGCGAAGTCACACACACACCTAGCCTCAATTCTGTGCTGCTGCTCCAGTTGCCTTCCGTGAACCCTCGGACAGCGAGTAAGCCTCCCGACCCAGCCCCTGCCAGACAACGCCTCACATGCTCCTGAGGCTGGCGGCCATCACCAGTTACTGATGGCAACATTCCCACAAACCTCCACACCGCAGTGGGGGAAGACGGGCCAGCAGCCACCACAACGGCCTTCCTTCTGTAGGTGCAGCATGATGCCCAGGGAAGAGGCAGAACTGTCATCCGCAGTCAGAACACATGGGAAGGTATGTGACCACTCACCACTCACCACTCACCACTCAAGGGCACGCCTCACAACAAAGCCACCCGAGCAGGCCTTTTGCAGACGTGAAGTATACAAGAGCAGAGCTGAAATCCTATAGTCTTTCTGGTCCTTAAATAAGGCATGTGCTTTTATTTACACAGATGTTGAAAAAAAGAAAATGGTACTGCTGGACCTACAGTAAGTGCCCAACCTACAAGCAGGTGAAACAAGTCTTTGGAGATATGATTCTTTTATTCCCTCCCAACCTAGGTTTGAGTCTGCCCGTCTGGCTCTTCATGTGGCTTGAATTAATTGAGCCCTCCTGTACACCTGTGACTGCCATAACTGCCCCTGAGCCTCTGGCCACAGTGCCGTGGAAACAAAGCCCTCCTGTCTACTTCATGAAAAGCCTTCACTGGCATTGGGAATACAGCAAACTGCAACTTTCCTACTTCATACATAGTTTCACAAAATTAAGTCGGTTTGCAACCATCACAATGCAGCCATTACCAACAGGTGTTTTGTTTTAAAGCAAAAGAGGTTTTTGAAGGACAAGAGGTGGTCTGACACACTTGACCTTTGAAGTTCTAGACTGGCCCTCCAGGGAAATCACTCAGCTGATCAGGAGGAAACACTTTACCGGGAAATCTATAAACACTGTGTATTAGCGAACAAAGCCACTCTTGTGGAACCACAGTCCTGAGCACAGAACTTGTGATTGGAACTCAGTGGGCTTCTACCCCCACCTTGGAACACAAGTCAGCACCTTCAGACCAAAGACAAAGCTTTAGGGGCAAAAAGAAAAACAGATCAGAACCAGAACTCTCCAGGCAGGGTCTCCCCAAAAGAGCCAGAGGCAGGCTGCTGGGGAGCCTCTGAGGAATGACGAGAACCTCCTACCCACTCTTTTTTTTGAACATAAGTTCTTCTTTTAAATTTTTTTTTTAGTTGATGGACCGTTATTTTATTCATTTACTTATATGTGGTGCTGAGAATGGAAGCCAGGGTCTCACACAAGCTAGGCAAGGGCTCTCCACTGAGCTGAGCCCAGCCCCACCTCCTACCCATTCTCCAGAGCACCCACACCAGCCAGCCCTTCCCTGAGGTCCTGACTGTTTGAACTTCTTACCCAAAGAAAGGGAGGCCTCAGGACACTGGGATTTAAAGTCAGCTATTACTCTTTTGTTGTTGCTGCCATTATTGAGCCCAGGGGCGCTTAACCACTGAGCACATCCCAACCCTGTGTATTTTTGCTTTGAGACAGGGTCTCGCTAAGTGCTAGGGCCCCAAGTTGCTGAGGCTGGCCTTGAACTTCTCACCCACCCCCGAGTCTCCAGGGTCATCGGCCTGGCCACTTCAGCTCACTCAACTTCACTCCGTTTGCTTTGATCATCAACCTCACAGTCCACATCAGGGGCCACTTTTGCTAGGTGTACAACAATCAGCGTCTGCACACACCCACAGAGCCTTCCCCAGCACATGGCCAGCTGACCAAAGGTCTTCAAGCCTGAGGTTTTACAAGTATTTTTTAACTTACTATAACACATGAACATATAAGCAATTACAAATCCCTCTAGAACAAGCAAAGAATAAATTTAGAATAAAAGCCATTAAGACACAGGGCAGCTGGAGCAAACTCCCCTCCTCCGGTGCTCTCTCCTTTTTGGCAATATTATTCTCTGCTTTAAAAAGCAACAGAAAACATTAAAAGTGTCCTGAAGACTTTTACTTTCTTACCTTTACTTTTTTTGGGGGGGGCGGGGGAGACTGGGGATTAACTCTGGAGCATTTGACCACTAAGCCACACCCCAGCCCTATTTTGTACTTTATTTAGAGACAGGGTCTCACTGAGTTGCTTAGCGCCTCGTCTGCCGGGATTTGGCTTTGAACTCGTGATCCTCCTGCCTCAGGCTCCTGAGCCACTGGGATTACAGGCGTGTGCCACTGCACCAGGCTTTACTTTCTATTTATGGGAGAAATAATAATACCTGCTGCCTGTTTCAATGGCAATGTGGGTCATGTGGGGGTTGGGAGATAAAGGAAGGAACTCGGCTGAAGAGCACATGGGGCTCACATTCTCCTCTCCACTCTCCAAGGAACAATAAAAAACTGTTTTCATTTCTCAAATCAATATTCTGCCCTCCAGTAGATGGGACTCTGACCTGTCATAGTCATGCCTTTGACTCCATGGACAAAGGCCTTCTAGTAATCCAGCAGCCTAGCAGCAGAAACAGTATGGTGGGAATGGAGGCCATGCCCATGAAGCTCACCAGAGGGCAGGCAGCTGAGCCCATGAAGCCCCTAGAGAGTGGGGACCAAGCACACACAGCCTCCCCACAGGGTCCTGAACACTCACTGCACTGGAGTGTCCACAGCCTTGCAAGCACCTAAGAAGAGGAGGCACATCACCCCAAGGTGGCATGGGAACACTCTGCAGGAGACGCATGTCATATGCAGCAGGCTCAGGAGGAGGCACCTCTCATGGCCAGAGCTCAGCTTCCACTCCTCAACGTGACCAGAGGGCTGTGGAATCTCAAGTGTCCTATCTCCCTTCCTTTCCACTTTCAGGTCCTGGTGTGCAGGGCTGGCTGAGCCACACACACTCACTCAACAGGTGCCACCGGGATGAGCCTGAAGTCAAGCACATGGGCTGTCAGTACCTCTAATTGAGTTTGGGGTCCATACAAGTCCCAGATTTTCCTTCTTCGGACATCGATCCCTCTGCCTGGATGCTGAAATAGTTTTAGAAACCAAAGATCACATTTAATACGTCACAACAAACCAGCAACAAAAATGCAAGGTCTGCAGGTAGTGCAGCACGCAGGGCAGAAACTGTGCCTGGCAGAGAGGCTTAAACTCCTGCCAGCGGCTCCTGGTCAAGGCTGTGCTTCCAGCACTCTGCTCTTCGCACCTCGGCCGAGCTCCAGCTCTCCCAGGCAAGCTGCTTACTCCCTACCTGGGAGGAGAAGGGTGCTGACACCCCCCCCCCCACCGTGGTCTCCACCTCTCAGCTCCCAGGTCCCACAGGCAACCCGCTTGCAGCGATTACACAAACTCATTCTCGCAAAGCACTGGAAAAGCCCATTTTAACAGCCAGGCCGACTCTGAGTCCAGACAGCAGCAGCCGAAGTGATGCTGTGAACCCTGTGCCTAACCTGAAGAGGAAGAGACTCTAGCAAAAGCCACAGAGCCATACTCACCCCCTCGCTGCAAAGGATGTGGACCAGGAGACCGTTTCCACACCCCAAGTCCACAAAGGACTGTTTGGTGGTCACTCCTCTCTGGGCCCTTTCCTCTTCCCACAGGATCTAAGGAAACAGAAGCGGCAAAGAAAAGCCAGTTTGTAGTTCACATTTTGAAGAATAATCCAGATACAAATCCCTCCTGGGCAGGACACATGGCCACACCTGTGATCCCAGCTATTTGAGAGGCTGAAGCAAGAGGATTTCAAGTGTGAACCAGCCTGGGAAACTTAGTAAGATCCTCTTTCAAAATAAAAAGTGAAAAGGGCTGGGGATGTTGCTCAATGGTACAGCACCCCTGGGTTCAATCCCCAGTACCACAAAATAATCAAAAAACCCAAATGCCACCTGTAACTACATATTGTACTCCCAGGCCTCACTTGAAGCCCTGGCCTCTAGGCAAATGGCACAGGGGAGTCCACTGCTGCTGCCTGACGCTCACTGCATGGGGCATCGAAGCTGCTCTTTCTTTGTTCACCAGGAGTCACATTCAGGGTTGGGGCTGTAATTTAGTGGTAGAGCATATGCTCAGCACATGCAAATACCTGGTTCAATCCCCAGATTTAGGAAAAAAAGGCCGCATTTAAGTGGTCATTTCTGATATGAGCTTTATAGATAAGTTTCTTTACACTTTCTCTTCATCCTTTAAGTTTTGTGTACTTTAATAATCAGAAAAACTGTTATTTCTAAATTAAAAGAACAAGTCAAAGGGAAACTAAAAATGATCTAAATATTGCATAGATAAGAAAATTAAAACTAGGTAGGTGTGGTAGCGCATGCCTGTAATCCCAGTGGTTTGGGAGGCTGAGGCAGGAGGATCACAAGTTCAAAGCCAGCCCTGGCAACTTAGCGAGGCCCCAAGCAACTCAGCAAGTCCCTCTCTCTAAATAAAACACAAAAAAGGGCTGGGGGTGTGGCTCAGTGGTTAAGTGCCCAGGGGTTCAATCCCTAATAACAACATCAACAACAACAAAAAAAAGGAAAATTGAAACTACTAAGTTAAATGGCTGCCCAAATTTAGCTGGCTAGTGAGCAAGCTGAGGAAGGACCCAGGGACAGGGGCCCAGGCCCAAAGGTGGAAGGCATGTGTGTGTGAGAGCCTAGTGCCAGCAGCACCCTGAAGTTGGCTTCAGAGTGTGCTCCCTTCATGCTAACACATGCTAACACATGACAAGCAGCCTACGGCCAGAACACCATAAGTTACAGATGTGGGGACCGTCCTCCCTCCCAGGGGCAACCTCCACACACTGCATGCTGCAGACCTTCTTACCAGCAGGTATGCAGCAATAGCCACGTCTTCATATACAAACTTTTCAGGATCAGTTACTTCAGGCCACACCTAAAAGATTTTCAAGAACACATGAAAATGGTTGTTCCATTTCCCACCACTTCACAGTAAGACATCCTCAAAAGGCACAAGTCAAACTGACCTGGTCATGCAATAAAAGAGAAAACATGACCAGCTCCAAAGGGACAACTTCACACCTGAATGCTCCTACTGTGAGCCTCCCATTAAGACAAAATCACCACACTATGTGTTCAAAACAGGAAGTGTCTGGTGTAATGTGATTAAAACCAAGATGGGGCTGTAGAAATGTACAAAAGATGTGTAGATGAGGCAATCAGATCTCAGAGGAAAATGCCCAACTACAGGAACCGGTTTATCTGGATAAAAACAACAGGGGCTGGGGATGTGGCTCAAGTGGTAGCGTGCTCGCCTAGCATGCAAGAGGCACTGCATTCAATTCTCAGCACCACATAAAAATAAAATAAAGATATTGTGTCCATCTAAAACTAAAAAATATTATAAAACAACAACAACAAAGAAATAGGTGGTGGGGGAGGAAAGAAGAAGGCCAGGAGCTGAACACCAACGCCCTAGCCCGTGGCAGCAGTGGCAGTGTCCCTGCAAAGCAGGGAGGGAGCCTGGGCCCTAAGGCACGTGCAGAGAGACCACTGAGGCCCCCTGGAAGGGGCAAAGCAGGCGCTGGGAAATGGCACAGCCTCACCGCTGAGGTCAGCAAGATGCGCATCGGCATCTGGCCCTAGAGGAATCCCAAAGGCCAGTGCTCACCGCTGGGATTCCACTTCCCATCAGAGTATATGACACCCCTCCAGGGAGCCAGCTCATATAAACAATCTTAAAAGCTGTAAAAACATGAGCAGTACCTTCCTGCAAGTACTGAGTAGTGGGCAGGAAGTTGTGGACACAGGCAAGGCTCTTTGAGGGAATGGGCCCAGCCCCAGGCAGAGGCCCTCCAAACTCTCGGTGCCTCGTGTGATGGACCATCATGGTGCAGGCTGTGGCTTTCGAGTGCCTTGCAGACAGTGACGGTGATGACTGAGGGGCAAGAAACCACAACGTGTGTTTTTCCTGGGAGTACGTTCTCAATACTTGAGCTTTTCGTGTTTCCCTTAAAACACCTTCAAATTCACACTAAAGAATTCTGGTAATTAATTCAATGTTCAATCACTTTCAATTACAATTCCCTTCTGATCTCTTGAAAATATAATGTAGAAAAAAGAGCAAACCTCTCCATCACACATTTTGCCTGGGTGCTGGGCGCCCCTCAAGGCGGGAGCACAGCAGCCGTCACACACTAGGGGGCACATCTGGACTTGGGGTCTGCAGCTGGACAGATCCAGAAGAACCACTCTACTCCAGGGTCTGGTCATGGCACCTCATCTACAGGGGCTCACAGATGTCCCACAGAATTACCTTCACCATTTCTTTGTACTTCTCTTTAAGTTCCTGGTAAACCTGGCTGTACTGCAGGATGGAAATGAGAGAGAGGGTGCTTTTAAATTCACTTTTCTTGCTCTCTACAGACCACTTGGCCAACCTGGCCAGCAGTTCTTCTCCAAGCCAGGTAGGATTGGGATATATAACTCCATCCGAATGCCACCTCTCTGGACAGAAAATTAAAACAGATATGAACCTTTAAAAATAAGAAAAATATGAGTAAGTGGGGCTGGTTTTAATTCTAATTTTAAATTATGTATTTATTCACCAAAAGAACAGAGCAGAAACACACACATGTATAACTATAAAATATTTTACTAAACCAGATGCCAAATGACCTCAAAGTAGTCATGAAAGTTTTGGCTACTAAAGAAAAAAAAAAAAAAAAACACACTTAAGAGCAGAAAGAATTCCTCCTGCTGCCATCTGTGAAGTCCTCCTCGAGTCCCAGGGCTAGAGGGCCGTGCAGAGGACCGTGCAGAACTGCCGGCCCTCCTCCTGTGTGCAGAGCCAGCCCTGCCCCGGCTTCGGGCTTCCTGACTTTGTAGTTTTCATGCGTGTTACTCAAACGTGAGTATACTGGCTCCTCAATACTAGCCAGAATTCCATCACAGAGAAAAGGACATGTGCATGGTCCCCCTGCATGTGCCTCTCATGTATTCTCTGTCAGCAAGGACACAACTGCCCTATGTTCTGCTCTTAGCAGGGCCAGATACACTGAGGCCCTCTCTATGTTGGATAAAGAAATGACAGCTCACAGATCACAGTCCACAGGGGGGCAGGCGGGGACAAACATAGGCTCAGAAGACACCACCACACTTAAGGCCTGCAACCTGGGCAGCACTCTGAGGGACAGAGTGTTAAGCTTATTGGTCAGATGAGAAAAAGCTACAAAAACGAAGGTTTACAGGCAACAAGGGTCCCTAAGAGCACACAAAACAAGGTCTTTGGATAAGAAAGGCTGCTAACTGGTTGCCAAGTGATAAGAGTGAGCAGATGGGCAGTCTTCTGAGAGCCAGGCCACCATGATGCATCAAAGGGACAATTAGCACCATGAGTATTCCATGGAGGACAGATCTGGGAGGGGCTGGAAAGGACCCTTCCTGGACCTCGAGCGAGGCTCTTTGCCCATGTCCCCAGAGGTCCACGTGGCTTCCTCCCTCCCTCCCTCAGGCTGCTTCTTAGTTGTTCCTTTCCCTGCTGGCCTGACATAAAACCAGTGGCCCAACACTGCCATTTTTAATGCAAGGTCATGGGAACAGAGCCACTTTTACTGTTTTGGCTTTCTTCCTAGCACGGAGAACGTATCTTTTGTCTCCTCTGTGAGACTTGCTTAGCTCACATGCCTGGCACGAAGCACATGACAGGTACACAAGTCCAGCCAAAAGGAAGCATGACGAGGAGCCCTCAGATACCGCCTCGTCTGCACTCAACTTAGAACACAGTCACCTCTGGCCCCACGGTGCGATCAGTGCTCAAGGGGATGCCAGCAGCTGTCTGTGGAGCCACTTCAGGAAATTCCAACCAGGAAATAGGGGTGCCAGCCAATCCTTAGTGCTTATTGTAGCCAGGGGCCCTGCTGGGTGCATTCACCATAACCTCAAGGAACAGGTGTGGCCTCAAAGCTCACCGATAGTAGCTCCGGCATGAGTACATGCCAGATTGATGCCAGAGGTGAGTGGCCTCCCCTGTGTTCCCAAGAGAGAAAGCCAATAAGGAGGGACCTCAGGGCAGGTGTCCTCAAGGGACTCAAGCACTCCCATTAGACTTGGCCTGCAATGGACTTGAGGCCCAGCCCTTCCTCAGAGGTCAGTAATCATCAGACCCACTTCAGTGGTGAGGAAGTGAGGGCTACATGGGTAGAGTGACAGACAAGAAGACTCCACTGCTGGGGAAGCCCAGCTCTGTCTGACTCTAAACCCTGCTCTGTCCCCAGCTCTCCAGGCAGCTCAGGAGTGTTCGAGAAAGTACTGATAAGCTATGGCTCTCAGGAAAGCGGCAGTGGAAGAGTAATGAGGAAGTTTACTCTTCTTTTGCCTTGTTCATTTAATACTAATGGAATCAACCAAATGTCACACTTGCTGCACAGGACTAAATCCTGCATGGAATCAAGGGTTTTTAAGCCCTACTTTAATAATAAGCACCTCTGAATACCCACTGTGAAAGGGAGCATCATCCACTTCTCCTGATCTAGTTGTAAAAATAACAAAGTAACAACAGGACTGGAGTTGACTTGAACTTCATGTCAAAACTGAGTGCTACTGCCATGTGGGACACAGAGACTAGGGATTCCAGCTAGGTTGTTACCCCAAAACACAGGGCCAACCCAACAAGAACCAGCAAAAAGACAGGAAAGTACCCTGGAAGCCATCCTGCACAAGAGACAGGACTTCAGCTTGCCAGTGACCCAGAATCTTCCAGTCGCCCAGACAAGTAATTGATTGAAACCACAAAGCAAAGAAATGAGCCAGCTGTCCAGTTCTTACCATTCTTCTTTGCTACGACTGAGCTGAATCTGATACACATTGTTCATCTTAACCTCTAAATGCCCATCTTCATTTTCTTCCAAAGGTAAAAAAGTTACGGTTCCATTGGGGACATCTGGGAAAAAAGACAATAATAACAGATTACCACTGCATAGCCTTATGTTGCCTCAGAGGCAGCGTGAAGAGGATGAGCGTGTCACAATCCCAGTCTCCAGAGGCCTTCCCAGCACCCCAGGAGGACAACTGTGTCTTATCACAGTCATAGCCCAGCCTAGAAAGCACGAGGCACAATAGCCATTTGCGGAGGTGCAGGAGCCAAGAATTCAGGAAAGGGTGCAGTGACATGGACTGAACACTACTCTAGATGACTGTGACCCCCAGACGCCAGTTCAGGACAGTGAACACCACTCCAGGCCTCTGAACTCTGGGCCCTGAACTGTGTGGAATCCTGGTGGTTACAGGGACTCTGGATTCACCTTCTCATTAAGATATAAGCAGAGCACCTACTCCTAAGTTAACCTTAAGGCAATTTGCCAATTTGTGTTGAAACTTAAGCTTTGGTGGTATGAAGCTCTATCCCTAAAATTGCTTGTTTACCTTTAATATAAAAAAAGAGCAAAATCAAATTTAAAGATGAACGTACACCTCACTTCACAAACCAAGCACGAACAACTGAAATCACCTTCCACAGCAGGCCCAGTTCTCTACCTCTGTGTCAACCTGGTCAGCTACCAATAGCTATGATTCCTTAGTCACCTTACTCTGAGACCTGTGTGACCTCACCCAGAGTAGGGCAGAGAAATATACAAAAGCTGGGAGTGTCTCCACTTTCAAAAACAGCAGTTATTAAGCACTTAACACTGCCAGGAACTAATCCCAAGTACTTTGTAATACAAAATTTCATTTAAGTACTCCCACAACTATAAGAGATTTTATTACCCCATTTTACAAATGCAAAAACTAAGGCACAGAGACACTGTAAAACCTAACTGGGGGCCACACAGCTAATAAATAGCAAAGCAGAATACAAGGCCACACCATCAGTATTCTATGGAGGACATAAATACTCTGAAGAGCCTTCCTGGCAGGGACTGAATGTACCAGGAAGCTTACAGGAGGAGCATCAATCACCTCCTCAAGAGAAAGGAAGGCAGGGCAAGACAGCAAGATCAAAGGCTTTGTGGGCTGTTTCACTGATCCTCTCAGTCTAGTGGATAGGTTATATAGGTAGATTGTTATGACCACTGATAAAAGCTGGAAGAATTCTAGACTGGACTGGGTCAGAGAGGCCCCTGGAGGAAATGCAGAAGTGTCACAAGGACACCAGGGCAGAAAGTACTGGGGGAGGGAGAAGGCACCTACAGCAACCGCCGCCTGTGGTAGGCAGAGGGTCTCCCCAGGATGGCACACCCACACCCATGTCCAATACTCATGAACACATTGTTATGTAGCAAAAATAGCTTTGTAGATGTGACTAAAGCTACAGGCCTTAAGTGGGAGGGTATCCCGGGTTATCCAGGTGGGTTCAGTCTCAAACCATGAGTCCTCAACAGCAGAGAACTTTCTCCAGCTGGAGGCAGAAGTCAGAGAAACTGCAAGCAAAACAACGATTCAAAACCACTACAGGCTCAGAGGCATAGGGCACTGTCCCAGGAACCAGAGAGGCCTCTAGGAAATGACAACCAGAAAGGAAACAGGGGCACCAGTTCTACAACCATAAACAACAGGGTTCTGCCAACCTAAAGGAGTTTGCAAAGTGGATTTTCTCCCTGAGCCTCCTGACAAGAGCCAAGACAGTCAGCTCTTACATTTTGGCCTTGTGAATGAAACCTAGAGCAGAGAAGCCAGCAGAGACCACCAGAAATTCCAACCTACAAAACTGTAAGAAGCAGTTTGTCTGGGTTTGGCCATTAAATGCATAGTAATTTGCTACAGCAACAGT
This sequence comes from Marmota flaviventris, assembly GCF_047511675.1. Lineage (NCBI taxonomy): Eukaryota > Metazoa > Chordata > Mammalia > Rodentia > Sciuridae > Marmota > Marmota flaviventris. Next base: position 3,741,337 of record NC_092504.1, read on the forward strand.
AGGAAGTTCACAAATGCTGAATAACGTTTGAGGCAGGGAGTAGTTTAAGTCTGAAGGCCACAGTCAAAATAAATGTCTGAAATTTTCTTGAAAAACACTCAAAACTAGTCAGTTCCCTTCTGTCCAATCACCACGCTCTTTCTCATCTGTGTCAGCATAAATTGCTTACTGAACTTTAACTTCTCTCTTTAACGGCTGAACTTCTAATTGATCATTCAAGACCCAGCCCATCCTCACCTGCTCCCTGGGGCCTCGCGGACTCTGACCACCTGGACCAACTTCCCAACCCCTGGACTGCGGACACGCATTTCTACACACTCCCTCAAAAACAAGCAAACACCTACAACTTCACTAGTAAATCGCCGAGTGCTGCCACGGCAGGTCCCTGCCGCGCCTTTCCAAGGGACGCTTTGCGCCCTCGCCGCGTTCCTCCTCCACTACCAGCTGCGCGCTGACCTTGCACAACCACTTCTCTCCCGGGAGCCGAGAGCGGGCAACGAGCGCTCCTTTTCGGGATGACGGTTCTGAGAGCCAGGTCGAGCTGCTGCGGGGCCTCGGGCGGCGAGCGGGCCCCGGGGCCGGAGAGGAAGGCCAGCACCTCCGGGCTGCCGTCGGCCAGGCTCCGGGACAAACGGCCCCAGAGCGAGTCCAGATCTACGGCGCGTCCAGTCCTGACGGGCGGCCCGGGATCCCCAGCGAGCAGCGGGGCCTGGGCCTGCTCAGGTCCGCCAGCCGCGGGGCTCCGCTCGGGTCCTAATCCCGGCCCGGGGTCTCCCTCAGCGGAGCCCTGGCGGGGTCCCCGCCGCTCCTGCTCGAGGCCAGCGCTCGGCCCGGGACGGCAGACTTCGGCTCGGGGCAGGGCGGCGCTCCCGCGGGCCTCCAGGCGGGCGCCGCTCAGCCGCTTGTTGACCACCTGCGGCTTCTCCAGCCACACGGCCACCGCCGCCCAGAAGCCGCCCGGGAGCAGCGCACCGGGGTCGCACACCCGCACCCGGCCCACCTCCGCCATAGCGCGCCGGCGCCCCGATCCCAGGCGGCGCGCGGCAAAGACGCACCTGGCAGCGGCGCGCCACGATGACGCACGTACGGCAGCGCGTCGACGTCGGGGCGCGGCGGCGGCGAAACTAGAGCCGAGGGACCTCCTCTCTGAGGTCCACTGCTGCGTCGCCTCGGTCGCTGTCCTTCCGTCCCGTTAGGGTGCTGATGCGGAGGGCGGTCTGAGCGGAGTCGGTTCTGGAGGGCTCTGGAGGCGGCGCGGAGCACGCACGGCGCCCCGGAACCGCTGGTAGGAGCCCGGGAGCCCGAATGTGTGAACGCGCAAGGCCGCCGCTCTGGGGGAGCGCCCCCTGCTCCGCTTGCAGCCCGGTGTGCTTTCCTCTGGGAGAGTGACAGCCGGCCACCCCCAGGTCCGAGCTCAGCCCCGGGCCGCCGAGAACCGTGCACTGTGAGCTCGCGCCCAGTGAGCGGCACCGTGGAGCGGCACGCGGAGGCCGTCCTCGGGAGCGCAGGTCGGTGGGCACAGCCCGAGGACCTCGGTGGGGAGGGTCTTCGCCCTCTGGAGCCCAGGGCCAGTGGGCACAGCCCGAGGACCGCGGTGGGGAGGGTTATCACTTGCAGCGAGTACGGAGAGCACTGGGACAACTCCCAAATCGGTGTCTCCCTGATTGCTCGGGCCAGGGGATTTTATTAGGGAGATTTATGCTAACCTCTGTGGAAAAGACTTTGCTTGTTGAGTCCGGCTGTTGCAGAGCACGCCCAGTCTCAACCCATACTTGCTTAGGTCTTGAAATGTGGCAGGTGGGAATGCTCCTCAGGTGAAGAATTAAGCATTATGATGAGCAAAGTTCACTGCATTACCCAGAAGGACTCACATTTTGGCTGAGTTTAAACTGACACCTTGTGGTCTAATCTGGAGGGGGTTTTTGTTTCATTTTGTTTGACCTGGAATTGAACCAATATACTACCACTGATGCTACATGCCCCAGTCCTTTTCATTTTGAGACAGAGTCTTCCTAAGTTGCTGAAGTTGACCTCCAACTTGGCAGTCCTCCTGCATCAACCTCCTAAGCCACCTAACCAAGCCTGAGAATCCTATCTGAAACAACTTGAACGGATGTCAGCAGTTATTTAAAGAGGTGACAGCTTCCCCCAAGCATAAGCACCTTGCCCCTAAAAGTTCCTGTCTAGTAGCTGTCAAAAAAAGGTTCAAAAACTGCCAGTGTCATCCAAGGTCACCAGCACCTGGTGAAAATCTCAAAAGTCTCAAAGGTTTTTCGTTCTTTCTGGGAGTTTACAGTAACAGGATATATGGCAGAATCAAAATTGAAAACTCACTTGTCATGTGATTTATCAGTGAAGAGCACAGACCAAATGTGGAATTAAGTGAAAGACAGCTGAGCCATGCAGTCTCAGACACACCTGTTCACTCCAGCCCACTCAGAATTTGTTCACAAGGTTGATTTTTCTGTTGTTTGAGTTAGTTTCCAGGGGCTTTTGTAACAAAGAACCACAAATGGAGACACATTCTCTCACAGTTCTGAAGGCTCTGAAATAGAACCTACTCTCTCCCAGCTTCTACTGCTTACAGCAGTCCTCAACACTCCTTGGCTTGTCTCGGCTTCATTACAGCCTCTGACTGTGGTCACAGCATTCTCTCTCGTTTCTCAAAGTATCTTTATTTAATAAAGATAGCATTCATATTTGATATTAGGACCAACCCTAATCCAGTGTGACATCACTGTAACTTGATTTCATCTGCCAAGGCCCTTGTGTCCACATAAGGTTAGGACTTCAGCATATCCCTTGGAAGGGCCTGATTCAACCCCAACACCGTTCAAAAATGTTTAGCCTGGTTAGGGCAGCCAACTGGCCAACTGTTACACATCTCACTGTGTGCAGGGACCTCAGCCAAGCCCTGAGGACACAGGTAATCAGGCCCTGCTATCAGGAGGCTCCAGCTGCCAGGGGATGCAAACAGAGGGCTGTGTGTCCTGGATGCAGTTCCTTTCATCCCCAAGTAAACTTGCTACCTCTAGAGAGTCTGTCTCTTGGTTTCCTTTTAAGTCAACATACCCTTTGGTTTGAATGTATTGGGTTTATAGTCCAAAAAAGTTTTTCCCATTGGTCATACCACCAGTAAGACCAAAGCTACAGCCTTTTGTATGTGCATCTTTTACAAAACCACATTTATCAGCCCCAGCTCTTCTCTAGGCCATGCTCTGATGCCCATCTGAGTGTGACTTTACAAGGGGAAGCATGGTGCTGGGCAGTGGTGGCCCCGGCAGAGGTATCACAGAGCCACACTTGGTGCAGAATTGATAGCCCATTCCCAGCCCAGGAGCCTGGTGTGCTGCATGGCTGACCCATGGAAACCAGCGAGGGGCAGTGGGGGATTAAGACAGATACACACAGAAAGTTGGGACCAGGGGGACACTGTCCTCTGATGGAGGAACAATGACCCAGAGAGTTATCTCAGCACACTTACTATGTAGGTTTTATTATTGAAAGGATCTTCTCTGAGAAAGTGTCTTCAAAGCAGGAAGTCTTGAGGTCAAAGCACTGGCAACCAATTATAATTCCGTACTTGTGCTCATAATTCTCTACTCCTGGCAGCTGGTGTCTGAACTCAGGTCAAGACTAGTAGTCCGGTACACAGAACCTCCTTTAAGCAAGGTGTCACCATGGCAACTGGACAGTCTCGACCTGCACCTCTGCACAGGAAATTCCCAGTGCAGGCGTAGCTCCTGCTGCCAGGCAGGCAGAGACTATGATCCAAGTCACCTTTCTCCACACTGGTGGCCCCATCCCCACCGCTTATCTGTGAATCCTGAACCAGCAGCAGAGGTTTGAGTGGTGGGAGAGTGGAGGAAGGGGATACAAATGGCCCAAGCTGTGAGGAAGTGTGTTCAAGGGATTGCAGGTGCCCATGCCTGTGCCCATGGGGGCAACAGAGCAAACACTAAGCCTGAGCAGGGATTAGGTGGGCAGTGGAACAGGACTGAGTCCACATGAAAAAGAGCGGGTGGCAGTCAGATGACAGCTCCAGTGGACATCTATGAGTCTCTCAGTAGCAGCGCCCAGGCTGTTCCTGTAGTTTCACAAGAAAGTCGCTAATAAAACAAGAACAAAAACAGCCTCCTTTTCTTTCCTCTTAAAGTGAGACCCTCTATGCTGACCCAGTGGCATCTCCATTGTTAGGGCTTGGATCTAGATGTCCCCAAAGGCTCCTGGGTTGAAGACTTGGTCCCTGTGCAGCAATGCACAGGCCAGTTTTGAGGAAGTGTGGGGAGCCACAGTGAATGACCACACCTTCCAGTCCTGATGCCTTTGATTCTATCAACCATGGCATTCGCTGTGGCTCTGGTGGGGTCCAGCTCAGATAGTAAGGGGTCTTCTTTGTGGGGTGTGCCCCTAGGGTTGAGTCACCTGTCCCTTGTAGTCCTGCCCCTTCTGCCCTTTTTTGGATAGAACTTTCTAAGAACAAGAATCCCCCCAATAAAAGCTCCCTTCAGAACAGTTCCTTCTCTCATCAGCCTCTGGTGACTTTCCCTTGCTCTCCCTTTTGGGGAACCTGAGGCCGAGAGCGGGAAAGCGGTCCTGAAGCATGTGTAAAGGTAAATTGTGTCTGTTTTCTTTGGTGTCCCTGCAAATTCACATGCTGGTCAGGAACGGCAGGGAGAGACTGGACTGTGAGGGTTCTGACCTCTCACTGGATCAGTCTGTTAATGGGTTGATACCTTTGGGTGTGTTGCTCAGGGTTGGATTCAGGGTGCTCCAACACCAGGCTGCATCCCCAGCCCTTCTCATTTTATTCGGAGAGAGGGTCTCACTAAGTTGCTTAGGTGGCCTCGAGACGTTGGTCCCCCTTCCTCTGCCTGAGTGGCTGGGTTGATAATCTGCGTGGACCACCAGGAGGGCGGGAACTGTGGGCAGGTGGGCATGGCGGGAGGAGGTGGAGACAGTCTGTCCCTGGCCTCTCCCGGGCTCTGCTCCTGGCGGCCTAAGCCAATGGCTTTCCTCTGCCTGTCCTTTTGCCATGATGGTCCTCCTCCCTCAGGCCCAGAGCAGGGGAGCCAGCCAACCACGGACTGAGACGGACAAAACTGACAGCTAAAATAAGCTTTCCTCCAGAAAGTTGTTTGTGTCAGGTGTTTTGGTCACGGTGATCCCTTCACCGGGGTCCCAGCAACACAAAAGTCCCTTTCTCTTCATACTTGACGACCATCCTTCAGCCTCAAGGTGCACCTGAATCCACATAGAGACGTCCATGATGCTCCTGTCAGCCAAGGTTGCGCTGTATCCTAAGGCCCAGGAGGGGACTGCAGGTTGGGGAGAGGAACTGGGGGCACAGGAGGTGGTCAGAGCTGGAACAACAGTCTTAGCCCAGTCACCAGAACATTAAAGTCTCCGACCAGCCCTGGCAGGGGGGCGGGAGGCAGAGGCAGACAAACCCAAGGAGCAGGGGAAAGAGGGCTGATGCCCTCCCCAAACCTGGGGCATGAGCTGTGGGCATTTTCTCCATGCATGCTTTTTAAGGACACCCTGTCCTAATAGAGCCAACAGGAGGCTATCACCTCCCTTCCCTCCCGCAGGTCTCTGGCTCTCACTGGTGGCTCTGAGGTCTTCCTCTGTAGCCTGCCTTCTGAAGTCTGCTTAGAAGGGTTGAAAACCCAGCCTCTGCCTCAGAGCAAAGCCTGTCCAAGGAAGGGACATGGCCTTTGTCCTTGGGAAGACCCACAGATCACTCCTAGGCACATTCCCACCCTGCCGAGTGGTTTAGCTACAAATAACAGGAGAGATCTGCTGCGCCAGGTGTCCCTGACTCAGTTAGGCTAGGTGGGGACCCATAGCAGCCACCAATCAGCATGAGACAGGGAAATACCTGGGATGCCAGATGACCCTCCCAGTAGTTTATGGTGGTTGATAACGTGTTGGGAAACCATGTAGTTCAGCAGGAACACCCCTCTTGGCTTAAACCAATCAGTTCAAATGAATACCCCTTTTGTAGTAACCAATCACCCCTACCCAACTTGTTCCCTCCAGTGAATGTACTAATCACGTTTTAGAGTTGTTTTATGATTTTCCCGCGGTGTGTGATGATTTGTTAAGAGATGCTATGATGAATGTGGGGTCCCTGCCTTCTCCAAAGAATGTATAAAACTGCTGCAAACCCTGGGCTCAGGGCCTCTCAGCATCACCAGTTGCTGTGTGTGCACGGAGGATGGAGCTAGCTCGCAATAAACACCTCTTTGCTGCTTACATCAATCTTGGTCTCTGGTGGTCTTTTGGGGATCCCGAATTTGAGCATAACAGGGTCTCCTCTGCCCAGCAGAGTGATAGGCCTACAATCCCAGCCACTCAGAAGGTTGAGACAGGAGGATCTCAATTTCAAGACGAGCCTCAGCAACTTAGCAAGGCCCTAAACAACTTAGTGATACCCTGTCTCAAAATAAAAAGTTAAAAAAAAAAAAAAGGGCTGGCTCTGTGGTTCAATGGTTAAGCACCCCTGGGTTCAATCATTGACACCAAAAAGAAAGAAAATATAAACGTTTCTTCCCTCCCTTTCCTGTGGTGGACTAGAAGTCTTTTGTGAAAGTTGCCAGAATCAAAATGGAGTTACTTATGTCAAACCCTAACAAAATGGAGTGGGGAGGCCTTGGGGGATGGGGGTGATTCTTACACATATTTGCCTGGTAATAAGAACTATCATAAAAGGGCCAGCCAAAAAACCTCACATAAAAGATGCCTCTGTGTGGCTCCCTATCCAGCATCTGCTTTCAGCCTCAGACTGACACTGAGAAACTCATGTGACTCCATTTTTGAGAAACCAGCCTCTACCTCAGAGCAAAGCCTGTCCAAGGAAGTGGGCGTGACCCTTATCCTTGGAAAAATGCACAGAGCGCACTCCTAGGCACATACCCACCCCACTGAGTTGTTTATCTACAAATAACAGGAGAGATCTGTGGTACCAGGTGTCCCTGACTGAGTCAGGCTAGGTGAGAACCCATAGCAACATCTAGCAACCACCAATCCTGAGCTGCTGGGATTACCAGCATGTGACAGGGAAAATACCTGGGAAGCCAGATGACCCTCCCAGTAGTTTATGGTGGTTGATAACATGTTGGGAAACCATGTAGTTCAGCAGGTACACCCCTCGAGGCTTAAACCAATCAGTTCAAACAAATCTCCCCCCCTTTGTACTGCCCAATCACCCCTACCTAACTTGTTCCCTCCAGAGAATGTACTAATCATGTTTTAGAGTTGTTTTATGATTTTCCCACGGTGTGTAATGATTTGCTAAGAGATGCTATGATGTATGTGAAGTTCCTGCCTTCCCCAAAGAGTGTATAAAACTGCTACAAACCCTGGGATCAGGGCCTCTCAGCGTCACCAGTTGCTGTGTGCGTGGAGGACCAAGCTAGCTCGCAATAAACCCCTCTTTGCTGCTTACATTGATCTTGGCCTCTGGTGGTCTTTTGGGGGATCCCGATCTCGAGCATATCAACACCAGCCTGGTTACTGATCTTTGCAGCCAAGGACAAGTGTTTCCAAACAATGAACGGAAACTCCTTCATTTTACCTCTGAAAACCGGTGTCTTCTTAGATGCCCATGGACTACCATGTCATGCATATTCCAGACTGCAATCTTGTCATTTCCAAATAACATCTCCGTGTTGGAGAGCCCATGTCTTTGTTACTGCTGTTTACTGGTGACGAGTCCTTGCTTCCCCAATGTTGAAGTATAACACCAGAGAAGCACACCAAGGCAAGTTTTGAGTGGAAAGTAGAGGCTTTATTAAAGGACAGCAGAAAAGACTTCTCCCACCCAAGAGGTGGAATCTGTGGAAGGGCGAATGTGTTCCCCTTTTATAGCTAAGGTCTTCTTTCACCTTTCCCTCATTCCTGTCCTCTGTTCTGTTATCTTTCAGTGATGGAATGTAGGTGGGAAGGCCCAGAGGGTGGGTGGGGCACAGGTGGGCCAAAGGAGTAATCTGGGCAGGAAGGACTTTTGGGTTAGCATCTCCAGGTTTGCTGGGAGCTGTTTCATTAACATTTCTTTGGGATGGGCTCTGGGCCTTGGGGACATTAACATTCCAAGAGTTGTTCTGCTTTTCTCGGACTCCATTCTCAACATGGCGTTCATTTTCGATTTTACTCCGTATTAGACCCGATTTACCTAACTACCTATCTTTAAATCTGGCTTTATCTTTACCACTCATTTTAGGTTGACGGTTTCCAAATTGGAATAATGCTTTTCTCTGTTAATAAAACGTGAACCTAACTTACTAGTTGTGTTTGGGAAGACATTGTGACCTAAAGGTGTGAATTCTGTAATGAGTGGATATTCTGTGACTCTCAACAGTATCTTCAAACATCTGCAAAATAGCAGCATGTGTTCTTATTGGACTGATTGATTTGGTTTGCAGACAATCCCAGGTGCTCCTATGGGCTCAGACCTGGGCCACAATGCTGCCTGAGAAGGGACTTCCACCCTGACTGCTTGGCAGGAGACTGCTTCATCCTCTAATCCCTTCCTTCTGCTTTTCAACAGGAAAGTCCCAGTAGCTGAAATCATAAGCCGATTTTGAGTGGTAAGTGTGAATAATAATGTTATCATGGAACTAAGGATATTTTAGGGTAGAGCAGGATTAGAAAGAGACTTTCCCAACTGAATCACCACCCAGATATGCTTCCGATGTCTTAAAATTGACACATCTCTAAAATTCGACTTAGCATCTTTCTTTTCCCCACAACCACACCACCTGTTTTTTAGTTCCCTTTCCATGGAAAAAAACCTTTGGGCTAATCTGCTCTTCATATGGAAAATTGCCCAGCCCAGTTGGTTCTCTCTGTGCAAGTTTAAACAGACCATGAGACAGGATTTGGGTGCTGGCAATTGATGTGGAGGTGATCCCAAAATGCGAGAGTGAGGATGTGTGCGATAGACACAGAGAGAGGTGTATGTTACTGAGTAGGCTACGGCCGTGCGCCACCGCGCTTCCCTCTGGGGACCCGCGCGGCACCGCGGTTCTGGAACTTCGCGAGCACTAGGCCAGCTTGCTAATTTGAAAAGGCGCAGCCCACTGGCGGATGGGGCAGCTCCGGGCCGGGCGGGAGTCTGCAAGTTAAACCGCCTCCCGGGATTCTGCGCAGAGCCGCCGCGGCCCGCCAGGAGGACCGCTCGGGAAAAGCGCCCGACAACGACGTGCGGGGAGAGCCGCGGCCACCAGCGGCAGCCCACGTGGTCCGCGCCGCGGCTTTCCGGGACAACCGGAGCCCGGAGCGAAGACGTCAGGGGGACAGACAGGCCACGCCCTGGAGCCGTGGAGACGAGAGGGCAGGACCCGCCTAGGAGCAGGGGCGAAGACCCCCCTGATGGGAGGGGACAAGACATCGAATGCGGACGAGCCACGCCCCGGGGCGGAGCCGAGGAAGGTGGGTCACGCCCCGGGGCGGAGCCGAGGAAGGTGGGTCACGCCCCCGGGGCGGAGCCGAGGAAGGTGGGTCGCGCCCCCGGGGCGGAGCGGAAGGCCACGCCCCTTGCAAGGCGGAGCGGAGGCGGCGGCCGCGCCCCGGAGCGGCCGCGCCTGTGCGCTAACCTCGGGGTTCCGCCCGCGGTAGCGACGTCAGGACGACCGTCCAGAGCCCGCCGTGTGCGCAGCCGGGGCCGGAGCAGAGCGGACCGCGCGAGGCCTGGAAGGGCGCGGGGCAGCGGGCCGCGGCTGTGACCCCGGGGCGCCCGGCAGCCGCTGGGGCCAAACGCTAGCATAAGTGTCTCAGATCACCGCCCGCCGCGGAGAGGAGACTGCGTCACGACAGGTTTAGCTGCAGGTGACAGGCCGGCGTCCACGTCACGTATCTCGGCAACCGGGACTCTGCAGGGTGACAGCTCCCTGACAGTGGGACTTGGAGGTGGAACCGGGAAGCAGAAAGGTGGAGACCAGGCCACGGGTCACCCCAGGTAACTTTTCTGTAGGGGTGAAAGCCAGGGGACTTCATAATGAGGCCCTGATTGGCTGAAGTGTCCAGTTTCCAGAAAAATGGTGTTTGGTGACCTGGCTGCTTCCTTAGTTAGACTGTGCAGTATTTTGGTTTGCACTGGTGCCTGGGGGGCTTCTGTGCAGGACCTCAGACCAAAAGTATAGCCTCTCTCTTTTTTTTTTAAGAAGAAAAACTGGCTTCAGTGAAAGCCACCACTTAACAGATGTCAGCAACTATTGCCAGTATCCGGTTGTGCACTGCGACAGCTTAGACAGCGTGTGCTGACAAACATTGCCTTGCACTGTCCCTGAAGCACACAAGGAGAGGTGGCTTGGCAAACAGGCACCTTGCTGTAGTGTTGGAATTTGAACCCAGGCAGTCTGGCTTTGAATCCTCTTGGCATGGTATAGCAATGGGACCAGAGGAGACTGGATAGGATCATAGGATTTGGAGTCACTCTGTTTGATAATAATTGTAGGACCTTGGGCAATTGGTTTCACTTCAAAAAGCTAACTCCCTGGCGATTACCTGCACACAGTCCTTCCTCAATAATGGGAGGTTCCATGCTAGGTTTAATAGGGCCATATGTGGCAGAGGTATTGATAGAGTGGGGCCCTGATAAGCAATCTGGGCACCATGAGGAGGGGACTTCTAGGAATGGTCTTGGGTTTACAGTGTGGGTAGCTCTTGGGCTACTGGCAGTGTGAACTGGGCCTACAGGAGGGCAGGCTGGGTCAGGGGTGATTTCAGTGTTGCACATTCAGTTTGAACATCTCCAGAACTCGAGAGAAGAGGGCTGTCCAGCCAGCTGCCAAATAAGCACAGGGGTCAGGAGGTATGGATGTGGGAGCTCTCCACACACCAAGGACCATCTGTGTGGATGGGATGGTGCATGGGGTGGGTGTCTAAGGACAGGTCTTCGAGGAGACAGGAGGAGGGCAAAGGGAGGTGTGTGGTGCTCCAGGCCACAGGAAGAAGCGTGTGCAGGGTAGTAGGAAGCAGGCCCTGGGCTGCAGAAGCACTCTTGGGCTTTTCTGCTGGTGTGTGGAGAACTTGCCTCTGCCAAGTGGGGTGCTTTATTTTTCCCTTTTTATGCTGCATTATTGAGATAGACTCCACATCCCATGGTCTACACTGTGTGCTACGTGGTTGTTTATATATTCACAGGGTTGTGCAAACATCATCACTGTGTAATTATGGAACATTTTCAGAAAGAAACTTTGGACCCATTAGGAGTGGATTGGTATTCCCCCAGCAGCTACTAATCCTACTTTCTTTCTCTCTGTATTTGCATTTTCTGAATGTTTCCTATTATAGGAAGCATATGACTGTGGTCTTTGGTGACTGGCTTCTTTCACTGAAATCATGTTTTCAGGGTTCATATATATTGTGTCATGAATCAGTACTTTATTCCTTTTTTGTGACTGAGTTATGTCCCACTGGGCAGATCTGCCATGCATAGTTTACCCCTTCATCCACTGGTGGACATTTGGGTTGTTTCCACTCTGGAGATGCTATAAGCAATGCTGCAATGAAGTTTATGTACAGGTGTTTGTGTGACTAAGTCTTAGTTCTCCAGAGTGCGTGCCTAGGAGTGGAGTTGCTGGGTCCTATGGTCTGAGGAACTGCCAATCTGTCTTTCCATGTGGTGGCACCATTCTCTGTCCCTCATGGCAGTGCACAAGGGTTTGGCTTCTCCACATCTTCTGCAGTACTTGCTATTATTGATCTCTTTGTTGAGGCAGTCCTTGTGGTGATAAAGTGGATCACATTGCATTCTTGATTGGCTTTTGATGGCAAATGATGTTGAGCGTCTTTTCTTGGACTTATTGGCCCTTTGTGTGTCTCTTTGGACAACTGTCTGTTCTAGTCCTTAGCCCACTTTAACTCGGGATACCTGTCTTATTATTGAGTTTTAAGGTTATTGAAGGTGGTTTTTGCAGCAAACATTTTAATTTGGGTGAGATCTCATTTCCTTGATTTTTTTTGTTGTTGATTGTGCTTCCATTGCTATATCTAAGAAGGCCTTGCTTAACCTACCATCACAAAGATTCACGCCTATGTTTTCTTCTGAGTTTTATGATTTGGGCTCATTGGATCTGTGGGTCACGGAGTTAATCTTGTGTGTGTGTGTGTCCAGTTGCCCCAGCTCTGGTTGTTGGAAAGGACTGTCTTATTGAGTTATCATGGCACCCTGTGAAAAGCAGCCGAGCGCTGTGGAAGGGTTGAAGCAGAGGGGACGTGTTACTACATTGATGGGAATTGCCGGTTTCTAGGAAAACTGCTGTGTATGGGGACGGCATTGCTCGGTTTCCATCACCACAACACCTGAGACAGTCCGATTATAAAAACCGTGGCTTGTAGTGTTGGAGGTTCCAGTGCGGCCAGTTTGGTTGTCCCCATTGCTGTGGCCCTGTGGCAAGGCAGCACGTTGTGGCAGAAGCGGGTAGTGGAGCAAAGCAGCTCACCTCGTGGACAGGAGGTGAAAGGAAGAAGAGACTGGGGTCCCACAATTTCCCTCAATCACCCAAGGACCCTCACTAGACTCCACCTTTTAAAGTCCCAGCATCTTCCAATAGTGCCTCCTGACTGGGTGCCAAGCCGTAACACGTGGGCTTTGGGGGGACATCCCAGATCCAAAGCCCAGCAGGCCGCTGCCTTCGAGACTCAGCTTGGTCCTGTGGCATCGAGCATGAGTGAGTCCGTCTGGTTTGGCCTGTCTGGGGCCTGGTGCAGGAGCCCAGGTCAAAGCGAAGGCCTCTGCCATCTTGGTGTGGGGCCTGCAGCCTGGCTCAGCTGATTTATCAGCTCCACAAGGCTCAAATCAGTGTTTGTCTTGGAAACTGGTGGTCCCCTGGGGCTGTTTGTAGATGGCTTTTATCTGGGTGATGACATTTCCTTCTTTTAATTTTATTTATTTATATTTTGTGGTCTGGTGTTGTACCAGGACTTGGCACACACTAGGCAAGCACTTGATCACTGAGCTACACTCCAGTCCACACCTCCTTTTTTAAAATAAATTCGAGACAGGGTCTCTCACAGAGTTGCCCGGCTGGCCTTGAACTTGTCCTCACACCTCAGTCTCCCAAGTACTTGGGGATCACAGGCGTGTGCCAAGGCTCCCAGCATTTAAGAATGTTTTTGATTGACACATAAAGACTGAACCCACTGATGGCACCTTGCAGCATCTCCACAGGTGTGCATGCGGTGATGCTGGCACCAGGTCAGCTTGCCTGCTCCTGGGTCCCGTGACGTGCAGCTCCCTGTCCCTGGCTTGGCGGCGTCTGTCAGCAGTGTTCCCTTCCTTGGGTGCTCTTTCTGCACCTGTCGCCCGCTGTGCAAGCTTCAGTGCCTTGCTCCTGCTGGCCTGGCTTCACAGAGCTACTTTCTGGTGCGGAGCCGCCTTGCCCTCCCAGGTGGGCCCAGGCGCTCCTGCCACATGATCTCTGGTCAGATGTCGCTGGGTTCAGTTTGCGGAGTTCAGCTGAGGGTCTTTGCATCTGTGTGTGAGGGACGCTTGCCTGGGTTTTCTCCTGTGTCCTGGTCTGCTGTTGGTGTCCGGGTCATGCTGGCCTGGGGATGACTTGGGAAGCGTGGGCACCTCCTTGGCTTCGGGGACATGTTTGTGGAGATTGGTATTTTTCTTTGAATGTTTGGCAGATCTCATAACTGAACCCCAGTTTCTCGGTTGCTAACTCAGCTTCTCAGTCATTGTAGTCTACGCTGATTTTCTGCTTCTCATAAATCAACCTTGGTGGGTTGTGCCTCCCTGGGAGTGGACCATTTCCTTGAGTGACCTCCTCGGTTGGCACCTAGTGGTTTGTGGAGTTCTCCTGCATGCTTATTTCTTTACAGTCAGCCCAACTTCCCCTCCTCGATTCCCAGTTAGGAGTTTGAGTTTTCTCTTTTTAATGGGCCCAGTGCCATGATTAACCTGTGTCATTAACATGGGCAAACATACTTGTGTCTTTCCCCAGTGACAGAATTCCCTGAGTAACAATGAAGTCACGGGCTGTGCCACGCCCTGTGGTGGGGATTCCCTGAATACTGGCAGGTCCCCCTATAGCCATAGGCTTGGCAAGCACAGGGTCTTTTATTCCAGTCTCTGTTGATAATAGTACCTGTCACCCTCAAAGCACACGTCATATGTAGAGAGGTCGCAGAAAGAATAAGATAGGTAAAGGCGCCACAGAGGACAGGCTGCTGGGCCTAGAGCTGGGGCAGAGAGACGAACACACTGTCCACTGGGGGTCGTCAGAGAGGGGTTAGGACAAACCAGTTCTGCAGAGTTGCAGGTGCAGACTGGACGTGTCAGCGTGCAGAGGGCTGTGTGTGGTCATCACACGGGAGAAGCTATGCCGTGCTGAAGCCCAGGGGACAGAAGCAGAGGTTTGCTGCTGTGGCGACTTTCCTGGAAAAGGCATGTGAGCAGTGACCAGGTGATGGAGTCCAGGTGCTGCTGTGTCCAGCCTCGGGGTCTTGAGTGATGGGTGTTGTCTGATTAGGTCTGTGAGTCCAGGTGCTTCTGATTATGTTTGATAGTTGGCATGTTTGAGTTCTTGTTTACTATTTGTCCTTGGGATTGAACCCAGGGGTTTGCTACCACTGAGCCACACCTCCAGACTTTGCATTTTAATTTGAGACAGTATCTCACTAACTTGCCCAGGCAGTTCTTGAGCTTGAGATACTGCTGCCTCTGCCTCATGAGGCATGTGCCACTGTGCCTGGCTGGCATGTATACGTTTTTATAAAAAATAGGTGTGTTCTTTATGGTGGTGCCTGGCAGGAGAGATTGTTCCGGGGTTACTCAAGGCAGGCACACCCTGAGGACTGCTGTTTCACACACCAAGGAGTCACCAGGGCAGGTGCAGCCTGAGGACTGCTGTCCCGTACACCATGGAGTCACCAGGGCAGGCACAGCCTGAGGACTGCTCTTGTGCACACCATGGGGTCACCAGGGCAGGCACAGCCTGAGGACTGCTGTCCTATACACCATGGAGTCACCAGGGCAGGCACAGCCTGAGGACTGCTGTCCTACAGACCAAGGAGTCACCAGGGCAGGCACAGCCTGAGGACTGCTGTCCTACAGACCAAGGAGTCACCAGGGCAGGCGCAGCCTGAGGACTGCTGTCCTACAGACCAAGGAGTCACCAGGGCAGGCGCAGCCTGAGGACTGCTGTCCTACAGACCAAGGAGTCACCAGGGCAGGCACAGCCTGAGGACTGCTGTCCTACACACCATGGAGTCACCAGGGCAGGCGCAGCCTGAGGACTGCTGTCCTACAGACCAAGGAGTCACCAGGGCAGGCACAGCCTGAGGACTGCTGTCCTACACACCATGGAGTCACCAGGGCAGGCGCAGCCTGAGGACTGCTGTCCTACAGACCAAGGAGTCACCAGGGCAGGCACAGCCTGAGGACTGCTGTCCTACACACCATGGAGTCACCAGGGCAGGCGCAGCCTGAGGACTGCTGTCCTACAGACCAAGGAGTCACCAGGGCAGGCACAGCCTGAGGACTGCTGTTCTACACACCATGGAGTCACCAGGGCAGGCACAGCCTGACCTGCTGTTCTTATGTCACCGTCACTTGTAGGATACATCCCGCTGGCCACACTCAGTCCAGCTGAAAGTCTACAGACTCCTCAGTCTGTCTGCGAGGCAGCTGTCTCCACGTGGCCTCTCCCTCCTGCCCGCTGCTCCTGCCTTGCTCTTCGTAGTATCCCCTGTCGCTTGCTCCTCGTGTGCTTCTCCTCCCGTGACCTGGGGTCCCCCCAGGCTGACCTTGGGGGGTGCCGCAGAGCTCCGCTGCCTCTTCCCTGCTGCAAAGTGGCCCTGTGCTCCTCAGCTCTTACCTGTTTCCACAGGGACAGAGATGGGAGGGTTACCCGGGGCCTGTCTGCAGAGCGCACTCCCTGGCCCCCAAGCAGGGCTTGGTGGCCACGTCCCTCCTTTCCCTCTTACTGGCACTGTGGACTGTGCAGGGCAGAGTCCAGCTCTGGAGTACTTCAGCAGTCACCTAGAAGCGTTTCACAGTTCCCCAGGCTCCATGGTTGTGGAGAGCCGGGTCCACAGCCATCTCCTCCAGCACCGCCACCAGCTGAGGTCTTGGGAGAGGGCCAGCCGACTCAGAAGTCCCTGAATTCCTTGTTTGAGGGCCCTTTTCTCTTAGTGGAGAGGCAGGTGTCTGCATGTTGGGGACAGAACAGGACCAAAGCCTGGGACAGATGGCCCGCGTCCAGGAACGTAACGTACCATGGTGTGTGGCCAGGCTGCTTTGCTGGACTCCCAGGGAAGCCCTGCGTGGTGTCCTCAGGCTGAGCCGAGGCTGCTTGAGCCCAAGTCCCCAGTACCCTCTGGACCCCTCGCCTACCATCTGTTTGCTACACCCACTTCCCGGGTCCTTCCAGCGCCAGCCCCGGGACCTCTCTTAGCTCTCTTTTGTGTCCTCGTCACCCTTTGTCCAGGAGTGGGGGTGAGAAATGTCACCTCGCCTTCTCTTTTGGAATATGGCACCCCTTCTCTGTGCGGGCCCTGCCTGCCGTCCCCTCAGGTCAGGGCTGGCTTTGCTTGGGTGGTGGCACCTGGCCAGGCATGTGGCCATCTGAAAGTGACCTGCCACCCTGCTTCAGGCAGTGTCCTCCGCAGGTTGACGGCAGAGGATGGCGCCCACCTTGGAAGGAAGCGCCCGTGCCCTGTGGCCAGACTTCCCCAGGGGACCCCTGAGCAGGTACCGGGCCCGCGCATCCTTCAGTGGCGCTGAGCTGCTGCTGTTCTTGGAAGGCGAGGACGTGGTCCGCTTTAAGGTGAGGTGCGTGGCGCTGCGGCGTGTGCTGCCGGCGTCCTCGTCCCCTGGTGGAAGTGGGTCTGCAGCTCTGAGCTGCGTGGCGTCCTGGGGCTGCCTCCTCTGTGAGAAGCTGATCCTGGGCCACCATGGGCCGTTCTCGTCTTTGTAACCCTGGACGGGCCTCAGGGAACCGACCAGAGAGACAGGAACAGACCCCCAGTCTAAGCTCCTACCCTCAAGCCCCTTGTCCCTCAGTTGGGAGTGGCAGCCGTCTCCTCGCTGGTCCTGGGTTAGACTGTGTCCCCGGCAGCTCCAGCCTTGAGAACTGTGTGGGTGGGGGTGAATGAAGTCCCGTCCTTCCTCCAAGTCGGCCGCACTGCCTCCTGTGTTTCCAGAAAACCATCTTCTCGGCTCTGGAGAAGGACCCTCTCTTCGCCCGTTCCCGTGGGGCCGACCTGCCCCTGGAGAAGTACCGGGAGCTCAGCTTCCTTCAGTGCAAGCGGGTGCTGGAGTACGGCTTCTTCAGTGTGGAGGACCTGGCAGCAAGCCCGCTGAGGGTCTGGGCCCTGATCCACTGCCTGGGCATGTACGACTGGTCCCTGGCAACCAAGTGCTTCCTGCACCTGCTGGTGAGTGCACAGCGCAGGCCACTGCACATGGCCACACGCAGCTGGACGGGGGCCACCACCATGCTTCCCCAGGTAGCCAGCAAACCACAGGCAAAGCTGCACACTTGGATGAAACTCAAAGGCCCATGCCAGATCCTGGGGCCTTGTGTTCCTTTTTGCTGTGTGTGTGACCAGTGGGAATAGGAAGGCGGGCCGAAGGGAGGTGGCCACTGCCTCCTTCCCACACACTGGTAGGGGACTGGGCAGGGTGTGGCCCTCGTCCTGGGTGTGCTGTCGGTGGCGGTGGGGCTCTCCCTGCTGTTCACCGTCCTCCTGGCCCCTCTCAGCGGCTCAGGACTTGTCATAGGCCGGAGGTGCCTGCAGGCTGCCTGGCCAGGGACCGGGCCTTGCTGCCAGTGGAATCCAAGGCCCCTGGGCAGACGAACCTCGGGAGGAGCTGCCCCTGTCCCATGGGGCCTCGCTGAGCCAGCATGGTGGCGCGGAGCCAGGGACCGTGTTGATGTCACGTCGGCCTCCAGTTCCTGAGCAGCGCAGCTTCTTAGCCCCGTCTGTTTACACAATGGTGTTCTTGCAGGTTTTCGGGTCGGCAGTCTACAACTCCGGTTCTGAAAGACACTTCAAATACATTGAAAAGATCTTCAACACAGAGGTAAGGTCAGCGCCAAGAATGGCCCGGCCTTCCTCCCTGTTCTTGGGATTTGGGGAAGGGCAGCGGCAGGAGAGGCCCCTGGAGGTTGTGGCCATCTTATCTAAGGGGAGTCTCGGGCCACGTCCACTCTCCAGCCCACACACAGTGGGCTCTGCTGCCCGCCCAAGCCGGGGCCTGGCGCTGCTTCCGGGGTCCGGAGCAGTCCCCACCACCCTGTGACCCAGAGAGGGCTGTGGCTGGTCTGCCTGTCATCTCACGAGGTGGCACCCGGTCCCATGGGACGCAGCCAGGTCAGAGCTGGGGAGGCAGGTGAACAGCGATGGGCAGGCCCAGTCAGTTCTGCCAGGACAGGTGGGGCAGGCCCTCAGGAACAGCTCGCCTTACGTACTTTGCACTTGGACTCCTAGATTTTTGGCTGTTTCGCTCTGACTGAGCTGAGTCACGGGAGCAACACCAAGGCCATCCGCACCACCGCCCACTACGATCCCGCCACCCAGGTGGGCGCCCCTTCCCCTTGGGAGTGTCGGGAGTGGGGTGGTCACTAACGAGGAGACCCATCCCGGCCGGTGCTCCAAGATGCACACAGAGCCTCCCGGGTGCTGGAGAGCCGGTACCCGTGCCCCACGACCCAGGGTAGAGTCCAGGTGCTCTGGTTTGTGCACCCTGAAAGCCAGAGAGGACACCACTGTTGTGGGGTTCACTGCTCTGCTCACCAGCAGGGCTGGTGCTGCGTGCGCGTGGTCCAGTCACCTGCACGTTGAGTTCTGCGTCTCTCACTCACACCTGCCCTGGTCTCGCACACCTGCCCTGGTCTCGCACATCTGCCATCTCTCACTGCACACCTGTCCTGGTCTCACATACCTGCCCTGGTCTTGCACACCTGCCATCTCTCACTGCACACCTGCCCTGGGCTCGCACACCTGCCCTGGTCTTGCAACCTGCCCTGGTCTCGCACATCTGCCATCTCTCACTGCATACCTGCCCTGGGCTTGCACACCTGCCCTGGTCTCGCACACCTGCCATCTCTCACTGCATACCTGCCCTGGTCTCACACACCTGCCCTGGTCTCGCACACCTGCCACCTCTCACTGCACACCTGCCCTGGCCTCGCACACCTGCCATCTCTCACTGCCTACCTGCCCTGGTCTCGCACACCTGCCCTGGCCTTGCACACCTGCCATCTCTCATTGCCTACCTGCCCTGGTCTCGCAACCTGCCCTGGCCTCGCACACCTGCCATCTCTCATTGCCTACCTGCCCTGGTCTCCCACACCTGCCACCTCTCACTGCACACCTGCCCTGGTCTCGCACACCTGCCATCTCTCACTGCCTACCTGCCCTGGTCTCGCACACCTGCCCTGGCCTTGCACACCTGCCATCTCTCATTGCCTACCTGCCCTGGTCTCGCACACCTGCCACCTCTCACTGCACACCTGCCCTGGTCTCGCACACCTGCCCTGGTCTCGCACACCTGCCATCTCTCACTGCCTACCTGCCCTGGCCTCACACACCTGCCCTGGTCCCTCACCCGCCCGTGTGTCCACGGGGCTCCTGGGCGTTCGGGGATAGCCTCATTCGTGGAGCTTGTAGACCAGAGAGACCGCAGGTGGAACAGGCTGCCACCCCGGAGAAGTCCAGGGCCCGTGGAGGAAGCGCGGGTGCCCGGCCCTCCCACTCAGCCTGGCGAGGAGCGCGGTCTTAGCAGACAGAGTATTTTGCGTCCATTTTATTGTTTGCAATGTTGCTTGTCATTTCTCAAGTCTGTAAATCACAGGCGTGGGATATGCTTCCTTTAAAAATAAGGCCCACTTTGCAGTAAAGGAAGTCAAAGTGCCTCCTTTTGACTGTTGCCAAAGATGCTGACCACAGAAGACGACCTGGGGGAGGCGTGCGCCTCGGTGCTGACCACGGTGTCACTCTTCCTCTCGCAGGAATTCGTCATACATTCGCCCGATTTTGAAGCTGCCAAATTCTGGGTTGGCAACATGGGCAAGACGGCGACTCACGCGGTGGTGTTTGCCCAGCTGTACACGCCAGGGGGCCAGTGCCACGGGCTGCACTCCTTTGTGGTGCAGGTAGGGTGCCAGGGGGACCAGCGATGGGCACCAGCGAGGGGGGACCAGCGGGGGGGTGCCTGAGGCCCCTGTGGCTTCTGCGAGTGCAGGCCTGGGGAACCGGGGGAGCCGCTGGGCTGTCCGGCTGTAGGCCGCCCGCCGCAGCACTGCAGGCTGTGGTTAGCCTGATGCCAAAGGTGCTCAGAGGATCGTGTGTTCTCCAAGGCGTCCAGGGAAGCCCACGGTGTGCAGGGCGCTGTGGGTCCTGCCCAGTGGAGCTGCCAGTCCAGGGGAGAGACAGGAGGAGGCGAGTGGAGTCCCGAGCCTTGGCTGGTGGAGGTGCTCGCAGGCTTGAGGGGCCCTCGGGTTGGCAGTCCCTTAAGTGTGGAAGTGTGAGATGTGAACTGCACAATTAAATATTCCTGAGATAAGTTGACATTGACTATTTCTACTTTTGTCTTTAGAAGTCTTTCCTTGATTCAAGAGTTTTAAGGATATTTATAATCACTACATTATCATTTTACTTCTGGATGAACTGAAAACTTGCATTCATAGTGTTATTGTTCCATTACTTGAAAAATACCAATTGTTTTTATAATTTCCGTCCTCTGTGTTAGCTGTCTGCTGCTGTGACAAAACGTCTGAGATAATTTACTTTTAAGGAGGAAAGGTTTACTTTGATTTGTGGCTTCAGAGGCTCTGTCCATGGTTGCTTGGCCCATCACGGGAGGCCTTTGGTGGAAGTGTGTGTGAACCCGCAGGCCTCTAGCTGGTCAGGAAGCAGGGAGAGAGGAAGGGGCTGAGGTCCCAAGGGTTCCTTCAAGGGCATGCCCCACGGATGTGATTTCCTCCTTTAGTTCCCATCCCTAAAGTTTTCATCCTCTCCCAAGTGCTAAGCCTTCAGCACGTGGCCTCTGGGAGACATTTCAGATTCAGACCATAATGTCCTATCATCCCTGGCCCCCAGAGGCCTCTCTCTCTCCCCCTCTGTTGGTACTGGGGTAACCCAGCTCTGCTCAACCACTGAGCTACACACCCAGCTTGTAAAAGTCTTGTCATTTGAGACATGGTCTTGCTAAGTTTCTTCAGGCCTTGCTAAGCTGCTGAGGCTGGCCTCAAACTTGCAATCCTCTTGCCTCAGCCTCCCAAGTTGCTGGGATGATAGGTATGTGCCACCAGGCCTGTCTCACGTCCACCTCATAATGTGAAATGCATTCAGTTAATTTCCAAGAAAGACCAAAGTTTTAACTGTCCCATCATTGTTCAAAAGTGCAAATACAAAGTCTCTGAGTCTCAAAGGCAAACTTTTAGCTGTGAGCTCCTTAAAATACAAGTTACGTACCTCCAAGATACAGTGGTGGGACAGGATAGACATTCCCAATTCCAAAGGAAGAATAGACCATAGAACGAAGGAATTAGACCAAAGCAAGACCAAAACCCAGAAGGGCAAACATTTAACCCTGTAGTTCTGGCACCTTGGGCACATAGTGGCGTGATGTGAACTCGAAAGTGCTTGGGCCAGGCGCGTGGCACACACCTGTAATCCCAGCGATTCAGGAGGCCGAGGCAGGAGGATAGAAAGTTCAAGGCCAGCCTTAGCAATGTAGTGGGGCCTCAGCAACTTAGTGAGACCGTATTTCAAAATGCAAAATAAGAAAAGGCAAAGCACCCCTGGTTCAACCCCTGGTACTAAAAAAATAAAATAAAAAACCCAGGCAGCCCCACTGCTGCGGCCCTGCTGGCCGAGAGCACTTGGCCTCTCCCCGGGCCTGGCTCTGCTCGCTGCCTGCATTCCGCGTGGCAGGCAGGCCCTTCCTCATATCTCCAGCTTGCGGCATCTCATTGTGGCCTGGGCTTTGCTTTCCCAGCGTCACATGTGGCCCTCTGTGGGGGGTGTCTAGGAATTCTGACCCTGCCCCACACCCCTGGCCTCTCGGGATTCCTAAGGGATCTTGGCGGAAGCCTCCATGGCCCCTGTATGCCTGCAGCACCAGCACCAGCCCTGCACAGGGGCCCACACCTGTCATTCCAGTGGCTCAGGAGGCTGAGACAGGAGGATCGCAAGTTCAAAGCCAGCCTCAGCAAAAGTGAGGTGCTAAGTATCCCAGTGAGACCCTGTCTCTAAAGAACATGCAAAACAGGGCTGGGGTGTGGCTCAGTGGTCGAGAGCCCCCAAGTGCAATCCTCAGTACCAAAAGAAACAAAAAAACCAACACCAGCACCCCGTGGACAATGCCAAGGCCTGCCGTCCACTGGAGGCCCACAAAATGTCAGAACACAGAGAAAATGTAGACAAGTTCTTTGTCTACACAGGAACATGAACAGTGCCAATCCAGTTCCCCACAGAGGCCTGTTCCCATCTGAAACGTCACGAGCCTGGCCTTTACTGTCTGAATTACTATCACCTTCTGCTCTTCTGAGCTGGACCAGATTTTTCCATGAAGCTGTTTATACGACCAAGGCTTTCTCTAACCTGCTCCACCAAACTTGTCTGAATTCTCCTGCAAACCAATTCCAAAGGCTTCTGAAGCTATACGTGGTCAGATATAGTCGCAGCAATGACTCCGATTCTAGGTGCTAGTTTTCTGTATTAGCTCTCTGTTGCTGTGACGAAATCACTGAGATAATGCACTTAAAAGGAGGAAAGGTTTATTTTGACTCATGGTTTCAGGGACTTTGGTCTATGGTCACCTGGCCCTGTGGCGTTTGGGCCTGTGGAGAGGCTGCACACCCGGGGGGAGCAGAGCACAGCCTTCACTTCCCAGCACCAGGGGCAAAAGGAAAAGGGAGCGCCAGCTTCCACCCCCTGGGCGCCTGCTCCTGCAGCCCCTCCAGGCCCCCGCAGCCCCCTCCCCTTCCAGGTTCTCTCTCCTGGCCTTCGGGGCAGTCAAGGGCCAAGCCGGCCACTCTTCATTTCTGTTTTTTGAGCTGCTTTTTAAATGGCATTTATTTCAAAAGATTTTTTAAAATTTGCTTCTGACTCTTCACTGAGCCTTATTGAAAGACTGGAAAAGGGAGAATATGTCTTGTGTTTGGATTTTGGCCCTTTAAATATTTTAAATATCTTTATTTTAAATTTCAATTAAGTTAGACCATTGCTTTACCAGATAAAAGCTGACATAGACGCAGACCCATGAATTGTGAGTGACCTGACCTCAGCTTCCTCTCCTTCCTCTCTCTTGCTCTTCTCTCTTCTGTGCTGAGCACTCTCTGCCGGGGCTCCGCCCTGCCATCGGGGTTCCTCCACACCTCAGTGGACGGCGGTCCTGCGACCATCCGTGCCCTCTAGGGTGTTTAGCAGCCTTGGCCTCCACCACAGGACGCCAGTGCTGCCCCTTAGCTGGGACAACCACATGTCTCCAGACGCGGCCTCTGAGCTCTGGAGGGGCAGGTGGTGGCCGCTCCTTTGCGACCAAAAGTCCCCGCGCTAACATTCTCATGGAATGAAGCCGTGTCCCGTTCACGGAGCAGAGGTGAGGGCTGGTCAGCCCGCTGGCTCTGCATGTTTTTAGATAAGTAGGCCTTTGGAAACCCATCTTGGTGAGTGGAGAGTTGCCACAAATCTCGACCGTCCCTCCCACCGCACATACGTGCCGCCATGTTGTTATTCTTTTGGAACCCTGCTGTGGCAGGACCTCCAGGTGGCATTCAGGTAGCACGCACCGTCAGCCCTGACTCCGGCCCTGCAGCTGCCCCCACAGAGCGCTGTGGCCACCGGCCTCACCACAGCGGACAGCCGCCTTCTCAGTTCCACAGGCTGCACGCTGGGGGCTGGGCACTCTGGTTGCATTTCGGGAGCTGAATGTCTGAAGTCCAGATGCAGCAGGGATTCCCTCTGAGGCTGTGGGGTGGCCCCTCCCTGCCTCTCCCAGCTCCTGGCAGCTCTGGGCATCCTTGGCCTATGGCCACCTCTCTCCTGTCTCTGCCTTCACCCCAGTCACGTGGCTTCCTGAGTATATGTCTCCCTGGTCCCTTGTAAGGATCCTTGTCCTTGAATTTAGAGCCACCAGGTGTTTGGGGTGACCTTGTCTGGAGACCAGCCTTCAAGGCATCTGCACAGAGCCTGTTTCCACATGACGCCGGTTCCCAGGTCCAGGGCAGCCCCTGGGCCTGACGCTCCCAGAGGAGATGGCGCGACCCACAGCTGCGCAGAGTGGCCCCTAGCTCAGCCACGGGTCTGGCCACACTCGTTTTGCTTTTCCTGTGATCCTAACAAGCACCATTTGTTGCTCCCCACGACTTCACAGATTCGGGACCCAAAGACCCTGCTTCCCATGCCAGGGGTGATGGTTGGCGACATAGGGAAGAAGCTTGGGCAGAACGGGCTGGACAATGGGTGAGTGTCGGGCTGGGCTTGGCGGTCACAGAGCTGCCCCTCCAGGAACCCTCACTTGAGCTGGGCTTTTGCAGGAGCCTCAGAGCTGCCCTTGCCTGGAGGCTCCCGTGGGCCGCTCTAGGCGGTGGGGACCCTTGCCTGCCTGCCTGCGAATAGCTGTCCCCTCCAGCAGGTGGCGCTCCCAGGCCTCAGGCCAGGCCCAGCCCCTTCCCTCCACCTGGGGGCCCCAGCCTGGGCTAAGCTGGGTGCCAGGCCACCTCCTTGCTGCCAGGTCCTCGGGGCTCAGCCTCAGCACCCTGCTCGGAACCCTAGGACCTTGTCCACAATTGTGCTTTGCCCTGGGCTTGCTCCTGGTGATCCTGTGCAACTCGGAGGAGGTTTGCTGGTTGATGAGTTTGATACACTCAGAAACCTACTCAGTGGCTCTTGCTGGGGCAGGAACTGGCTTAGTGCTGGGTGGAAGATGGTGAGCACAGGGGGGTCTCTGCCCGCTCCCAGCACAGGTGTGAAGCAGGGTTGGTGCAGGTGTGGGGGGCTCCGAGCGCCCAGGTGGATGTGCAGACGTTGGCTGGGAGCAGCCCGAGAAGTCTTTAGTGAAAGCTTCATGTCCAGGTAGAGGCCTGCGCTTAGCAGGAGGTGGCCAGGTGACTGGGGACAGCACAGTGTGAGGCGCCAGGGTGCGCAGCCAGCTTGCGGTGGCCCCGGGAGTCTTGTCACTGAGGGACATCGAGAGCATGAGCTCTGTGCCACCTCAGCTGACTTTCTTGGCCAGGGTCCTCATCCGTGCAGTGGTGTGTCCCCATGTCAGTCCCTTGTGTGGTCCCAAGGAGGAGCCAGGAGAGGGCTCTTGGCCCTAACTGTGTCGGTGCCTCCCTCCCCCTGCACACAGGACCCAGAACTGGCTCCAGGTGAGCCCGGCCCGAGAGAGATCCTGGGCACA